>NC_133409.1:100225000-100528030 GCF_049350105.2 Macaca mulatta
TGCATCCGAACTTGTACTAAATACTGCAGTGTCCCTTTATAAAAAGTCAGACTAAAACTGACAATTGTACAGCGAAGCCTGACATTTGGATATTTTGAAGTTTTTTCATAAATCATAGAAATTAGTATATGGCTGTAGTTTAGCTTTTTAGGTAAAAGGTATGTTTCATTAGTGCATTTCTTACTGCTGATCACAGTAAACATGTGAATCAGCTTTCCATTTCTTATGCAGGTCATGATAACTTGTAGAGTAGAGTACAATCATTTGTGCTATGTTTTTAATTTTCTAAAGCACCTTGACAGTGAGTGTTCAGTGGTGAAGCATCCTCTATTGAATCACCCTCAAAAATTTTTTTGCCAAGTCCTGAGTTGATAGCTTAAAGTAAAAAGTGAAAATTATAGTTTCATTAGGACTTGGTGTAAAGAAATCCCCTCTCCCCTTCCCCAAAGGGATACTGCAGTTATATCACATACCCAATAGGCACCACGATGAAGATCAGAGCTTATACTTAATTAAGGTTTTATACACACCAGTTCCCCAGTAAATGCAAATTTAACAAGAAAATTAGACATGTCATATGTTCAAAATGCTCATGGCAAACAATCATTTTGCATTCCTGCAAATAAAATTGTTTTATACTGTAAGCTGGAGGCGAGTGTAACTTATTTTTGTAATAAAGTTTTTATTTTTTTTATGTGTCATTAATATAAATGTGTGTTAGTGTAGAAATCTTCTGGTTTAAAAACTTAGAATTGCACACATTTCAGTATGTTTATTTGTACTTACATAATTTTAGAATAGTGGTTGCCAATAGCCTGTATGTTTCACATTAATTGGTTTTTTGTTATCTAAATAAATCATTTTAGTATGTTGTATGTCAGTTACTGGGATAGCTGGGACATAGAGTGTAATTTAAAATTTGTCAATAAGTATTCATTGGAATATATGTAAATGTGCCTTGCCGGTTATTGAAACTTACCTACAAAATGAGTATGGGGTGACAAAAATTAGTTCCTGGTGCTTAATGAAACTTTCTGCCACTGATTTTATATATTACCCCGTGCTTTTTTAAAGTACATCTCTCTCAAAACTTAGTGTAAGTTTGAGGGCTACACAAAACATTTACATTTCATTCTAACATAATGAATATAATAGGTTGTGGAAAGTGGGTAAACTAAATGTAGCCTTCAGTAAAATTGAATCTCAGTGTAATCCTTGGTGCTGGCATTTCCCAGTTCCGAGGAGTTAAATGATCCCATCTAAGAGGTCATTGCCATGCCTATTGGCACTTTACTGTCATAGCATTTTTAAGGGACACTGTCAAGGTGTTTAAGTTAATTCTCAGAATTATTTGTTGGGATTTTAGGACAGGTTTGTTTTACTTAAAGTAAGAACTGCATTGTCAAAGTTGAGAGATGAACACTTTTGTGAGTTCACAAATGTGTTCTCAAGAAAACATTAAAATATGGAGCTCTGGGTTTTCAAGACTATTTGGCATTCTTAGTTTGGGGACTTGGGAGGGAAACTGATAAAAAGAAATTGTGAAGAATTGATGGTTATACTTAAAGAAGGGTAATGTAAACAGTGGTGATGAAATATATACACATCAAGTGAAATTACTTGACAGTGTTCATTTGAATGACTTTGAATTCAAGCCATTATAATTACTTTTAAAATTAAATATCATTTGCACTGTTCTGATAATGGGTGCAGTTTTTGAGCAATATAATCAGAGCTAAATATGCATGTAGTGATTAGTGATGTGAACAATTAACGTTCTGAGAAGAAATACTAACTGTGGTATTTTCAAACTTAAATTTCTGTAGTAAAATCAGTATCAAAGTCTTATCAGATCAAGGAAAACAGGCAATGCATATAAACATACTTTTGAATGTTGTGTGGCCTATAAAGCAATAATGCAATTTATATGGAATGTCATGGGATATGAGAAATGGAAATGCAAAAATAACTAATCCTTTAGTAAAAATGTCAACATGTTAAAGGGGGAATGTTAACTAATGTAGGTTATTGCTATTTGTGATTTGTTTATGGGTTCTTGGCTTTGACAGCTTCAAAGAATGGACAGTGATAAGTCAAAGAAATTTTGTATATATTGTCAAGGAAAGGGTCTTAAATTCAAGAGTCAAGTCCCTTCCTTGGGGTAAAAAATGTATTCTTAAAGCATTCTGATTGTTAAAAAGAAAACTTAAGTTATCTAACCAAAACAGACGCAAGATTTTGTTTCTGCAGACTACTTGGCAATCAAAAGTGATCACAAATTTAGTTTATCAGTTTTCAGAAAGTTGCTTTGTGAGAAAATTTTGTTAGATATATTCTCCCAAGCATGCTTTTTGTGGAAGGTTTTCGGCCATTGCAACTGAATCAGATGTTAAAAATGAAGGGAAAATTGTGCACACACAAAACTGTTGTACACTCATGATTGCAATTTTAGCTTAAGAAACTTTTCTACCAGTTACTGCAAATCTGACTTAAAATGTAGTTTCCTCATGATAAAATAGGAACAACATAGAAATGGATTGATGGGGTGGTGATCTGAGTTATTGTATATAAAAGTTTTTAAAGAATAGAATGATGAACATCAAGCTAGATAGGCAAAATTGACACATTTGGAACAGCTTTTTTGACTGTGAAGCCAAAAGTTGTCAGAAACATAGCAAAAGATCCCATATTATTACAGAGTATCATACGTAGTCTCTATTTTAAGGGGAGAAATTAAATAGAAGGGCTTCATGCATTTAGGAGAGGGTGCTAAAGCTTCTCAAGTTCGTAAAACTTACAGGAATACCCACCATGATCATTTTCTCTCTAACTGTGTATACCACAAAATTTTCATCTGGCCATAGGAATTCATTGGTGGGTGTAAAATTAATGACTAAAGAACTTAACTGACAAATACATAAAAGAAACAGACTTGTGGGGATATTGTTTTAAGGTGTATTAATTACTCAGTGATCATACCACTCAATAGGGCATGCCACTACTTTCTTAAGATGCTAATTATGAAGCAGTGCTCACAGGCATTTTTTAACTAGCAAATTACTAGATGGACTTTTGGGGTCTGTCACTTTTTAAAAGTATTTAAGACTTAAATTAGCACCACAGTCTGCCTTCAGTAATACACCTAAAATATTCTTCAGGACCAGAAGCATTCAGTTTGAAAATTGTGCAGATGCAAACCAGTATTACTAACGCTCTGGGTCAAAGGTTAGGTTTTTAATGTTAACAGTAGTCTGGTAAATATTTAGAAGTCTGGCATTGAGAAACAAAAGCTTGTACCTGACTAGTATTTTTATTTAAAAAAATTAGTTCTGTTAGCTTATTTAAATTGTCTTTTACATTTATTTATCCGTAGAATTTATATTTATTTCATTCCTTTCATCTCACTGAAAACTGTCTGCAGGCCCTTTGATTTGGATTAGATGTGTGAAGTACTGTCTTTTGCCAAAAACCTCAAATTACCTGTTCTTTTCAACGTAGTGGTTTTGTGCTTGTTTGGAGATCAGTTCAAAAACTATCTGTACTATCTGTACTGCCTCTGATGTTAAGATTTTATGTATAGCATAAGGAAGCTAGCTCTGACTATATTTTCCTAAGAATAAAGACCTATTTTTGTAGCATGTCTTAGGATCTCCAGGAGTCCAAGAATTATTGTGGGTGTCCTCCATTTCATCACTTTTCACTTAACAGCTTTTAAGTAGACACTTGGAATCTTTAGAGGTCTGTCGCACTTTGATTATCCATACATTCGAAGTAACTGGCCAATGGTGAAAAATTGCCCAAGATATCCTCAGTTGCAATCACATTACTGGAAGATGAATAGAATAAATTCATTAGGCTGGTCTTAATTTTTGATGGAAACATTCTGTTGTCACATACTTACCATTGGATTTGATAAAGTTAGTGATAATTTGGAAAGAATTGGGGACTTGTCAATATATTTGTGGGTTTTGGCTTATACCCCTAGGATTTCTTGGTTGGGGAATGAGCAGTTTTGGCCGCTTCCATCAGGACAAGATTCTTTAGGTCATTTAGTGCAGGTTTAGTTCTATTTTGGATTAACATTTATATTGATTATCAAAAACAAGCTTTCATCATTTCAGAACAGTCCTGGAAGTTTGACTTTGAGTGTGGGAGAAGTCCTAATAAACCATTTTGGAAATTAGTGTCTCCAAGTGTTATAGCTTCCTGAAATGGGTTTCTAACACAATGGGATCAAAATAAGGTTATTTTAGGATAATATACTGTAAACTTAATTGTCTGATTTTCTACTTTGTCTATAAAGTGGCTTACAACAAGTTCTAATCTAGAAAGGAGTTATAAAGGTTATCTGTAATGTTTATGAATTGTCATTTCTTGCCTTTTGTTAGGCTTTCAGCTTTATTCTGAAAAGGAGATTGTTACACAAACTCAACTTGTTTTGGAGAGAATTTTAGGAAACCTAAGGGAGTTGGCATTTTATATCATTTTTGATGGGCAGTTTTTGAGTTTTCAGGGCAGAAGGACAAAGTATTTGGTGTGGAAAAGTTGTTACCACAGATTAAAGAATAAGACCAGGGCTTGCTGACAATAATAAGTCTGTTAAAGAGTTTTGTAGGTTCCATATGGTAAAATTAGGTCTTGTGACTATAGAAACACCATGATATACAAGAAGAGTTCCAACATACATGTAACGGCTCATTTAATGGTGTTAACTTTAAGTTGAAATTCGAATAACATGGAATTTGTGTAACAAGAGTATTGCATCATTTAAACACAAAATTGCTAAAGCTAGGTGCATCTGTATACTATTATGATGTCATTTTTAAGAGAATATCTTTAATATGTCAGTATTTATATTAATTGGTTGCTTTAATTGGAAGACCCAGGAATTAGGCCTCCACAGTTGCTTTAACACGTCATGAAAAATTAGAAAAGCATATGTACAAATTGTATTTCTCAGTTTTATTTAATATTTGGAGTATACTTAGAGGAAAACCAGAAATAAACAATGTTAAAGGTCATCTATAAAAATGGCAGAATACACTTTTCATTTCCACTCTAGAGCCCCATGTATATGTAATACAGTGTAGTTTGGGCAATTTTGGTTCATACCTCTACCTCCTTTGCTGTTTCCCTTGAAATAGCAAAAATTCACATAAATTTGCAGAAATTAAGTTCTTAGGAGTTATTTAACAGTACTAAAGACAGGTTCTGTTGCCTTTTGGTTTCCTGCCTAACTTCAGGTACAGATAAACTTGGAATTAAAAGACGAAAAGCCTTTATTGTAAAATTGTCATGTAACAAATCCTAGTTGATCTCTGGTTTCCTGGAGATTTATTTAGCATTTGGGAGAGGATCAACAAAGGGGCACAGCAAGCAGATACTGCAGTTAGTATTATTTTTCCCTTTTTTGCTTACTGTGTATCGATTAGTCTGTTTATTTTATGGTAAATTTCTTTGATTTATTTTACTTCCTTTTAGAATGGAAGCTCCTTGAAGGGCAGGGAAATCTGAGTAGGCAGGCATTTAAAAATACTCAAAATGTTGTTCAGTTGGGTGGAAGTTTAGTTTATTTGCCAAATTAGGCTTGTGACATGAGAACTTGAAAAAGGGAATCAGATATTTCGAATCATTTATTTACTGCATAGAAAGCTTTTAAAAATGATCACAAAGTGCTAATGATTTAAGTAAATTAAGATGAAGATCCACATTTAAATTATCAACTTGACATTTTAAAAAATTATTGTCTTGAGTTAAGGGAACAGTTGGCCTTGTGACTTATAGACCTTTTTTTATATGTTAAAATAACCCTGTGTGTGACTGTTTTCCTTATTTGAAATTAAGAAAAGGGTGCTCATAAGGCATCTTTAGCAGTGAACTTAACAAAATCCAGTGCATCAGTTTTCCTTTATGCTGATGTGTAGTTTAATCTGTGCTGCTGAACAAGACAGTATCAATCTGCAAGCCCTCTGTCTATAAGTTCTTTATGAGGTGAGGAGGGGGTACTTCAAGATGGAACTCTTTTGCTATTGAGGGTCTGGTTGGTTTTGAGTCTAAAGTTTTTATAAGGTTCTTTTGCATAGCAATTTGAAGGTGAGGGAATAATGATACTTGAGAAAAAGCATGAAGCCTAGATAACTAAAAATGAGGTGTCAAAAGCAGCTATTTCTGAGGGTAGTGTATATTGCTTACTGTATCTTAAAATAACTTGAGAAATGGTTACATAAATATGAATAGCCTTATATTTACCTACCAATTGATAGGTAGCTGAAATTCAGTAACCTGAATAGTGAGGCCCTGAATTTAAGGCGTTATTTCACTATACTATATATACCTCCTAATATCAGTAGTGTGAGTAAAAGTGGTATTTATGTTTATGCTTAGTTGATGTTTTAAGTTGATCTTTTTTTAAAATCTAGAAGGACCTGTCCATGGAGTCCACTCCCAGATATCTCCTCCCTTTAGTTCTCTTAAAATTTATTTAATTTTTTTAAAGAGAGATGGTTGGCCGTGCGTGGTGGCTCATGCCTGTAATCCCAGCACTTTGGGAGGCCCAGGTGGACAGATCACCTGAGGCCAGGAGTTTGAGACCAACCTGGCACCTGACCAATATAGTGAAACCCTGTCTCTACTAAAAATAGTAATTAAAAAAAAAGCTGGAGAGTCAGGAGAATTGTGTGAACCCCAGAGGCGGAGGTTGCAGTGAGCCGAGTTCGTGCCACTGCACTCCAGCCTGGGTGACAGAGTGACTCCGTCTCAAAAAAAAAAAAAAAAAAAAAAAAAAAAGTCTTGCTCTGTTATCCAGGCTGGAAGTCTACAGTACTGTCATAGCTCACTGCAGCCTCAAACTCCAGGGCTCAAGCAGTCCTCCTGCCTCAGGCTCCCAAAGTGCTGCGATTATAGGCATGAGCCGCTGTGCCTGGTCTCCCGGTTACTTGAAATACACTTAAGCCTCTACTTATGAATTTTAGAATCTCTGTTTCTCATAAGATAAGTAAATAGTATAGTACAGTACACTGAGTAGTTTTCCTTCATTTTCCACTTGTTGTTAGGTATCCTTCCTTTCTTACTGTCAGGATTATAATACTTTAAAACTGATTACCTTATACATGCCTCTAGACTAAAGAGAGGCAAAACAACATATATAATGTACTTACTCATCTTTGTCCATCACAGCAGTTTATTTTATATATGCATAGTCTTGCTCACTCTTGAATGCTAGAAATTTTAAAAGTTACCACTTTCTTATATGATGCATTGAAATATTACTTCACATCAGTTTTCTCTTTGTGCTTCTGATTTCCTTAGATGTTTGGTGATTCTTTACTCATATTTATCAAATAAGGAAATTAGGAAAACTGGTGTTGTCTACTGAGATGGCTTTCTGCAAGTTCTGTGTGTGTGAGAAAATGAGGACTAATAGCCTTTATTTTTAGCTTTTGTGGGAGCATTGAGGCAAGTAGGGTACCCTCTCCAGTGTCAGAAGAGTTTTCAATTGCAGGAGTTCTGACCCCTCTCAAGGTTACTCACTTTGAGAGGGAGGTAGACCCTAAAAGCAATTTTACCTATCAAGTCTCAGCCCTTTCACTCCTGCAAACTAGGAGGTCTTGCTTTTTCCTTCCCACTCATTCCTCCCATGGAAATTGGCTCCTGTTGTTTGTAGCAAAATTAATATGAGCCTCATTTCTTCATCTTTTGTATGAAGGAATATGAATTTATCTTTTGTATCTAAATTGCAATTTAGTATAAAAGGTGCTAGTTTTAAAATAGAACTGGTAGTAAAACACAGTAGCATGGTGCATCTTCTGAATTAGGAGAAGTCTTAATCTGTATTATCACTTCCATGTTGCTGCTCATTTAAAATATATTGTCTTGGAAAAGTCAGTAAGTCTTACTTGGGAAGAGAACGGGTACATAGAGGACATTTTGTGACTAAGGATGCAAATTTAGTGACATTCTTAATTGGGAAAAGCATATTATTTTGGAAGACCTTTTTTGTTTTGTTCTGTTGTTTTTGAGACAGGGTCTCTGTTGCCCAGGCTGGAGTGCAGTAGTGCAGTCATGGCTCACTGCAGCCTTAACCTCCCCGGCTCAAGCAGTCCTCCCACCTCAGCCTCCTAAATAGCTGGGACCATGGATGTGTGCCACAATGCCTGGCTTTTTTTTTTTTTTTTTTGAGATGCTCTTGTTGCCTAGGCTGGAGCGCAATGGTGTGATCTTTGGCTCACTGCAATCTCCGCCTCCTGGGTTCAAGTGATTCTCCCAACTCAGCCTCCTGAGTAGCTGGAATTACAGGTGCTCGCCAACCATGCCCAGCTAATTTATGTATTTTTAGTAGAGATGGGGTTTCACTACGTTGGCCAGGCTGGTCTTGAACTCCTGACCTCAGGTGATCTGCCCTCCTCAGCCTCCCAAAGTGCTGGGATTATAGGTGTGAGCCACCGTGCCCGGCCAGTTTTTTTATTTTTTGGAGAGATGAGGTCTCCCTATGTTGCTGAGGCTGGTCTTGAACTGTGCTCAAGGGATCGTCCCACCTTGCCTCCCAGTGTGCTGGGGTTACAGGTGTGAGCCACTGCACCTGGCCTGAAAGGCCTTTTTGGAAATAGGTTCAGAAAATGTTTTCGCATTTAGTTTCTGAACATTTAAAGCTAAACCATTGAGAATTTCTTTTTCCCCATTCTATTTAACAGTTTGCCTTTCTGTCTTGTTATTTTCAGCAAGGCAAAATTTTTGGCAGGTAATGCAACATCATTTCTTACTGTGGCAGGGATCTCAAACCTACCTTCCAGATTTGATGTTCTGGGGTTTGATGAGAGTCCAGGTTAATTTACTTGTGGAATATATTCTATACTTCTGTCAACTCTGTGATTAGGGAGTCTGATTTTCTACATAAAGGCAAGTCAAACTTCTTGAGTCACTTTGCCTTGAAGATATTAAAACAGCTCTTAATTAGGTTTTGTGATATTAAATATTGACTGATACCAAGGAAGAAACTGACTTGCAGGGTTACTGGTACCAACAATCTTGGCTAATTTTTTTTTTCTTTCTTTTTTGAGACGGAGTCTCGCTCTGTCGACAGGCTGGGGTGCGATGGTGAGATCTCGGCTCACTGTAGCCTCCGCTTCCTGGATTCAAGTGATTCTCCTGCCTCAGCCTCCCAAATAGCCGAGACTACAGCTCAGCTAATTTTTGTATTTTTAGTATAGACGAGGTTTCACCATGTTGGCCAGGCTGGTCTTGAACTCCTGACCTCAGGCCATCCGCCCGCCTTGGCCTTCCAAAGTGCTGGAATTACAGGTGTGAGCCACTGTGCCCAGCCTAATCTTGGCTGAGTTTTCAGTGGTAACAGTATTTGGCCAGCCACACATACAAATGTACATACATTCATAGATATATACACACATAATAGGAAACTAAAGATGGAAATAAATCATCTTTAGTAGACCTGGATCTTTCAGTTAAAATTTATGGACATAAAATGCTCTTAATTTCTTATACTTGTGTCTTTTATTCATATGGCTTTCCCATTCTGACAAGCCTGATCTGTCTTGTATATTCATTTTCCACATATATTTACAAAGGTATAGGTTGGTGAAGTAAAATACTGTCTGTGCATTAATGTAGTTTCCTCATTTCAACGACTTAGGTAATTTTTTCAGTTCTAGATGAGACACTGAAAATCTGTTAATCATTGGGCCATTTGATGGAAGCAGCTATGTACAAACATTTAACCTCTGAGCCTGAGTTTCCTTGTAAAAGATATTTTTCCAGTCTCAATCATATCCTATGAATATAGGATTTGTAGGATCGGGCCTTTTTTTTTTTTTTTTTTTTTTTGGAAAATTCTGCCTAGAGAACTTTTGACGTTATTTCATTCATGCTTTTATGTGGAGATTTATTTTCACAAAAGAATAAATGTTGCATTAAAAAGTAGACTTAATTCACCCTGTAATTTCTTACATGTATGAACATTTGGTACATTATTTTTGTGATAGCTCTTTGAAATATGACTCTTGAAAGTTGAGGAAGCTAACACTGAAGCCCTGTATATTCTTATATTCTGATTCTGAGGAGGAATACTATCAAGCCCTCATTAGTCCACAAAGCATTATTCCAAGTTATTCCCAAACTTCCCTAAATTACCATGGTAATGCATGAATTGGCAGTTAACCCAAATCACATAGATGTTAGCTAATACATGAATCTACTTTGTGGTAGTAACACAATTTTAAAAAGTTTTAGAATAGGTGTTCATATATTCTATGTTTCTTAGTTTTGAAATTCTAGTCAAAATTCTCAATGCTAATAGATGAATGAACCTGATAAGGAAATACAAAACAGTCTAACTGCTAAACCAACCTCCTCGATTTTATTTATGTTAATAATTGTTCTCTAACAATTACAGGGCCACCATATAGTCCAAAATAGCATCGATGTTCTGATTACCAGTGACTCTACCCAAGTAAACTGTCTTTATGCTGAAAGCCCACATATTTAATTATCAGTAAAACATTTTATTGCACCTTTTCTAGTGAGCTTGGTGGTTTTGGAATGATGCTTCTTTTAAGTGGGTTTTCGTCTCCCCCCCCCCCTTTTTTTTTTTTTTTTTTTTTTTTTTTTGAGACAGAGTCTCCCTCTGTTGTGCTCAGGCTGGAGTGCAGTGGCACTATCTTGGCTCACTGCAACCTCCATCTCCCAGGTTCAGGTGAGTCTCTCAAGTAGCTGGGATTACAACTACCATGCCTGGCTAGTTTTTTGTATTTTAAATAGAAACCATAAGTTTAGGTTTAAGTTTCGCCATATTGGCCAGGCTGGTCTTGAACTCCCGCCTCAGGTGATCACCTGCCTGCCTCGGCCTCCCAAGGTGCTGTGATTACAGGCATGAGCCACCGCACCCGGCCTCCCCTCTTTTTAAGAGTTGTTCACAGGATACCAGTGTCCCCATATGAAAATTATATATTTTAAAGACTTAACCCCTATGGCATTAATTACATTTACCTAACCTTGAAAAATCTTGGCACTTTGCCAGATTATTTCATCTTCCATCCTTGTTTTTATTTTCCTTTTTTCTCTGTATACTTGTTTCCTTGATCACATCTACATTACAGTCCCATATCACATCTGTGGGGACTCCTGTTTTAGTGTCAGGGCTTCCTTGATCTCTGTTACGTGCAGTTTTGCATTTCAGCTGTCTGCTGAACACATTCAAGTGCTCTTCTCCATCAGCAACTGTCTCATTAATTTCTCATTTCATATCCAGTCACATTTGATTATTTACTTGAAGAGGCCTGAAATGTCCTCTGTCCAAGTCCTGCCAGTCCTTTAGGAAGTTCAGATCTGGCATAACTCCTTATAAATAAGTTAAACTTTTAAGTGGCACATTTAATTTTACTGGTTCTCTACATCTAGCTCCAGAGTCTACAACAGTATTGTCAAATAGAAATGAAATGCAAACCACATATGCAATTTATTTAAAGTTTTATGGTTTGGCCCCAGTTCATCCTTCCAGTGTTATCTTCCATTAATACTGTCTATAAAGAAACTGCCTGCGTTTTGTTTCTTTGGCTTGTCTCACAGTTTCTGATGTCTTGAATTCTGCCCCATTTTCTTCAACCAAAATAGGTTAAAGTCATCTTACTATAGGCACATTAGAACTACCAATATCGTATCCTTGAGGAATAAGTATAGTTTGGAGAACATTAAAAGTCTTGGCTTTGCCTTCTAGGGACAAATAAGGCTATTTGCTAATTTTTCTTCTTTTCTTGGTTTTGTTTTTTTTGAGATGGAGTCTCGCTCTGTCACCCAGGCTGGAGTGCAATGGTGCGATCTTGGCTGACTGCAACCTCTACCTCCTGGGTTCAAGCTATTCTTCAACCTCAGTCTCATGAGTAGTTGGGATTACAGGCGTGTGCCACCACACCCAGCTAATTTTTGTATTTTTTAGTAGAGACAGGGTTTTGCCATGTTGGCCAGGCCGGTCTCAAACTCCTGACCTCAGGTGATCCGCTTGCCTCAGCCTTCCAAAGTGCTGTGATTACGGGCATGCGCCACTGTACCCAGCCTTTATTGTGGTATAGGTTTGTGATACAAAAAATTTATCAACCTCTGCTTAAAGATAACTTCAGGAGCAAAAGTATAGTTTCACTATTGTTTTTTAGACAGGTCTTGCTCTGTTGCCCAGGCTGGGTTGAAGTGGCACCGTCTTGGCTCTCTGCAGCCTCCATCTCTGGGGCTCAAGGGATCTTCCCACCTCAGTCTGGGACCACAGGTGTGTGCCACCGCACCCGGCTAATTTTTTTTTTTGAGGCAGAGTCTTGCTCTGTCGCCCAGGCTGGAGTGCAGTGGCATGATCTCAGCTCACTGCAACCTCTGCCTTCTGAGTTCAAGTGATTCTCCTGCCTCAGCCTCTCGAGTAGCTGGGACTATAGGTACTCGCCACCATGCTTGGCTAATTTTTGTATTTTTAGTAAAGATGAGGTTTCACCATGTTGCTCAGCCTGGTCTGGAACTCCTGACCTCAAGTGATCTGCCGGTCTCAGCCTCCCCAAATGCTGGGATTACAGGCATGCACCACTGTGCTTCGCCCCTAATTTTTGTTGTTGGTTTTTTTCATGTACAGAGGTTTCACCGTGTTGCCTAGGCTGAAAGTCACTGTTTTAAAACATGTGATGTCATTTGAAAATCTGATATTTCTACGCTTTGCAATAGCAGGAACCTTCAATAGCAGGAACCTTCAGAATCATTTAAATTATAACTGCTACCCTTACAGTTTATTTTTTTGGCAGTGTGTATCTGGTAATTACAATCTTCTTTCCTCCACCATGGTAAATAATAGTTTCATATGTTGCTTTACATAGTAGAAAACACGATGGAACTTGGCAGAGGCTGAAGAGTAAATAGATTTAAACCAATTTAAAAATAATTGTGTTAACATCTGGAAACTCAGTACTTGCAAGGGACTATCTAGATAGGGATATTTGTCACAGGTGTCTTAACTCTAGTTAAAAATTGCTCTAGTTCTGCCATCAGTGTTTCTGTGAGCATTCTTAAAGCTTTCTTTTTAGCCACAAGAAATAACTGAAAGCTGATGTTTTTATATATAAGCATTTTTTTTTTTTTGGTAGTGATAGAACTGTTCTTTGAACATCTGGGGACAGCAGAGTTCTTAATTGTCTTGAGTACTTAAGGATATATCTTGAATTGTTTCACAAAATTGAAGACCATAGGCCATAACGCTAAAACTTCAGACTGTTTTAGAATCTTGTGTTCATGTGAGTTAAAGAAAAATTAAAATGGTAACTGTCTTTGAATATATAAGGGAAATTTTACAATAAAAAATTTCAGAATTATTATTCAAGATTTATACTTAGATATATTATGTTGAGCTTATTTTCTGGAATCAGCTTACCAAAAGAGGAAAAGTTTATTTTTAGTGAAGGTAAAAATTGATTTTAATTATTTGGTAGCAACCCTTACTAGTAGAGTAAAAGCTGAAGTACTAATATTAGTGATTTTCGCAGTTCTGAACCAAGCCTGGTTGCATGGTAGTTTTTGGGACAACAGCGAAGAGCTTTAATTTTTATGTTTTGGGAAATAGCTTGTGAGAGGTAAGAAGGATTGCAAAGTTTTTCCAAAATATTTTATGAAGTTAGTGAAGTCAGTTGAAATCTGTATTTAAACATTTGAAGGGATATATAGTTAACATTTTTTAAATGAAAGGAAACCACTGTCTGCAGTTCAGAAATAAGATGGAGTGTTTTATTTATTTAAGAGGTAATTTTAAAAGTAAACAAAAGCATTGGCCTACAAGCCTATAAGAGAATGATGTTAGATTGTAAGTGCTTTTTCTAATCTTTAATATTCATCAACAGGTGAGTATATTTTCAGTTTCCAAGCAGTTATTAACTTACATTTTCTGAAATTATAACTAACTTCCTACTTCTCCAAAAGTGAGACTTAAGAGGATGGCTATTTCATCATAAATTAGAAAAATGACTACAAATATGAAATGGTTAAATTTTTTGGTACTAAGATAATGAGACCATCCAGAATTTTATGATCAAAACATGGCTTTTAACCAGGGAGTATCTGTAGTTGAGCCACTGGCTCTATAACGTTGTTAGTTCTTTGTATCTTCCCAAAATGGAGGTTTTACCTCATGGCCGTAAAAATAAAAGAGGGTTAAATGTGAAAATAATAACTGCATTTTGAACATCTCAGACCCTCCACTCATAAAAATTACTTAATGTTCCTCTTCCTTGCATTACATACTTTCCATTGTAATAAGTTCCTGCTTTGAAAACCAAGGAAAGGAACATTTTTTGAAGAAGGCAGTTCAGTGGCTTCTTTAACAGGTGTTTTATCCAGAGGTTGATCTGTAGGGATAGGTTGTAGGGGAGAAGAGGGTGTTATGAAACATAAAATTAAGGCTGTAAAAATAACATTAGGGATGTCACAAAAGGTGAAATATAAACCATTATCATTTGAGAAAAGGGAAAAACAGGGCTTTGAAAATGCCTGTCATTTGATAGGAGGCATCTGTAAGGGAGGGACTGAAATGGCTCCCAGGGGTACCATCCTCTTCCCGATATACCTGTGCCATAAAAATAGTGACCCTCAGCATGTTAAAATGTGGTTTCCATTCAGGGTCATCAGAATTTAGGCCTAATTTCTGCAATTCAGGTATTCAGCATTACCTTGCAAAATTATTGTACCAACATAAAAAGCATTTTGTTGGTGTGGTGGGGAGAATCAGGTTAAATTAAGTAGAAGCATTTTGGAAACTGTGCCTAGTACTTCATGACTTCTGAAAATTATAAGCGAAAACAGAGATAAGTCCTATTCTTTGCTCACATTATTTCCCACAGGCCTTTCCAGATCTTTATAGCTAAAAATTTCCCTTTTGCCATTAACTGTCATTAAGAAAAAAAAAACGATTACAGTCTTTATGTATAAAACTGCTGCCCTTTATAACATTTTATGTGACTTGTTTGCTTCACTAGATTGTAAGCCTTTGGAGGTCAGAAAAAAATGCATCTAAATTAATTGTTATCTGCCACCACATCTAGCACAGTGCCTTACACTTACTTGCTATTCAATAAATATATTCATTAAAATAATGGACATATTACTGGATTGCAGTTTAATGTCTATGAGCCCTTTAAATACATTATCAAATTTTAAACTTTTTATAGTTTGTCAGTGTACACCTAGCACATATGTGACCTTTGCAGCATTTATTAAAAAAAAAAAAAACATTTAATTGTACTGGCTCTCCACAGCTAGCAGAGTCTATAACAGCACTGTGTAGTAGAAATACAATGCAAGCTACATATGTAATTTTAAGGTTTCTAGCTACCTTAAAGTAAAAATACATTTAGGCAATTATTTAATTGTAATTTAATATGTAATTTATACATATTAAATTACATTTTATATGTATAAATTTAATATGTAATTGCCTTAAAACTAACTTTAATTTACAATTAATACAGTTTTCATGCTAAGTCTTCGACATCTGATAGGTACTTTACACATCACGAGTTAACGAGCCACATTTCAAGTGCTCAATGGCCACATGTGGCTTCTGACTATTGTATTGGACAGTGCAGATGTAGAACTTTAGCATAGGCACTCAGCCTTTCTGGACCTCAGTTTTCCTAGAAATCAGGTATTTAATATGTCATTTTCATTTTAGGTTGTTGTAATCCAAATAAAAACTAATTGGTTTAGCTCATTGTCATGTTTATAAAGCCATAAAATTTGAAAAAAAATTTTTGTATTGTACAAAGATATTTAACAGGCACTTTGCAACTTTCCACGAATTTTAGTGGCCCCCCCCCACCCCCCGGTCAATTTTATGAAGATAGCTCTGTTTTAGAGTTGAGGTTGGAGTGAGATAGATCAAGTTAATCTTTTTTTTTTTTTTTTTTTTTTTTTGAGACGGAGTCTCGCTCTGTCGCCTGGGCTGGAGTGCAGTGGCCAGATCTCAGCTCACTGCAAGCTCTGCCTCCCTGGTTTACGCCATTCTCCTGCCTCAGCCTCCCAAGTAACTGGGACTACAGGTGCCCGCCACCTCGCCCGGCTAGTTTTTTGTATTTTTTAGTAGAGACGGGGTTTCACCAGGTTAGCCAGGATGGTCTCGATCTCCTGACCTCGTGATCCGCCCGTCTCGGATTACAAGCTTGAGCCACCGCGCCCGGCCAGATCAAGTTAATCTTGCTAACATGTTGCTAGTAGGAGATAGAGCTAGTTTCAGAACCAGCGTTGATTGTGGATATTCCATATAACCTCTCGAAAGTTCAAAACTTAATAAGGTTGGGGAAAAAGTTTTGAGCTCTGTGTGTGTAAAGGTGGATTCTACACCATAGGCTAAAGACATTTAATGAAATGTTATTTCCTTAGATCCGTAGCGACAAAAAAATTTAAGTTTCTTAATTTAGTTGTGGAAATTCTCTGCCATAAAGAATTTCCTCATGGCAGAAGTTTTTTACGTTTTTTTCCTTTTCTAATCAGAAGAGCAATTTGGAAATTTAAATTGTCTATTATCTAGTTAACTTATTCTAATTGCCTCTAAGAAATCAGATGGGAAATAAGTCTTTTAATTGGATATTGTAGTGATGTCTGATTTGAATAGAACTCAAAACATTTTGTCTTTAAAATATACTGGCTCTTGGTGAAAAGAGTAATTTCAAAATAAGGCTTTAAAAGGAAGCAAAAATTTTAAGCAGAATAAAAGGCAACATAATTTACCAGACAAGTTAATAATTTACATTATTTGTCATGAGATTAGGTTTTTAAAAAGTAATTTACAAAAGTGTAAAGCACTCAAGTCCATAGGAGGCACTTGATACATGTAGATCCACTCAACATACACCTCATATATTTTAGTATAAACAGATAATTCAAAGACGCTTAACTGCCAAAGTGAAATAAATGTTTAAATATGTATCTAGAAACATTTTTAAAAAGTGGTAAGCTTTCCTGTGATGTTACATTGTAGTCTTTTAAATGGTTTAGCCACAAACGGAAAAGTGTATTTGTGATGTTTAGACAATACCTAATCGTGAGGATCAGTGAAATTGTTTACTTTTATACACCACTGTGGAATTGGTACCACCATTTTGCAAAGCAGTTTGACTATCAAGAATATTTGTTTTTACACCCTTTGACCCAGTAATTGTATTAAAGTTGATTCTAAATAATTAGAAATGTGCATAGGTTTATGATCAAGTATGGTAATATCAGTGGACTTTAGTGGTTAGCAATAATGGAACAAAGGATGGTACATTCTGATAAAGGAAAATAATGCATCATTAAAGATCCATGTTTTTGTAATACGGTAAAATATTCATGAAACTACATACACCATTAAAAAAATTTGTTTCCCCACTTTGAAGGGTAAGATCCTAGGAAAGAGAGATGACAGGCGCAGGCTTTGTCCTTAGAACGTGTTCAAATCCCGGTTTTGTTAGTTTTATGATCCTAAGTTCCTCTGTCTCAGTAATTTACCTGTATAATGATTGAAACTATATTACTGTACCTATACCATGGGGTGAATGCATGAAGGTCAAATTAAAGTGCTTAGTGCCCCGCCTAAGTAAATTTTAGCGATAATAGTCTTACAGAAATAAAAATGTAGAAATGTGATGAATTAGTAAAGGGAAAACCCCATGAGACTCTATAAGACGGATTTTACCTAATCTGCCAACCTGCCTCGTCCAAGCACTCGGATTTTGGTTGGGTTCCCGAAGCCGGCGTGAATTGAGCTCTACCTTGCCCGTGAGCGCGCAAAAGAGATTTTGTTGGTGGGGTGGCGGCCTGGTGAGTTGTATTCTTTATTCTAGGGTTGTTTTACTCGCCACCCACCTGGCCCCCAACACGCCCCCTTTAAAATACCGACTCAAAGGTCCTCCCATCCCCCTCTCCCTTAGGCGTCACGCAAAGCTCGGACCTGGGCCGACCCGGAACCGAGTGTACGGTGAGGCGCGGAACGTTGCGGGGTCGGGGAAGCGCTATCACCCGCTCCATCCCTGTGCAGGTTCGTATCACGAAGACTACAGTTCCCAGCAGACTCCACGAGCTCCGGTTGCCTCTCAGGCAGCGCCCGGCGGCTACGGGAGGCTGTAATTTCTTCTGGGCTCGCCACAACCTTCTTCCCTCTCCTCCGCAATACAGCAGTTACCGGGTCCTGGGGCTGTCCTTTGATTTCCGGAAATGGCCAGTCGCCAGTGTTGTCAGAGTTTCCACGGAAGACTGCGCGCTACTCCGGCCAGGAGGGCGGAGCGGCGAGACGCTAGAGGCCGTGCGCTGGGTGACGACTTCGGGCACGTTCTACGGCCGTTCATCTGGTCGGCTGGGGACGGCGGCCGCGCACGCGCGGCGGGGGGCATGGGGCGTGGGGCTGGGCCCAGCCGGACGCGACCGCAACCTGCGGCGCCTGACTGCCGGTAGGCGGCTGTGTGTGTGCGCCGCCGAGTCGGTGGGGCGGGGACGCGAGGTGTGGATGGGGGCTCTCCTTGACCTCTGGCTTAGCTAGTAGCGCAACCTCGGCCTCGCAGTTACGGAGATGGTGCCCTGGGTGCGGACGATTGGGGAGAAGCTGAAGCAGCGGCTGCGGCTGGACGTGGGACGCGAGATCTGCCGCCAGTACCCGCTGTTTTGCTTCCTGCTGCTCTGTCTCAGCGTCGCCTCCCTGCTTCTTAACAGGTAACGCCGCAGCGCGGAGCCGGGGCGGCGGCTTTTCTCCGAAGCTGCGGACTCCCGGCCAGTGCTGCTTAACCGTGCAGAAACCGCGTAGCTGCGGGACTGGGGTCCAGTGGGGAGAGCGAGCTCCGCAGAGGAGCGGCCTCGGGGAGCTCGGCCGAGCGTTGGGGCCGGAAGCACAGGCCGGTGGGGTGGGGTTGATTGCCTCCTTTCCCGAGGCTGCTTCGTCTCCTGAGCTACCTTTTTCTCATCCATTTCTCAAAACGAGTCCTTCATCTTCGTTGCTTTTCAAAAGTGAAATCCGTGTGTCGACTCAAATTGAGACTGTACAGAGACAGTCAAGTCAGCTCACGGAGGAGGTTTCGATCGTAGCCGCAATTTTAGGCAAAATCCGCACACCCCCAGCGCGTTCTTCCATCCCCCCACTCCCCACACCCTCAGCTTGCAGCTGAAGCTTTTCCCGCAGTATTGTTGAATAAAACAGACGGCCATAAAGATTTGTTGGACAGAAATCAGAAAGCAAAGTGGTACCTGTCGCAACGTCCCTAGAATATTCTTAAGAGGACTTGATGCCCCCTCCCCCACCACAAAAAACCTGAAATATTCCGAAAGGTTAAAGTTGGTAAATTCAGTTGACATTTTGAAGTCAGAAGATTCTGCCCTCGAAAGAGACTTGTTTTCCTTAATTTTGCTGTTTCAAGAAATTGTTGCGATGCAATTGGTAGTATAGGAGACTTTTCCATTAAAATTAACACCAGATTTGCTTTTGGTGGAAGAAAATCTGAGAGTTGTCATTGACATTACTGTTTTCTCTGATGTTTTGAACAGACAGCCATTCTTACTCTATCTTTTTTTTTTTTTTTTTTTTTTTTTTTTTTTTTGAGACGGAGTCTCGCTATGTCGCCCAGGGTGGAGTGCAGTGGCCGGATCTCAGCTCACTGCAAGCTCCGCCTCCCGGGTTTTTACGCCATTCTCCTGCCTCAGCCTCCCGAGTAGCCGGGACTACAGGCGCCCACCACCTCGCCCAGCTAGTTTTTTGTATTTTTTAGTACAGACGGGGTTTCACCGTGTTAGCCAGGATGGTCTCGAACTCCTGACCTCGTGATCCGCCCATCTCGGCCTCCCAAAGTACTGGGATTACAGGCTTGAGCCACCGCGCCCGGCCTACTCTTTATCTTAAGGTAGTTGATTCCCAAGGATAGCAACGGAGGAATGCACAAGGAATTTGGTAGCTTCATTTTTCTCTGGCATAACCGTTATTTGTGACTATGTTGAAGTTGGAGTTCTTCCTTAGAAGTGGCCTTGCTTTCTTGTTGATTCTTGGTTTAAATATTATTGAGCTTAAATAGTAGTTGATGTTTTACTGAGAAGTGTGCTTTGTAATGGTGAGATGTTTGAACTGTAGAAGTGTGGGAGAAGTGGGATCCTTAACAGAGGGAAAACTAATTATTATTTGGTTTCTGTCATCTGGAAGGTATTCCAAGCTAGACTAACAGGTTTAGTACAAAAGACATGTAAGCTTAATATGATTTTTATTTTATTTTTTTTGAGATGGGGTCTCACTCTCTTGCCCAGGCTGGAGTGCAGTGATGGGGTCTCGGCTCACTGCAACCGCCATCTCCCGGGTTCAAGTGATTCTCATGCCTCAGCCTCCAGAATAGCTGGGACTACAGGTGGGCACCACCATGCCCGGCTAATGTTTTTGTATTTTTAGTAGAGACGGGGGTTTCACCATGTTGGCCAGGCTGGTCTCGAACTGCTGATCTCAAGTGATCCACCCAAAGTGCTGGGATTACAGGTGTGAGCCGCCGCACCCAGCCCATGTGATTTAACTTTTGTTCATGGATTCTTACCTACCTCTTTTGGTAATTGGGTCAGTTTAGGTTTCTAAGGTAGGACAGCCTTCTAGTAGGAGCAGGTTGAACTAGATTTCTGAGGTCATCTACTTATGGTCATAACATTGAGTGTTATGTGTTATTAAAAAGCATAGGATACCATCTGATCTGTATACCATCTAACCTGTACCCTGTATTTCTTTTATGCAGAGAAGGTAGGAAATACACGTAAATGTTACTTGAGTGGTTGGGTTTATGAGTGAAGCTGTTTTTGCATATGTTTTGATGTTTTCCATTTATTCCTGCTGTAGTCAGCAAAAGTGATTTTAAATACTGTAGAACTGTCTTGAATAAAGCAATGATTATGTATCCCTTTTGCAGGAAAAATCTTTTGGAAGGTGCCGGATGGTGTATGTAGCATGCTTTTCAGTGTATATGTGTGATTAAAAAAGAAACTTATGTGTGTATTCACGTACACACACACAGATGATAAGAGTATCTCTGAAATGTTGTTATACAAGAAAACATGGGCCCTTCTGAGATGGGGTATACTAGGTACATCTATTCTGAAATAAAAAATAATTTTATATGAAGTTGATCCTTGAACAGTGCAAAGATTAGGGCCACTGACCCCTGTGAAGTCAGAAATCCGAGTGGAACACCATGGGATCCATACAAAGTACCACTAATGATACTGGGAGTACTCCTGAGAAGCAGAGAAAAGTAATGACATTACAGAAAAAGCGGAAATGCTTGATATGTACTACGAATTGAGGTTTGCAGCTGTTATTGCTTGTCATTTCAAGGTAAATAAATTGAGTGTAAGGACCGTTGTGAAAAAAGAAAAGGAAATTCATGAAGCCGTTGCTGCAGCTATGCCAGCAGGTGTGAAAACTTTGTACTTTTTGCAAAATACCTTTTTATGTTGTATTGAAAATTTAGTTTTTTGTGGGGGCTGAATTGCTATGAGAAAGGTGTACACATAGACTAATGCTATTCAAAAACAAGTGAAGTCATTGTATAACAGCTTAAAGCAAAAGGAAGGAGAATGATCTAAAACTGGATAATTTAATGCCAGCAAAGGATAGTTTGATAATTTTAGGAAGACGTCTGGCTTGAAAAATGTCAAGAGAACCAGAGAAAAAGCCTCTGCTGACCAAGAGGCAGCAGATGAGTTCCCAAACACCATTCAGAAAATCACTGAGGAGAAAGTATTAAATATATCTTCCTGAACGTGTGTTTTTTTTTGTGAAAGCAAGTTTATTAAGAAAGCGAAAGATTAAAAGAATGGCTACACCATAGGCAGAGCAGCCTTGAACAGGTTTTTAATGCTGATGAAAGTGACCTGTTTTGGAAAATTTTTTAAAAAAAATTTATTAGTAAGGAAGAGAAATGAGCACCAGGATTTAAGGCAGGAAGATATATGCTAATTCTACGGTTTTATGTACATGCAGTTGGGTTCCTTGTCTATGAAGTGTCTAACCCCCTAGCTTTGAAGGAAAAAGCTGCTAGTCTTTTGGTTATATAGGAAGGCCTGGACAACAAGAACCTTTCTTTCTGAATTAATTTCATTGATGCTTTGTCCCTGAAGTCAGGAAGTACCTTGCCAGCAGGGATTGCCTTTAAAAATTCTTCTGATACTGGACTATGCCCCTGGCCAACCAGAACCCCATGAGTTCAACAACAAAGGCATGGAAGTGGTCTACTTGTCCCCAGACACAATGTCTCTAATTCAGCCTCTAAATCCAGGGGATCATAAAGACCTTTAAGGCATTACACATGGTACTCTGTGGAAAGGATTGTCAGTGCTGTGGAAGAGAACTCCAGTAGAGAGCACATCATGAAAGTTTGGAAGGGTTACACCATTGAAGATGCGGTCATTGTTATAGAAAAAGCCGGTCATTGTTATAGAAAAAGCCGTAAAAGCCATCAGGCTTGAAACAGTAAATTACTGGTGGAGAAACTACGCCCAGGTGTTGTGCATGACCTCACAGGATTTACAGCAGAGCCAATCAAGGAAATCATGAAAGAGATTGTGGATATGACAAAAAGGTCTTTCAGGATAAGGATCTTAGAGAAATTCAAGAGCCAGTAGACATCACACCAGAGGAATTAACAGAATACAACTTGATAAAGATGAGTGCTTTGGAACCAGTGCTAGGCAATGAGGAAGAACACTTTGAAGAAACAGTGCCAGGGGCCAAATGCAGTGGCTTATACCTGTAATCCCAGTGCTTTGGGAGGCCAAGGTGGATGGCTCACTTGAGCCCAGGAGTTCAAGCCTGGGTAACACAGTGAAACCCCATCTCTACAAAAAATACAAAAAATTTAGCTGGATGTGGAGGTACACATCTGTAGTCCCAGCTACTCGGGGGGCCGAGGTGGGGAAGATCAGTTGAGCCTGGGATGACAGAGTGAGACTATCTCAAAAAAAAAAAAAAAAGAAAGAAAGCAGTGGTGCCAGAACACAAACTGACAGTAGACAATCTGGCAGAAGGTTTTCAATTATCAAGACTGCTTTTGACTTCTTTTATGACATGGACCCTTCTATGATACTGGCCCTGAATCTAAAGCAAATGGTAGAAGAAAGATCGGTACTATATAAAAATGTTTTTAGAGAAATGAAACAGCAAAAAAGTCGGGCAGAAATTATGATGTATTTCCTTAAAATCGAGTGTGCCTGCCACTTCTGCATCCCCCTCTACCTCTTTCGCCCCTGCAATTCCTCAGACAGCAAGATCAGCCCCTCCTCTTCAGCGTACCTAATGTGAAGACAATGAAGATGAAGACCTTTATGATGATCCACTTAATAGTAAATATATTTTCTCTTCCTTATGATATTCTTAATAGCATTTGTTTTCTCTAGCTTACATCATTGTAAGAATACAGTATATAATACATGTACAAATTAAGTGCTAATCAACTGTTACTATATTGGTAAGGCTTTTGGTTAACAGTAGACTATTAGGAGTTAAGTTTTGGGGGAGGAAAAAGTTGTATGTGGATTGTTGACTGCAGGGAGACCAATGTTTCTATAATGTCTTTATCAGACTTAGGAATTAAAATTATATTAGCCCTTTTATTTATTTTTTTGAGATATTCTCACTCCATCACCCAGACTAGACAGTGGCATGATCTTGGCTCACTGCAACCTCCACCTCCTGGGCTCAAGCAGTCCTCCTACTTCAGCCTCCCAGTAACTGGGACTATAGGTTGAACTAATTTTTTAAGTTTTTTTGTGTACAGACGAGGTCTCACTATATTGCCCAGGCTGGTCCCAAAAACTCCTGACCTCAGGAGATGCACCTGCCTCTGCCTCCCAAAGTGCTGGGATTATAGGTGTGAGCTGTCATGCCTGGCCTAGCCCTTTAAATGAGCAGTTCCCCCGCCCCCACTGAAACAGTTTGTATAAGGTAGGTATCTATTTCATGAAAGTTTGGTAAAACCATTTGGGCCAGGGGCCTTTTATTGGTAACCAGGATTCTAATCACTATTTTAATTTCTTTAATGATAATTGCTCTGTTCAAACTCTCTAGTTTTTCACTTACTAGTTGCCAGCATTTTTATCTTTTAAAAAATTTATTTAAGGTGGAATGTGGTGGCTCATCCCTGTAATTCTAGCACTTTGGGAGGCCAAGGTGGGAGGATCACTTGAGCCCAGAAGTTTGAGATCAGCTTGGGCAACATGGTGAAATCCCGTCTCTCCAAACAAGTAGTTGGGCATGGTGGTGTGTACCTGTAGTCCCAGCTACCCAGGTGGCTGAGGTGGGAGGATCACTTACTTGAGCCTAAGAGGTCGAGGCTGCAGTAAGCTCTGATCATGTACTTGCATTCCAGCCTGGGGTGACAGAGCGAGACTCTGTCTCAAAAAAATTTTTTTAAAGTTATTTTCTATAGGTTTTCCATTTATTAATATATAGTTGTTCATAGTCTTATTTTTTATTTCAGTATAGCTACGGTTACTTTTTTCATTCTGTGTTTTATATATTTGTATCCTTGATCTGTCTTGTTAGAAGTTTATCTTTTTAATTAACTTTTGATTTTGAAAATTTCCAAGCATACGTAAGAGAGTGTAAAATACTTGCAAGCATCCATTACTCAACTTTAACAACTATCCATATTTTGCCATATTTTTTTTTTTTTTGCCTAATCTTTTAAAGAAACATCTTGTAGAGTGGGTGAGGTGGCGCATGTCTGTAATTGTAGCTCTCCGGGACGTGTAGGTGGGAGGATCACTTGAGGCCAGGAGTTGGAGACGAACCTGGGCAACATAGAAAAATGCTATCTCTCTCTCTCTCTCTCTCTCTTTTTGAGATGGAGTCGCACTTTGTCGCCTAGGCTGGAGTGCAGTGGCAGGATCTTGGCTCATTGCAATCTCCACCTCCTTGGTTCAAGGAATTCTTGTGCCTCAGCCTCCCAAGTAGCTGAGTAGCTGGGATTACAGGCGTGCACCATCATGCCTGGCTAATTTTTGTGTTTTTACTAGACTCCCAACATGGGGTTTTGCCATGTTGGCCAGGCTGGTCTCAAATTCCTGACCTCAAGTGATCTGCCCACCTCAGCCTCCCAAAGTGCTGGAATTACACACCTGGCCAGAAAGACCCTGCCTCTACCAAAAAAGAAAAAGAAAAAGAAAAAGAAAGAAAAAATAGCCAGCCTATGGTCCTAGCTACTTGGGAGGCTTAGATGGGAGGATTGCTGGAGCCAAGAGTTCAAGGCTACAGTGAGATATGATTGTGCCCCGACACTCCAGCCTGGGTGACAGAGCAAGACCGTGTCTTTATAAAAGATAGAAAAAAAAAAATCACTTCTATATAAAACTATATTACAAAATTAACAATAATTGGTTAATACCATCTAGTAACTACTCCATAATAAAATTTTCCTTGTTGAGTAAAAATGTATAGTGCAGTTGTTCTAATTGGTATCTAAACAAGTTCTCCTCCTATTTGGTTGCTACATCTCAAGCTTTTCTAAATGTCTTATCATCTAGAATAAGGGTTGACACATTTTTTTCTGTAAAGTGTTAGGTAGTAAACATTTTAGGCCTTGTATACCATGCTAGGTCTCTGTTGCGTATTCTTCTTTGTAAAAAACCCTTTAAAAATGTAAAACCTTTCTTAGTATGAGGGGTATACAAAAACAGGTATACTTTGGCCCACAGGCCATCATTTGTCAACTGCTGATCTGGAAGGTCCCTCCTCACCATTTCTTTCTCCTTCACATTGACTTGTTGAGGAAACTGGATCATTTGTTCACATTCTGGATTTTGTTGATGGTTTCCTTGTAGTGTCTTGTTTTTTAATGCTCACATTTGTATTTTTGGTAGTCAGAGTGTTTGATCTATAGGCTCAATTGGATGTAGTTTTTTTTTTTTTTTTCCGTGGGGGGAGTGGTGCAAGTGGGGGAGTGGTGCAAGAAGACTTTAGTGATGCCATGTACATTCCATTGCATCACATCAGTGGATATGTAAGATGGGGTTGCTTCGTTTTTAATGGATTCAGTTAATGTCAGCTGATAATGTGTCCAACAAACTTACTCTTTGGTTTTGCCATTTATTTATTTCCTGAATCAGTTACTTAATTATGAGTTACAACATGGTTATTCTCTAATTCTTTCATTTCTTCTGTATTTTTAAGTTTGAATTCTTTTTTGTAGAATTGCTTTACTCCATCCATTAGGTCTATTTAGTTATTCTGATAGACAGTTCAAATTGGAAAAGTAGGATAAATGATTATTCTTTATCAATTCTTAGAGGAGTAATTGGTACCCTACTAAACTCCCTTAGTATCCAGTTAGAAGTTTGGTTGTTTTATTAATTTTTCCAAAGAATTAGCTTATATTTTGTTAATTTGTCATTGTTATCTATTTTGTTGATTTCTGCTCTTGACTATTTCCTTCCTTTTTGTGTGATTGGATTTATTGTTTTTCCCCCCAAGTTTCTGAATGCTTAGCTTATTGGTTTTCAGTGGTTTTTTTTTGTTGTTGTTGTTTGTTTTTTTTTCATTATACTTTAAGTTCTGGGATACATGTGCAGAACGTGCAGGTTTGTTACATAGGTATACACATGCCATGGTGGTTTGCTGCATCCATCAACCCATCATCGACATTAGGTATTTCTCCTAATGGTATCCCTCCCGTAGTCCCCTACTCCCCAACAGGCCCTGGTTTGTGATATTCCCCTCCCCTGTGTCCATGTGTTCTCATTGTTCAACTCCCGCTTACGAGTGAGAACATGTGGTGTTTGGTTTTCTGTTCCTGTGTTAGTTTGCCGAAAATGATGGTTTCTAGCTTCATCCATGTTCCTGAAAAGGACATGGAACTCATCCTTTTTTATGGCTGCCTAGTATTTCATGGTGTATATGTGCCACATTTTCTTTATCCAGTCTATCATTGATGGGCATTTGGGTTGGTTCCAAGTCTTTGCTATTGTGAATAATGCTGCAGTAAACATACGCGTGCATGTGTCTTTATAGTAGAATGATTTATAATCCTTTGGGTATATACCCAGTAATGGGATTGCTTGGTCAAATGGTATTTCTGGTTCTAGATCCTTGAGGAATCGCCACACTGTCTTCCACAATAGTTGAACTAATTTACACTCCCGCCAACAGTGTAAAAGTGTTCCTGTTTCTCCACATCCTCTCCAGCATCTGTTGTTTCCTGACTTTTTAATGATTGCCATTCTAACTGACCTGAGATAGTATCTCATTGTGGTTTTGATTTGCATTTCTCTAATGACCTGTGATGATGAGCTTTTGTTCATATGTTTGTTGGCTGCATAAATGTCTTCTTTTGAGAAGTATCTGTTTGTATCCTTTGCTCACTTTTTGATGGGGTTGTTTGTTTTTTTCTTGTAAATTTGTTTAACTTCCATGTAGATTCTGGATATTAGCCCTTTGTCAGATGGATAGATTGCAGAAATTTTCTCCCATCCTGTAGATCGCCTGTTCACTCTGATGATAGTTTCTTTTGCTGTGCAGAAGCTCTTTAGTTTAACTAGACCCCATTTGTCAATTTAGGTGTTTGTTGCCACTGCTTTCGGTGTTTTAGTCATGAAGTCTTCGCCCATGCCTATGTGCGGCATGGTATTGCCTAGGTTTTCTTTTAGGGTTTTTATGGTTTTAGGTCTTACATTTAAGTGTTTAATCCATCTTGAGTTAATTTTTGTATAAGGTATAAGGAAGGGGTCCAGTTTCAGTTTTCTGTGTGTGACTAGCCAGTTCTCCCAACACGATTTATTAAATAGGGAATCCTTTCCCCATTTCTTGTTTTTGTCAGGTTTGTCAAAGATCAGATGGTTGTAGATGTGTGGCGTTATTTCTGAGACCTCTGTTCTGTTCCATTGGTCTGTATCTCTGTTTTGGTACCAGTACCATGCTGTTTTGGTTATGGTAGCCTTGTAGTATAGTATGAAGTTATGAAGTTAGGCAGTGTGATGCCTCCAACTGTGTTCTTTTAGCTTAGGATTATCTGGCTATATGGGCTCTTTTTTGTTTCCATATGAAATTTAAAGTAGTTTTTTTCTAATTCTGTTAAGAAAGTCAATGGTAGCTTGATGGGGATAGGATTGAATCTATAAATTACTTTGGGCAGTATGGTCGTTTTCACGATATTGATTCTACCTATCCATGAGCATGGAATGTTTTTGCATTTGTTTGTGTCCTCTCATATTTCCTTTAGCGGTGGTTTGTAGTTCCTCTTGAAGAGGTACTTCACATCCCTTGTAAGGTGGATTCCTAGGTATTTTATTCTCTTTGTAGCAATTGTGAATGGGAGTTCACTCATGATTTGGCTCTCTGTTTGTCTATTACTGGTATATAGTAATACTTGTGATTTTTGCACATTGATTTTGTATTCTGAGACTTTGCTGAAGTTGCTTATCAGCTTAAGTTGATTTTGGGCTGAGACGATGGTGTTTTCTAAATATACAATCATGTCATCTGCAAACAGAGACAATTTGACTTTGTCTCTTCCTATTTGAATACTGTTTATTTCTTTCTCTTGCCTGATTCCCCTGGCCAGAACTTCCAATACTATGTTGAATAGAAGTGGTGAGAGAGGGGATCCTTGTGTTGTGCCATTTTTCAAGGGAATGCTTCCAGTTTTTGCCCATTCAGTATGATAATGGCTGTGGGTTTGTCATAAATAACTCTTACTATTTTGAGATACATTCCATCCATACCTAGCTTATTGAGTTTTTAGCATGAGGGGGTGTTGAATTTTATCAAATGCCTTTTCTGCATCTAGTGAGATAATCGTGGTTTTTGTGATTGTTTCTGTTTATGTGATGGATTATGTTTATTGATTTGTGTATGTTGAACCAGCCTTGCATTCCAGGGATAAAATTGACTTGATCATGGTGGATGTGCTGCTGGATTCGGTTTACCAGTATTTTTTTGAGGATTTTTGCATCAATGTTCATTAGGGATATTGGCCTGAAATTTTGTTTTTTTGTTGTGTCTGCCAGGTTTTGGTATCAGGATGATGCTGGACTCATAAAATGAGTTTGGGAGGAGTTCCTGTTTTTCTGTTGTTTGGAATAGTTTCAGAAGGAATGGTACCAGCTCCTCTTTGTACCTCTGGTAGAATTTGGCTGTGAATCATCTGGTCCTGGGTGTTTTTTGGTTGGTAGGCTGTTACTGCCTCAATTTCAGAACTTGTTATTGGCTTATTCAGGGATTTGACTTCTTCCTGGTTTAGTGTTGGGAGGGTATCCAGGAATTTATCTATTTCTTCTAGATTTTCTGGTTTGAATAGAGGTGTTTATAGTATTCTCTGATAGTAATTTGTGTTTCTGTGGGATCAGTGGTGATATCCCCTTTATCATTTTTTATTGTGTCTATTTGATTTTTCTCTCTCTTCTTTATTAGTCTGATTAGCGGTCTATGTTGTTAATCTTTTCAAAAAAAAAAAAAAAAAAACCAAAAAAACCAGCTCCTGCATCCGTTGCTTTTTTGAAGGTTTTTTTTTTGTGTGTGTGTGTGTCTGTCTGTCTGTCTCCTTCAGTTCTGGTTTTCAGTGTTCTTTATGACTGATGAATATAGGGTTTTCCCCTTTTCTTTCCGATTGAAGAGCTACCTTTAATATTTCTTGTAGAGTAGGTCTGGTATTCATGAAATCCCTCAACTTTTGTTTGCCTGGGAAAGTCCTTATTTCTCCTTCATGTTTGGAGGATATTTTTGCTGGAAATACTATTCTAGGGTGAAAGTTTTTATCCTTCAGCACTTTAAATGTGTCATGCACTTTATGTCATATGTCTTTCCTGGCCTGTAAGGTTTTCAGTGAAAAATCTGGTGCCAGATGCATTAGAACTCTATTGTATGTCATTTGTTTCTTTTTTCTTGGTGCTTGTAGGATCCTTTCTTTATCGTTGACCTTTGGGAGTTTAATTATTACATTCCTTCAGATAGTCTTCCTTAGGTTAAATCTGCTTGGCGTTCTTAATCTTCTTGTACTTGAATATTGATACCTTTCTCTAGGTTTGGGATGTTCTCTGTTATTATCCCTTTGAATAAACTTTCTACCCTGCTCTCTCTACCTCCTCTTTAAGGCCAGTAACTCTTAGATTTGCTCTTTCAAGGCTACGTTTTTGATCTTGTAGATGTGTTTTGTTATTTTGTTCTTTTGTCTTTTCTGTGTATTTTCAAATAGTCTGTCTTCAAGGTTAGTAATTCTTTCTACTACTTGATCACTTCTACTATTGAGACTCTAATGCATTCTTCTGTATGTCAGTTGCATTTTTGAACTCCAGAATTTCTACTTGATTCTTTTATTTCAATATCTTTTTTAAATTTATCTGATAGGATTCTTTATTCCTTCTCTGTGTTATCTTGAATTTCTTTGAGTTTCCTTAATACATCTATTTTGAATTCTCCATCTGAAAGGTCACATATCTTTGTTTCTCCAGGATTGGTCCCTTGTGCTTTATTTAGTTTGGTGGGCCGTGTTTCCGTGCATGGTCTTGATGCTTGTGGATGTTTTTCAGTGTCTGGGTATTGAAGAATTATTTGTTGTAGTGTTTGCATTCTGGACTTGTTTGTATCCTGTCCTTGGGAAGCCTTTCCTGATATTTGAAGGGATTTGGGTATCATCTACATTTTTGGTCACCGCAGCCGTATTTGCATTAAGGGGTAATGCAAGCCCAGTAACGCTGTGGTTCTTGCAGAGTCACAGAGCTACATCCTTGGTGGTCTTGGATAAGATCTGGGAGAATTCTCTGGATTACAAGGTAGAGTCTCCTGTTCTCTTCTCTGACTTTCCCCCAATCAAGTGGAGTCTCTCTGCTGAGCTGCCTGGAGCTGGGGGAGGGGTGACACAAATAACCCTTTGACTGCCACCAGTAGGAGTGTGCTGAGTCAGATCTGAAGCCAGCACAGGCGCTCGGTCTCATCTGAGGCCCACTGTAACCACTATCTGGCTACTGACTATGTTAGGGCTCTATAATCAGCAGGTGATGAAGCCAGCCAGGCTTGTGTCCTTGCCTTCAGGGTGGCCCTGGATACGGGGTGGGTCCAAAGATGCCATCCAGGAGCCAGGACCAGGAGTTGGAAACCTAGAAATCTACCTGATGCTTTATTCTACTGTGGCTGAGCTGGCACCTATACCACAAGACAAAATCCTTACCACTCTTCCTTTTCCCCAGGCAGAAGAGTCTCTCCCCATGTCAACTACCACCGTAAGCCCATGAGAGTGCTGCTAGACTCTTACCAATCTAACTACTACTGTCAATGTTTACTTAATGCCCAAGGCCTCTTTATTCAGCTTGTGAATAGTGCCAGGCCTGCAACTCACCCTTCAGGGCAGTGGGCTCCCCTTTGGCCCAGGGTAGGTCTAGAAATGGCATCTAGGAGCCAAAGCCTGGAATTGGGGACCCCAAAAGCCCTCTTGGTCCTCTACCCCACTGGCCAAGCCGGTACCTCAGCTGCAAGACAACATCCCCTTTACCTGTTTTTCTGCTTTTTTGAAGCAGAGGAAGTCTCTCTTTGTAGCCATCAGAGCAGCGAATATGCTAGACACATCTGAGGCCAGCATATCTCAGAGTCTTACCCAAGACCTACTGTGTGACTACCTGGTTACTGCTGCTGTTTTATTCAGAGTCCAAGGTCTCTTTAGTCAGCAGATGATGAATCTGCCAGGATGGGTCCTTCCTTTAAAGGCAGTGGGTTTCCTTCTGGCCCAGGGTGTGTCTAGAAGTGTTGTCTGGGAGCTAGGATCTGGAGTGAGGGCCTCATTACTCTGCCCAGTTCCCTGTCTTCCTGTCCCTAAGATGGTATCGCGCAAGTTGAAAGACAAAGTTATCTTTACTTTCCCCTCTCCTCTCATCAAGCAGATGGAAAGGGTCTCTTTTGGACCTGCAAGCTGTGCTGCCTGGGACTTGGAGAGGGGTTTCACAAGCCTTCCCTTAGCTGCCCTGGCTGATGTCTCACTAATTCACATGCCCTCCAAGTCTACTGGCTTTGAGCCCCAGCACAGTAGTAGGACTTGCCTAGGCGTTACAGTCCTTGTGGCCTAGACTGCCTTTCAAGTTTACTTAAGACCTTTCAAGTTTATTTAAGAACTCAGAGCACTTTAACCTGTGGTGTCAAGGATTGCTGAAACTCAGGTTTGGACTACTGGGATGAGCGGTTGCCTTCTGGCCTGGACATGTGTAAATGCCCCCTTTCTGGGCATCAGCTAAGTTCTTCCTGGTGTTGGCAGCACTGAGTTTCAGTGCAAATTCTCACAATTGCTGTGTTGTCCCTCCCTCAAGCCATGTGCTTTCCTTTGCCATGTGGCCACTTCTGGGGGCTGGAGAAGGGGTATTGGCAATTTCAGGATTGCCTTTGCTACCCTCTTCCATGCCTCTTTAAGCAATATGAACTTAAAATCATGTACTGTGATCAGTCACCTGGTTTTTGGTTCTTAAATGAAGGTTTTTTTTTTTTTGTTTAGATGGTTGTTAAATTTGGTGTTCCTGTGGGGAGGATGATCAGAGGCTTCTATTTGGCTATCTTGTTCCTCCTCTCTCTCTCTTTATGATTCTTTTGTTTACTTTTTTTTTTTGCTGTTTGCTTGGCTATCGTTTCAGTTATCTCTGTAGGGAACAGGTATTTTTCTTGCCCATGCCTGTCACCTGGCTCTTGTCCTCTTTGGGGCTGGTCACTTGGGTGATGATGGCCAGGCCGTCTGTGGGTATGTGGGATGCCAGCTATTGACCTCTGAAATCTTTTTTTTTTTTTTTTTAGACAGAGTCCTGCTCTGTCGCCCAGGCTGGAATATAGTGGTGTGATCTTGGTTCACTGCAACCTCCGCCTCCCGGGTTCAAATGAATTCTCCTGCCTCAGCCTCTGGAGTAGCTGGGATTACAGGCACACACCACCATGCCCGGCTAATTTTTTTGTACTTTTAGTAGAGATGTGATTTTACCACGTTGACCAGGCTGGTCTCGAACTCCTGACCTCAGGTGATCTGCCCACCTCAGCCTCCCAAAGTACTAGGATTATAGGTGTGAGCCACTGTGCCTGGCTACCTCTGAAATCTTAAGAATCAAATATGTCACTTACTCACCAGTGTCAACTTCTTTCATTTAGTCAGTCACACTGTCCCTGCTTCTTGGCATTTCAATCTCTTGACTCTACTTTCTTTCTATATGTTGTCCCTCTTCTGTTGTTAGTTACTTTCTGATGCAGTTTAGAGTCAGTCTAGCTTAGATACATAGCCTGGTCCATCAGTCGCTTCATGCAGTATCCTTAACTCCATACCTTCCATTCTACTCATCTGTCAAAATCCAAATCTGGGATCAGTAGTGCTGTTTGCTTTTTTTAGGTTCATATTCTGAAAACTGAATATTGGTGGAAAAGATCCCACAACTGAAAGTTCATTGTGTTCAGCCTCAGTAATGTCCAGCAGTTCCCCAGGAACTTCTCTTCCCTTCTCCGTGGCAACTGTGTCAGAATTTCCCCCGTCTTCTAGAACCTCTGTTATTTACTCCCTGTCATGCTACCTTTGTCATTTACTCTCAGGATCTCCTGTTTTATTTAAAAGCCATTATATGGCTTTTAATTCTTGTTACCAAATCTACAAATGTAACTGCATATTCATTCTTCTATGCATCCTGTGTAGTATTGGGAAACAGATAGCTCTATAATTTATAACTGTTTCTTCCATTTAGATTCTGGATCCTAACAACTCCTATCTTGTATAAGATATTATTCACCCAATTATTTCTGTTTTTCTACTTCTTTCCCTCTTGCCTCCTTTTCTCCTATATCACCGTTTAAATGTCATCAGGTTTTTAACCAAAAACCTTAACTTATTGTCCCCCTCCAGTTACTGTGTTAGCTCTCCTTTTATTTAGAAAGAGAATTATCGGCCGGGCGCGGTGGCTCACGCCTGTAATCCCAGCACTTTGGAAGGCTGAGGCGGGCGGATCACAAGGTCAGGAGATCGAGACCATGGTGAAACCCCGTCTCTACTAAAAATAGAAAAAATTAGCCGGGTGCAGTGGCGGGCGCCTGTAGTCCCAGCTACTCGGGAGGCTAAGGCCAGAGAATGGCGTGAACCCGGGAGGCGGAGCTTGCAGTGAGCCGAGATTGCGCCACTGCACTCCAGCCTGGGCGACAGAGCGAGACTCCGTCTCAAAAAAAAAAAAAAAAAAAAAAGAAAGAGAATTATCTACATTTACCAATCCTGCTTCCTCACCTCCATGTCACTCCTCAATCTGTTGTAGCCCTTTGCCATTCTAAAATTGTTTTTACCTAATCAGTGCCTCTTTTATCGTGAAAACGAATGGGCACCTCTCAATCTTTATTTTACAAACATTTGGTCATGTTGTCCACTTCATTTCTCTAGAGTTTTTTGTTTGTTTGTTTGTTTGTTTTTGACCTTGCCAGTTTTTGTGACTTGACCCTTGGTTTTCTTTCCAACTCTTCTAATTGCTTGATTCCTTTATAAATTTCTTTTCCTCTGCCTAGTTCTTAAATATCTTATGCTCATTTTTTTTTTTAACTCTGTAGATTCTCCCTGGGTCGTGTCATTTATTCCTGTGGTTTCAGTGATATTTATGTTGATAATTTCTAAATCTTTATCCTTATCCCATATTCTCTCCAGAGATTGAGACTACCCAATATTTAGGTGCTTGTGGAACATTTCTGTATAGCATGTTTTAAAATACCTGGAACTTAACATGTCCAAAGAGAACTGATTTTTCATCTTTCTCTTCTGCTTACTTTATTTATGTATTTATTTATTTAGACGTAGTCTTGCTGTGTTGCCCAGCCAGAGTGCAGTGGCGTGATCTCGGCTTACTGCAGCCTCCACCTTCCAGGTTCAAGTGATTCTCCTGCCTCAGCTTCCGTAGTAGCTGGGATTACAGGCATGTGCCACCATGCCCAGCTAATTTTTATTTTTATTTTTAGTAGAGGTGGGGTTTCACCATGTTGGCCAGGCTGGTCTCAAACTCCTGACCTCAAGTGATCTGCCTGCCTTGGCCTCCCAGAGTGTTAGGATTACAGGTATGAGTTACTGTACCTGGCCCCTTCTGCTCACATCTAATCAACTACTTAATCCTCTTAATTTTTCCTCCCAGTGTCTCTCAAAATAATTCACTTTTTAAGATCTCTAAGTCTCTTTCCTAGTTTAGACCATCACTGACTCTCATAGATTACTGCAGTAGTTTTCTAACTAGCCTGTGTGTTTCCGGTCTAGGCCATTCTCCATATTTCAGCCAGAGTGGTCTTCCTATTATTTAATCTAATGATATCCTCCTGACAACTCTTGAGAATTCTTTTTTTTTTTTTTTTTGAGACGGAGTCTCGCTCTGTCGCCCAGGCTGGAGTGCAGTGGCCGGATCTCAGCTCACTGCAAGCTCTGCCTCCCGGGTTCACGCCATTCTCCGGCCTCAGCCTCCCGAGTAGCTGGGACTACAGGCGCCCGCCACCTCGCCCGGCTAGTTTTTTGTATTTCTTAATAGAGACGGGGTTTCACTGTGTTAGCCAGGATGGTTTCGATCTCCTGACCTCGTGATCCGCCCGTCTCGGCCTCCCAAAGTGCTGGGATTACAGGCTTGAGCCACCGCACCCGGCCGAGAATTCTTTAAAATCTTCTTAAATCTTTTCATTGTCTCATAGGTATTACTCTTGATGGTAGATAACAGAAACTCAGCTCACGCTAGGTTTAACAAAGGGCAAGCCTTGGAAGGTTTTGTAAGTGCAGAAATAACTGGAGTGTAGCTGGGCCCCAGAAACACATGGAAGCAGGATTTGGAATACTGCTAATACTTTCTTCCCCTTCCTTTTTCTCCTCCTCTCTGAATTCTGGCATCATTCTCTTCTCACTCCTCTTTCCTTTAAGTGACAAAGCATATGGCTGTCAGTTTTATTACAGCTTCACATTTCTAATATCATGAGATGAGTGAGACTGGTTGGACCCCAGTTCATGCAATTTACTCTGTTTAAAATGTCTGTTACCTACCAGGTTGTTTCAGATGGTGTCCATCCCTGAACCAGTCAGCTGTAGGTAGGGAAGAAGATGCTGTGATTGGCCTATTTTGTTGTTGTTGTCATTTTGTCTATTCTTAATCCGGTCTTGGGTGAGGGAGATAGAATCTTTTTTTTTTTTTCGAGACGGAGTCTCGCTCTGTCGCCTGGGCTGAAGTGCAGTGGCACGATCTCAGCTCACTGTAAGCTCCGCTTCCCGGGTTCCCGCCATTCTCCTGCCTCAGCCTCCCGAATAGCTGGGACTACACGCGCCGCCACCACGCCCGGCTAGTTTTTTGTATTTTTTTTTTTTTTTTTAGTAGAGACGGGGTTTCACCGTGTTAGCCAGGATGGTCTTGATCTCCTGACCTCGTGATCCGCCCATCTCGGCTTCCCAAAGTGCTGGGATTACAGGCCTGAGCCACCGCGCCCGGCCTAGAATCTTAAGGAGATAAAAGCTCTTGTTCCCATTTAAACTTCATGAATAGAGAGTGTAAAGAAAGAACACTTTGCAGAAGAGATGGTAGTCTCTACTGAAGCTACAAATTATTAGATCCCTACAGTGCATTTTCTTGTAAGATAATACGGGCAGTCCCTGCTTTGTCTGGTAATGAGGGTCTGTAAAAGTGATTGTGCAAGCAGAAACTGTGCAAAATGGTTTTAATCAATGGGAAAATTATGATTGAGTTTTAAAAAATTTTGTCAAAACATTGAGAACTCTCATTGTCAGTTGTAATAGTATAGAGAAATTAAAAAATAGTAAAGTGAGTAGTACACTGTAATTTTAAACATTAGAAACATTGAAAATTAAAATGTTTTATTTCTTTGTAAAAAATATATTAAGAGTAACTTAAACAGTGTTTGTCCTCTTCTCATCTGATAACATGGGATATGGAGCGGATATCTTTTTCATGCATATGTGAATTACCATACTCCTAAGTTTGGATCAACTTTCAGTGTTTTATCCAATGTTGTGAAATCTCCAAGAGTTCCTTTGCTGGTATCACTTCTTCTGGGACATTTTCATCCTTGTGCCACAACCACTCTTCTCATTGATGTCAGTAAGTTCACTACCTTTCTCTGGCTGCATAGAATCTGTGGAACAGCAGCACTGTCATCATTCCCACAGTCAACTATTTCTTCTGTAACTTCATTTACATTTGATTTGAATTTTACTTCTTGCATTATCACTGTTCATTTCTTTGTTTCTCTTTAATATTTGTGGGCCAATGGCCATTTTTGTAAAATGTATTGCAGATTTATTATTGGGAGACAAGGAGGTAACACAACTCCATGGTTTCCTGTCTGTGCATGCCCTGAAGAACACCAATTTGCAGTGAGTGACCTGTCACTGACAGAACCGATGTGATTGGTCACTGATCATGATGTACATCTGTTATTTATATAGTGATTTGTGGACTGATGAGTTAGCAGCAGAGTTTGTACTTTATACAATTACTCATAGTTTAATATATAATACTGGGGTCATTGGCATTTGAACTGTGTTGTGGGGGACTGGTGTTATTTAGTACAATCATGGTATCTGAATTTTTGCATATCAGAACTGCAATGTGAGGATTGCCTGTATTAAGACACACATTGCCTATTATATAACACTGTATTATTTGGCTTCTGCTTTTGCTTTTAGATTCATCTCAAGGCCTTCTTCCTTGGAACTGTGCTCACACAGACCTAAGCCCATGTGTTTCTCTCAAGTTTGAATTCCCCTGCCTCTTCTCCACATACCTCTATCCTATCCTCTTCTGTTTATTTGCTCCTACTTACCCTTTAAGTTTTTCTGTAGATATTGCTTTCTCTGAAAAAAATTTTTCTGTTCTTTTCAAATTTGTTAATCAGCCTGTGGTATTCCCATATCTTATAAATTTTCTGTTATAATATCACATATGTGATCACATAGTATTGTGCTTATTTTTACTTACATGTCACCATTACTAGACAGTGTTTTCCATGCAGGTAGAGACTATATGCAGTGCAGTTCTTTACTATATTCCCAAGGCACCTCTGTCTAGAACAAAATAGGTAATACTTAGTAAAATTTTGTTGATTTAGTGAAAAATAATCAGAATTTTGGTGGGATATGAATACTACAATATCATCAGAAGGTATTCTGTAAGAATGTAGTATAGACTAGTTAAACATAGGTACCAGTTATGAAATATTGATCATTTATTCTTCCTTATACTTTAAATGAAATATATATTTGATAGCATACATTTTATGATTCTTGTATTTAATACATTACAGAAAATTAATCATAATTGGAAAAATTGCTTCAATCTGATATTGTAGGTGCTTAATGAATGCTTGTTAAATCAGTGACTCAGTAACTTAGAATTATGCATTTTCTTTGGTTCTAATAATTATTTTCATTTATTTTTAAGGTATATTCATGTTTTAATGATCTTCTGGTCATTTGTTGCTGGAGTTGTCACATTCTACTGCTCACTAGGACCTGATTCTCTCTTACCAAATATTTTCTTCACAATAAAATACAAACCCAAGGTAAAATTATGTGTTCTTATTGTTAAGATTCAATGTGATCAATGTGTATGAGCCTAAGCTGTTTATTATTTGAAAGCCTGCTAAAGCAGTGTATTTTTTTAATTTACAAAAATTTTCTTTTAATTTCTTCCCTTTTTTTTTTCCTAGGTACTGTGCTAAAATTAGTGATTTAAAAAAATCCATCTAATTATTTAATAATGGAAGTCCATTAGAAAATTTTCAAAATAAGATTTGTATATGTGTATGCTTTTAAGGCATACAGTTCTCCTAGAGGAGCTATAAAGAGAAATTATTGTACAAAAGTTTCAGAAACTTGGAATCCACAATTTTAGGGTGTCCTCTATTAACCATGAGGACAATAAATTAAATCAGAGGTTCACAAAGCTGGTTTTACAGTAAATCTCCTGGGGAATTAACAGATTCCTGGGGTGTACCACCAGATTTTGATTGAATAGTTCTGGGTTAAAGCCTTGTTATCAGTACTTGTTAGAAGCTTTCCAGCTCATTCTGAGGCACAGACTCAGGAAATTCTGGGTTAAATGATCTAATCCTGTTAAATTCTTAAATGTTTGTGTGCTTCATAGAAACAGAGATATAATTAGGCAGTTTGTATAACCAAAGTAATTTATTTCCGAAATTTAATGAAGGGTGGTAATGTGGTGAATCTCTCTCTGTAAAGCAAGGTTCTGGTCTGTAGATTAGGGTTTAGTGGGATATCTTTTTCTTTTTCTTTCTTTTTTTTTTTTTTTTGAGATGGAGTCTTGCTCTGTCACCCAGGCTGGAGTGCAGTGGTGCCATTTTGGTTCACTGCAACCTCTGCCTTCCAGGTTCAAGTGATTCTCCTGCCTCTCAGCCTTCTGTGTAACTGGGATTACAGGCACATGCCACCACGCCCAGCTAATTTTTGTATTTTTAGTAGAGACGGGGTTTCACCATTTTTGCCAGGCTGGTCTCGAACTCCTGACCTCAGGTGATCCACTTGCCTCGGCCTCCCAAAGTGTTAGGATTACAGGCGTGATCCACTGCACCTGGCCTAGTGGGATATCTTTAAGTCTTAATAATTCTTTAAGTTGATATAGTATCTTGTCTTGGGATACTCAGAGGAAACACAACTGAAAGTGGTGCCCCATATTTGATCAGGAACCGTAGTAGTTACCTCGTACCTTTGGCATTGAATTCAAGATTTTGGAGAAAGAGAAAATAGTTTTTTCGTATTATACCTTTGCAGTAGAGTGTCACTTTCTTTTTTCTTTCTTTTATTGAGACAGGCTAGAGTTGCACAGGCTAGAGTGCAGTGGCAGGATCACAGCTTAATGCAGCCTCAAATTATTGAGCTCAGGAGATCCTCCTGCCTCAGCCTCCTGGGTAGCTGGGACTATAGGCATGTGCCACTACACCTGTCTAATTTTTTTTTGGTAGAGACAGTGTTTTACCATGTTTCCTAGGCTGGCCTCAAACTTCTGGGCTCAAGCCATCCACCTGCCTTGGTCTCCCAGAGTACTAGGATGATAGGTGTGAGCCACTGTGCCTGGCCAAGTTACCACTTTCAAATGTAGACTGAAGCTTTTTAAAGTGATCATAAAAATTGATTTTAACTTTAAACTTGGAAATTTGGGTTAGGTATTATAAGGCATTTCATGTGGTATTTTTTTCTCTGACAGTTTAGTTTAGCCAGTATTATGTATTACAAAGAAAGGTTTCACTGTTAAAGTAGACAGAAAATGTTCTTTGAATTTATACATTGATTTTAAAAACTTCTGAAAAGTTGATTCTTTTAAATAAAGATGATATGTAAAGACAGATCTCCCCACCACCTCTCATTTTCCTTTTTTAGCAGTTAGGACTTCAGGAATTATTTCCTCAAGGTCATAGCTGTGCTGTTTGTGGTAAAGTGAAATGTAAACGACATAGGTAAGTTAAATTTTTTTTATTTGTTGATCCTTCTAATTACATTGGATTTCAAGTGATTTAGTTGTATAATTTTTCTTTAGGCCTTCTTTGCTACTTGAAAACTACCAGCCATGGCTAGACCTGAAAATTTCTTCCAAAGTTGATGCATCTCTCTCAGAGGTAACTGATTTACTTAATATTATTAATAGAAAGTGTTAAATGTCTGTGGAAAATTTTTCCAGAATTTTTTATCAAAAAATTTAATTATGGAGCATCTTAATACATGTCACTTAAATCAGTTCTGAGTTAGGTAGTTGATTATTGCAGACTAAACAGCTTGAATAGTAAGTTAGAAATGTTTTTGAATCTCATGTTTAATTTAGACATTTTCAGCTAAGGAAAGCACTGGTTTATCTGAAACAGTCATAAAGATGAAAACAGTCATCTTTATGATAGGGCAGCAGAAATATCATTTTGTAATTCCAAAAGGAACTCTGGACTGCAAGGAGCAAATCAATATATATATCTTACTGAACTATTACCCCAGTTTTGACACTAACCGCAGGGTAGAGAAGGGAATGGGATATTTTTCATTATTTCTGCATAATACAGGAATGGAAAGCATGTTCTCTTATCTTTGTTATAGTCAGATTTTATATGTATCTTTTTGGTAACATGTTTTAGTTGTTTTAGAGACTTGTCTTCTCAGTGGATTTGACAAAACACTCAAGTCCCGGAAGGCAAGGAATGGGGTCTTATTTGTTCCTAGCACCAAGTATCAGGTCACGTATATTGTTGGTAGCTGATCAAAGTGTATTGAATTAAATTGGATGCTAATTAGTTGAAGAATAGCAGTAGGCATCTGAATCCCACTTAATTCTTCTTTCTCCCATTTTGTATCCTGCATAAAAGCCCATTAAAACTTGGCATTTTTTTCTTTGCTTCTCTAAGGCCTTTTTTTTTTTTTTTTGAGATAGAGTCTTGCTCTGTCACCCAGGCCGTAGTGCAGTGGCACTATCTCACCTCACTGCAACCTCTGCCTCCTGGATTCAAGCGATTCTCCTGCCTCAGACTCCCGAGTAGCTGGGACTACAGGCACACACCACCATGCCCAGCTAGTTTTTTTTTTTTAATCTTTTTAGTAGAGACGGGGTTTCACTGTGTTAGCCAGGATGTGGTCTTGATCTCCTGACCTCGTGATCCACCCACGTTGGCCTCCCAAAGTGCTGGGATTACAGGCGTGAGCCACCGTGCCCGGCCTCTAAGGCCTTTTTCATCTTGAAGATGCCCTGATTTAAGACTTCTAATATGGTAGCTCCTAGCCACGTGTGGTTATTAATAAACACTTGAAGTGTGCTAGTCCAAGTTGACATGTGTTCTGTGTATAAAATATATAGCGGATTTTGAAGATTTCGTAAGAAAAGACTTAGAAAAAAGGAATGTAAAGTATTTTTTTTTTTTTTGCGACGGAGTCTCACTCTGTTGCCCAGGCTGGAGTGCAGTGGCGTGATCTTGGCTCACTGCAACCTCCACCTCCCGGGTTCAAGCGATTCTCCTGCCTCAGCCTCCCAAGTAGCTGGGACTACAGGTGCACACCACCATGCCCAGCCAATTTTTGTATTTTTAGTAGAGACAGGTTTTTACCATATTGGCCAGGCTGGTCTTGAACTCCTAACCTTGTGATCCACCTGCCTCGACCTCCCAAAGTGCTGGTAGTATAGGAGTGAGCCACTGCGCCTGGCCAAGTATCTCATTTTTTATATTAATTACATGTTGAAATGATAATATTTTGGATGTGTTGGGTTAAATAAAATATAAAATTAGTTTCACCTGTTTCTTTTTACTTTGTAAAAAATGTAACTACTAGAAAATTTAAAATTAATGTGTGACTTACATTATATTTCTGTTGGAGAGTGCCAAGTTGAGGTTTGTTGAAGAAAACTTCTAACAAGAGTATTATTTGTGTCTTTGGCATGTCATTCATTCATAAAAATGAAAGGACTTATATAAAACCTGTGGTCCAGTACCTGGCACATACTGGTGCTCAGTAAATGTTAGCTGTCACATTTAAGAACATATTTTGGTATCTTATAGGTAGGAACTGGGCTAGGCCCTAGTGATTAAAAGTGAAGATGGTCCCTTTCTACCAGGAACTTTAGTCTAGAAGTGGAGGCAGGCATATAAACAGTAATCACAATATAATTTAATGCAGGCAATAATGGAAAAAAAATTAAAGTATATAGATTAGTATAGAGGAGAAGTTCATAACTATTGAGAGGGACAATGAGATCGGAGAACTAGAGGTTTGCCAGACTAATAGTGTGGGAAAGGGTATTTCAGGATTTGGGTAGAGCTTTCAAAAGGAAAGAGAGGCTTGAAACAAGGTGGAATGTTCAGCAAACTGGAGAGTAAAGTGTGAGGGAGGATATGGGCAATAAGGAAACAATATTCTAGTAGCTAGTATTTATGATATACTTACTGTATATTAGGCATTGTGCTAAGCTCATTATTTCATGTAATCTACATATAACCTATGAAGTGGGTACTATTATTGATAATTTTACCAAAGGTAAATGGAATTTAGAATTTTAATAATTTTCTCAAGTTTCATATTTGGTTGATTACAGAACTCAATAAAAAACTCAGGTCTGGTTAAGTTCTTAATCAGGATTGTATATGGCCCTTTAAAAATAAGACTATCAAATGACTTTAAGGGCTATGTTGATGGAACTTAGATTAATTGATCCAGGAAGTCGATGATTTTCTAGAATTTTTAGATGTGACTCATAGGGTACACTGGGAGTGAAAAGGAAGTGATGCAACTGCTTCATGCCAGCAGGTCCCTTTCAAAATCAGTGCAATTTCACCTTTCTTATATATTGAGGATTTCATGCAAGAGGATGATGTGGTCAAATGTATGTTTTAGGTTACTTTGGCAGCTCTATTTAGGATAGAGGGGAGCGAGCTTGGAAGCAGGGAGTTGAGAGGCCATTGCTGCAATATAAGGGGTAAGAAAATGAGGACCCACTGGGCGCGGTGGCTCACGCCTGTAATCCCAGCACTTTGGGAGGCCGAGGTGGGTGGATCACCTGAGGTCGGGAGTTCGAGACCAGCCTAACCAACATGGAGAAACCCCATCTCTTGTAAAAACACAAAATTATCTGGTCATTGTGGCACATGCCTATAATCCCAGCTACTCGGGAGGCTGAGGCAGGATAATCGCTTGAACCCTGGAAGCGGAGGTTGAGGTGAGCCGAGATCACGCCATTGCACTCCAGCCTGGGCAACAAGAGTGAAACTCCGTCTCAAAAAAAGAAAAAGAAAAGAAAAACACTACTTAGGATATAAAATCAGTAGGACTTGATTGGTTGGATGTGGGGAATAAAGGAAGAACAAATGTTTAATGATAACTTGTTCTAGTCTCCTCTCTATCCTATTCATTGTTCATTGTTATCCCTGTTTATATGTATTTTCATTTCCCAACACATATAAACAGTGCTTAGTGTTTGTACTAAAACATCTAAATTATTGTTCCCTTAATATTTAAACTAGAAAATTCACAATCTTTATTATTGCTGCCAGAGAAAATATATGATCTGATTTTGGAAGCATTAGATTAGATATGTTGTTTTCTTCCCTCCCTACTGCTTTTGTAAGTTACTGCCCAATGTTGCAACTCCTTGTAAAAATTATGACATACTGCTATACCCAAATCCAAGAAATGGAAGATTTAACACCCACGGTTTGTTTTATTTTGTTTTGTTACTTTTTCACTTACATAACTTATGTACTGATTTGAGTGTACAGGTAAAATTTTCACAAAGCGAACATATCTGTGTAACCAGCATTCAGATCAGGAAACAAAACATTACCAGCATCCCAGAACTCCCCTTTGTGTTCCCCTCTAGCCACTATACTCCCTTCAAAAGTAACCACTAACACCTAATTTTGACCCCTTATGTAAATCTTAGCTGCTTGTTTCTTCATTATATTCTGAAAATACTGAGTTACAAAGTTAGGAATGGAAAGGACTAACTTGCTGTTTTTCTTCTTTCCATAGCACATTTTTGGTTCAGTTAAGCTTCAGAGTCAGCAACAATTTATTTAACTTTTTGTTTGATTATGGAAATATTTAGAAATATGTGCATGCCATTCTAATAGTAACTTTTCCTATTTGTGAAATTTTTATGATTTTCCAAGTGTTTTTTCATATGTTTTCTTTGATCCTCACAATCATATAAGGTTGAAATATACATTTTGTTATGTGAAAATATTATATTACTGTCGTTTTTTTTTGTTTTGTTTTTTTTGTTTTTTGAGGCAGAGCCTCACTCTGTCGCCCAGGCTGATGTGCAGTGGCAACATCTTGGCTCACTGCAACCTCTGCCTCTCAGGCTCAAGCGAAACTCCTGCCTCAGCCCCCCAAATAGCTGGGACTACAGGTACACGCCACTACACCCAGCTTATTGTTGTGTTTTTTGTAGATACAGGGTTTCATCAAGTTACCCAGGCTGGTCTCTAACTCGTGAACTCAAGCCATCCACCTGCTTTGACCTCCTAAAGTGCTGGGATTACAGGTGTGAGCCACTGCTGCCGGCCTGCTGTCTTTATTTGTGATAATAAAATTGGTTCTTGGTAATGTTACATATTACCAAATAGTACCGTTTATTTTCCAAAAACTAATTCGTTTTATTTTTCTTTAAAAAATAATTTTTATGCAGGTTCTCGAATTAGTGTTGGAAAACTTCGTTTATCCGTGGTACAGGTATGTTCTTTTTATAAGATCTTTTTTCTTTGATACAGTGAATACTACTAAGTTAAGCATGTTAATGACATGTTTTTGGTGTAGACTAGGATTTTTCAACTTTGTCATTGTTGACATTTTAGCCAAAATAATTATTTGTTGTGGGGGCAGTACTGTGCATTACATAATTAGCACCCCTGGCCTCTCCCATTAGATACTAGTAGCAGACATCTCTGCCACCAGTTGTGACCAATAAAAATGTCTTCAGAGGTTGCCGGATATGACCTGGAAGGCATAATTGGCCCTAGTTAAGAACCGCTGATGTAGGCATCAGTCAGTTAATAATTTGGTGATAAAGAGGAAGAAAACTTAGTCTGTGTTTTGAAAGAAAAGTAACTTGTAGAATTCCTTATCACTTCTAAATATAGTGATTTAATAATTTTGTATGCAGTTTTCACATTTGAAATAATTATACCTTTTGGAGGGGAATCTGTATTCACATATTTCATTAAATTGAAAGATAGCTTCAGTAGTTTTCCTGGAGAATTAATTGGTTTTTTTCCCCCAAGTACCTTGTTTTTGGTGTATGCCATGTATGTACAAGGGCCTTATGCTTTTGAAGATACAGAAAATCCTTTAGATTTGACAGAAATCTATTTTGAAATTAGAGAGATCCAACTTATATCATGTAATAAATACATATTTTCTTTTTTTTTTTTGAGACAGAGTCTCGCTCTGTCGGTGCAGGCTGGAGTGCAGTGGCCGGATCTCAACTCACTGCAAGCTCCGCCTCGCGGGTTCACGCCATTCTCCTGCCTCAGCCTCCCGAATAGCTGGGACTGCAGGCGCCCGCCACCTCGCCCGGCTAGTTTTTTTTGTATTGTTTTAGTAGAGACGGGGTTTCACCGTGTTAGCCAGGATGGTCTCGATCTCCTGACCTTGTGATCCGCCCGTCTCGGCCTCCCAAAGTGCTGGGATTACAGGCTTGAGACACTGCACCCGGCCATAAATACATATTTTCTTAAATCAGCATCATGTGTTTAATATATATTTGAACACTTGCACCTCCATGGCTTGTACATATGATGTTTAATGACATCTACCCTAGTTTTATATTGATTCAGTCTATTTTGAATTTTCTTTTCTTTTTTTTTTTGAGATGGAGTCTTGCTCTGTTGCCTAGGCTGGAGTGCAGTGGCGCCATCTCAGCTCACTGCAACCTCCACCTCCCAGGTTAAAGCCATCCTCCCACCTCAGCCTCCCAAGAAGCTGGGATTACAGGTGTGTGCCACTATGCCTGGCTAATTTTGTATTTTTAGTAGAGACGGGGTTTCGCCATGTTGGTCAGGCTGGTCTCAAACTCCTGACCTCAAGTGATCTGCCCACCTCGGCCTCCCAAAGTATTAGGATTATAGGTGTGAGCCGCCATGCCTGACTGAAATTTCTAATTAAAAAAAAAAGCCGGGCTTAGTGGCTCAAGCCTGTAATCCCAGCACTTTGGGAGGCTAAGACAGGCGGATCACGAGGTCAGGAGATCAAGACCATCCTGGCTAACACGGTGGAACCCCGTCTCTACTAAAAAATACACAAAAAAACTAGCCGGGCGAGGTGGTGGGCGCCTGTAGTCCCAGCTACTAGGGAGGCTGAGGCGGGAGAATGGCGTAAACCCGGGAGGCGGAGCTTGCAGTGAGCTGAGATCCCGCCACTGCACTCCAGCCTGGGTGACAGAGCGAGACTCCGTCTGAAAAAAAAAAAAGCTACTAGTTGAATTCACTCAGAGTGTTTAAGACAAATTTAATATCGTTTCTATGCCATATTTTCCTGGAGAGCTATGTAAATTTAAACATTTGATTCTGCCTTAAATATCTGGCATTTGTCATTTAATTAAAGCTGATGGTGAGGCCTTTTGTAAAATGAATCTTTTTTTGAAGACTCCCTTACCTTCTCCCATCTCTGCATTATGACACTTTAGACATAAAATCTAGTTGTATTTCTAAGTGTGAAAGTAAATATTTTCTTCTCAGTTGTAGCTATTGATGCTGTAATATCCCTTTCTTTCTTTTGGGAAGCATGGTTGATACAATTATCTTTCCTATTCTGCCAAGAAAGTTAACAACACCATCATTGAGTTACAGATATCATCATTTCTTTTCTGCCTTTAATTAGGGAAGTGTTCTAATTCTAGGGCCCTTCAAACATCAGGAAAATGTAACTCCTCAGTTGAAGGTTGTCAGAATTTCTGTTTTACAAAATGTCTGAGTTTCAGTTCATTAAATTTCTTTTTCAAATGGAGCATACCTTTTTTGTTTTAATTTTAGAATTTATATTATTTTATAAGTATTTTAAACTAGTTAAAAATTTTGTATTAATTCTATTGCTTCTCCAAAGTTATTCATTGTTTTATTTCTTTGAACTTTCTTTGATGTTGCTTAGAACATGATCTCAGTATTGTAAAAATAACACTATGTAGTTGTGTATATCTGCAAGGAAATATATGTTATAATTTAGTTAATAGTGATTATGTCTTGATGCTAGATTCATGGTAGATGTTTTATTTTTTGTACATTTCTTACTGTTCTACAGTGAAATGTATTATTTGTAAATGAAAACAGAAAAGTTGCTTAAGTAAACAGAAAAAAGGAAAAATTTCCCTTGGTTTGTAGAAAGTGAAACTGTATTTCTCTGAACTTCTGAATATTTGTTTTTCTCCTTATTGAAGGGATGTGACAGATGATGAATCCTTTGTTGATGAACTGAGAATAACATTACGGTTTTTTGCATCTGTCTTAATAAGAAGGATTCACAAGGTATATATTTTTGATGAGAAATTTGGGAATTTGGGGCTTTATCATTTAATGAAAGAGATTTAAAACAATTTTTTGTGGGTACATGGCAAGTGTACATGTTTGTGGGCTACATGAGATACTTTGATACAGGCATGTGGTAAGTAATAATCACCTCATGGAAAATGGGGTATCTATCCCTCAAGCATTTATCATTTGTGTTACAAACAATCAAATTATACTCTTTTAGTTACTTTTAAATGTACAATTAAATTATTGACTATAGTCACCCTGCTCTATCAAATACTAGGTCTTACTCTTTCTAAGTGTATCTTTTAGGAGATTATTTCAAACTTTTTTTTTTTTTTCTCTAGACGGAGTTTTGCTCTGTTGCCCAGGCTGGAGTGCAGTGGCATGATTTCGGCTCACTGCAAGCTCTGCCTCCCAGGTTCACGTGATTCTCCTGCCTCAGCCTCCCAAGTAGCTGGGACTACAGGAGCATGCCACCACACCCGGCTAATTTTTTTGTATTTTTAGTAGAGACAGGGTTTCACCATGTTAGCCAGGATGGTCTCGATCTCCTGACATTGTGATCAGCCCACCTCGGCCTCCCAAAGTATTAGGATTACAGGCGTGAGCCACTGCGCCCAGACTTAACCCTTATTTTTACTTTCTCGTATACCATGTATATTTGTTTTGTCTTCATTATTTTAGATTAAAAAATTAGTGAATATTTTTTGATCCATTGATCAGTTTTGCTTTCTTTCATTTTAATGCTTAGTTATTTTGGTTTGTAGAAATTAGAAATGAAAAGACAGCTATAGAAAAAAGTCATGTTCCAGCCATCAGAGAAACGTAAATGAAAACCACAGTGAGATAGCATCTCACACCAGTTAGAATGACGATCATTAAAAAGTCAGGAAACAACAGGTGCTAGAGAGGATGTGGAGAAATAGGAGCACTTTTACACTGTTGGGACTGTAAACTAGTTCAACCATTGTGGAAGACAGTGTGGCGATTTCTCAAGGATCTAGAACTAGAAATACCATTTGACCCAGTGATCCCATTACTGGGCATATACCCAAAGGATTATAAATCATGCTGCTATAAAGACACATGCATACGTATGTTTATTGCGGCACCATTCACAATAGCAAAGACTTGCAAACAACCCAAATGTCCATCAATCATAGACTGGATTAAGAAAATGTGGCACATATACACCATGGAATACTGTGCAGCCATAAAAAAGGATGAGTTCGTGTCCTTTGTAGGGACATGGATGCAGCTGGAAACCATCATTCTCAGCAAACTATCGCAAGAACAGAAAACCAAACACCACATGTTCTCACTCATAGGTGGGAACTGAAGAATGAGAACATTTGGACACAGGGTGGGGAACATCACACACCAGGGCCTGTCATGGGGTGGGGGGAGGGGGGAGGGATAGCATTAGGAGATATACCTAATGTAAATGATGAGTTAACGGTGCAGCACACCAACATGGCACATGTATACATATGTAACAAACCTGCACGTTGTATACATGTACCCTAGAACTTAAGGTATAATAATAATAAAAAAAGAAAAAAAGTCATGTTCCAGTTAGATGAATTTATTGAGTAAATAGCAATGATTGTGGTCTACTTTAAAAAATATTTTTCTCAGCCAGGCGCGGTGGCTCATGCCTGTAATCCCAGCACTTTGGGAGGCCTAGGTGGGTGGACCACTCGAGGTCAGGAGTTCATGACCAGCCTGGCCAACATGGCGAAACTCCGTTTCTACTAAAAACACAAAAAATTAGCCAGGTATGGGGGCGGGCATCTCTAATACCAGCTACTCAGGAGGCTGAGGCAGGAGAATTGCTTTAACCTGGGAGGTGGAGGTTGTAGTGAGCCAAGATCGCGCCATTGCATTCCAGTCTGGGCAACAAGAGCGAAACTCTCTCTCAAACAAAATGAAACAAAATAAAACAAAACAAATATTTTTCTTGAGCTGTATTTTGTGCATATTTGGATCGTTGCCTATATATATTTGTAGTATATTGTCTGTAGACACACTTTTCTACTGCTTTGTCGGTTCAGTATTGACACATTGAACATATTGACAATGTATTAATATACAATATCTCTGCCACTAGTAATAAAGATTAATCTTGTTAAATTATTCTATACCTATTTGAGAAATGAACAATATAGTCAACTGCTAGAGAAAAGATGTGCAAAAAACATATAGTAGTTCGCAAAAAAAAGATACAAAATGGCCAGTAAACACTTGAAAGTATGTTGTCTCACAGCAAATAAATATGTTTTAATGAGATACTATTCTTTTACTTATCAGACTGGGAAAGGTAAAAAAGAGTGTTAATATCTAGTAATGGTGATGTATGGAAAACAAGCTCAAATTCAAATTGATATAATTCTCACATTTGAGGGCAGTTTGGTAATCTTTATTAAGACTTAAAAATATCTATACTCCAGGCCGTGCGCCGTGGCTCACGCCTGTAATACGAGGTGGCTGAGACGGGCGGATCACTGGAGGTCGGGAGTTTGAGATCAGCCAGGCCAACATGGTGAAACCTCATCTCTACTAAAAATACAAAGAAATTAGCCTGGTGTAATCGCGCGCACCTGTAATCCTAGCTACTTGGGAGGCTGAGGCAGGAGAATCACTTGAACCCAGGCGGCGGAGGTTGCAGTGAGCCGAGATCGCACCACTGCACTTCAGCTTGGGCAACGGAACAAGACTCCGTCTCAAAAAAAAAAAAAAAGTATGTTCAAAGATTTATTGCAGTATAATTTATAAGTAAAACTGAAAAGAAAAATTGATGTCTACTAAGATTGTTAGTTGAGTAAATATAATACATCCTAATTATAGAATTCTACACAACCATGAACAATCATTTTGTAGAATAATACTTTTTTTCCAAGGGAAAATATTTATCTTAAATAGTCAAGTAAAGGGAATGCTTATATGCTGCTGGTGGGAATGCAAATGAGTTCAGCCACTGTGGAAAGCAGTTTGGAGATTTCTAAAAGAACTTAGAACAGAATCCAGAGGAATATAAATTGTAGACATGGAATCAACCTAGATACAACCTAGATACCCATCAGTAGTGGACTAGATAAAGAAAATGTGGTACATATACTCCATGGAATACTACACAGCCATAAAAAGCAATGAAATCATGTTCCTTGCAGCAACATAGATGCAGCTGGTCCTAGGTGAATTAACATAGGAACATAAAATCAAATATTGCATGTTCTCATTTATAAGTAGGAGCTAAACATTGGGTACACATGGACATAAAGAAGGGAGCAATAGACGTGGTGACCTACTTGAGGGTGGAGAGTGGGAGGAGGATGAGGATCAAAATACTACTTATGGGTACTGCATTCATTACTTGGATGATGAAATAATTTGTACACCAAACCCCCATGACATGCAATTTACTCATGTAACGAGCCTACACATGTACTCCCTGAACCTAACATAAAAGTTAGAAAGAAAAAGGAAAAAAAAATACAAAAGAAAAAAGAAACAGTCAAGTGAACAGGCTGGAAACTTAGTATGTGTGGTATTTTTCCACTTTGAAAACAAAGTTCATATATTAAAGCTTATTAATCCATATATTAAGGACATATACCTCATCACTGTTAACTCTCAAGTGTGGTGGTGGGCTGATGCTGATTTTTTTTTCCATGCACTTCTTTATATTTGTCTTTTTCTATTGCACGTAGCTTTTATCACTTTTGAAAATAGTTGATAAACAGTAATCACGTTGTTTAACAGTCTTGGATAATTGACTCATAATATTTAAGTGGAATAAAAGAGTAAGAAATATCAATTGGTTGATGGCACACCATTTAAATTATACTTTGGAATAAGTAAAAATTGATTTATCAAAATTAATTTTGATTGCCATATTACAAGTAGCTAATAAACATTAGTTAATAGAACAATTCTGCTATGTTAACCTTTTCTTTTTTTTTTTTTTTTTTTTTGAGACAGTTTCACTTTATTGCCCAGGCTGGAGTGCAGTGATGTGATCTCGGCTCACTGCAAACTCTGCCTCCCAGGCTCAAGTGATTCTCCTGCCTCAGCCTCCTGAGTAGCTGGGATTACAGGCATGTGCCACTACTGCCTCGCTAATTTTTTTTGTATTTTTAGTAGAGATGGGGTTTCACCATGTTGGCCAGGCTGGTCTCGAACGCCTGACCTCAAATGATTCACCCGCTTCAGCTTCCCAAAGTGCTGGGATTACAGATGTAAGCCACTGTGCCCAGCCTTTTTTTTTTTTTTTTTTTTTTTTTGGGAGTCTTGCTGTGTCACCCAGTCTGGAGTGCAGTGGCACCATCTCGGCTCACTGCAATCTCCACCTCCCAGGTTCAAGCAATTCTCCTGCCTCAGCCTCCGGAGTAGCTAGGATTACAGGTGCCCGCCACCACACCTGGCTAATTTTTGTATTTTTAGTAGAGACAAGAGTTTCACCATGTTGGCCAGACTTGTCTCGAACTGCTGACTTCAAGTGATTCACCCGCCTCGGTCTCCCAAACTGCTGGGATTACAGGTGTGAGCCACTGTGCCAGGCCTATGTTAGGCTTTGGACTAGCTTAGTGGATTCTAAATTAATAGCACCTAATACTTGGAGTGTTTTATAGGTATATATGTATGTATTTTGTTAATAGTTTTATTGAGATATAATTTACATACCATGTAATTCACCCATTTAAAGTATATGATTTGATAGTTTTTAGCATATTCAGTTGTACAACCATCCCCATAGTCAATTTTAGAACATTTTCATCACCCAGAAAGAGACCTTGTACCCTCTAGCCATAAACATCACCTCTTCTATCCCTTCATCCATAGCCAACCACAAATCTTCGTATATCTGTGGATTTGTATGTCTATTCTGAACATTTCATATACATGGAATCATACAATATGTGGCCTTTTGTGACTGGTTTCTTTTACTCAGCATAATGTTCTCAAGGTTTATCCATGTTATGTTATAGTATGTATCAATATTTCACTCTTTTTATGGCTAATATTCCATTGTGTGAATGTACTACATTTTGTTTATCCATTCATCAGTTGATGGACCTTTGTATTGTTTCTACCTTTTGTCTGTTATGTGCCTATTAGCATTTGTGTACAAGTGTTCTTTTTGTTGTTGGATATATATTTTCACTTATCTTGGGTATATACATAGGAGTACAATTGCTGGATCAAATGGTAACTCTGTGTCTAACAATTTGAGTAACTGCCAGACTATTTTCCAAAGTGGCTCCACCATTTACATTCCCATCAGCAGTATATGAGGATCTCAATTTCTCTACATCCTTGCCAGAACTAGTTATAATCTCACTCTTTTATTCTAACCATCCTAGTAGATGTGACATGATATTCCATGGTGGTTTTGAATTGCATATCCCTGATGCCAATAATGTTGAGAACTTATATGTTTATTTGCCATTTGTCTGCCTCTGAAGAAATGTCCGTTCAGATTCCTTACCTGCATTTTAACTGGGTTATTTTTTTATGACTGAGTTGTAAAAGTTATTTATGTGGATACATGTCCTTTATCAGATAAATGACTCACAAAATATTTTCTTTGATTTTCTGAATTATATGATGGCTCCTATTTTATCTGCATCACTATCCTGGAAGATAAATGGGTCATTATTATATTCATTTTATAGAAAGGTATTAACTTTGTTAAAGTGTTAGCAGATGTTAGCAGATGTTAAAGGGCAAAAGATTAGGCCTTGGTCATCTTACACCTTCTACAATGTTCTGTTCATGATTCTGTTGCCTGCATAATGTAAATTGGAAGTTTGGGAATAATGAAAACAAAGAATCATTTAGGGTCTACAATTTTTTAAAAATCAAAGTTTAGTGACAGACCCATTATTTTACCATTTTAATTCTGACCTGAATTCCCTAAAGTGGAACTTACAAATAAAAATCTTACTGAGTATTCTCAGAAGACAAGATTTTACAAAATGTTTGAAAACTATAACATCTTGTTTATTTGATAAATATGAGAGTAATTTATAAGCGAGTACCAAGTGGCCAAGGGCAAATGAAGGAGTGATGTTATTTTCGACAAGGTGTAATACTAGCAAGAATATCCCTTCTTACTGAATGTGTTTGATCTGGGTTTTATCAGCAAATCATTAAAATTTGAGGGTTTATGATCCATCATACTTACTAGATTAATCACCCTGGGATTTTGTTCCCTTCTTTAATATGGAGTTTAAAAAGAATTGAAAAATTAACACTATTGTGATGGAATTTTCTCATGCCTTTGATAAAGGAAATATATAATGTATTAAGTTTTATGGTGGAAAACAGGCCTATTGAAGTCCAATAAATATGCTTTTTGTTGATTTATTTATAATTTATTTTTAGTTATTGTTTTTCCTGTTTTCCGTGTGTGCATATAAGCCCTCAGCCCTCCCTCACTAACCTATCATGATCACTGCAGCTTCTAGCCTTTAGGTTGAAAAATCTTGATGGGGAATGATGAAACTTAATTTTATTCTAAAATAGGATGTTTCCATATATCTTGAAGCCAGGATTCCTGCTGGGCATGGTGACTAATGCCTTTAATCCCAGCACTTTGGGAGGCTGTTGGGAGGCTGAGGTGGATGGATTACTTGAGTCCAAGAGTCGGAGACCAGCCTGGGCAACATGGCGAAACCCCGTCCCTACTAAAAAATACAAAAAATTAGCTGGGCATGGTGGCATGCGCCTGTATTCCCAGCTACCCCGGAGGCTGAGGTGGGAGAATCACCTGAGCCTGGGAGACTAGACTGCAGTGAGATGGTGCCACTGCTCTCCAGCCTGGGCAGCCGGTGTAAGACCCTGTCTCAAAAAAACAACAAAAACCCAAAAAACAAACCAGGATTTATCTTGTAAGCTGAATGAGAAAGTTCATTTTCAAGTAATTTCTTACTAATCACAAATTTACAACATCAAAGGAATAATAAGTTACTTAAGTTACTGGAGTTTTCCTTGAATGCATTTAATACGAAGAACATGTAAAGAAGCTAGGAATAAAGATACTATTTTGTGGGAAAGATTTAGTATTTAAGGTATACATATTAAGATTAATTTTCAGTACTGTGGGTAAAAAAAATTATCTAATGTTACAGTTTAGTATGATGCAGGAATATAAAGTGTTATTTTTGAAAGATTCTGAATACTTCTAATTTTTAAGATATATTCCAATATCATAATTGTAGTGTACTTGCCATTGTAACTTAGTGATAATTATTTTAAAAGTTTTAATGTTGAATTTTTTAGGTGGATATTCCATCTATTATAACCAAGAAACTATTAAAAGCAGCAATGAAGCATATAGAAGTGATAGTTAAAGCCAGACAGAAAGGTAATACAGTTTTCTACTATAGTTTGAGTGATTTTGTTTTTATACACCAATTTTCACCTGAAATATCTAAATATGAGTACTGATTCATTAACTTATATATTCACAGTTGATGTGAGAGTATTCTTTTAAACTGAAATCTCTTTCAGTAGTTTGTTAATACTGTGTGAAAACTTGAGAACCTTTAAAAATTAAAATAAAAGTTAACTTTACCGCTGACACTCGTAGTCAGTTTTGAATGATAATCTGTTTCTCTGAAGTAGCATTCATTTCTCTTCACCCTTTCTCCTTAATGATTTCGATGGTTTTGATCTATTCTAGCCCATCCTTTTTATTGCTGCTAGGTTACTTTTATGATATGACAAGTCTCATATTGTCTTTCTGCTAAAAAAAATTCAGTGACTGTCATAGCATCTAAACTGTGTATTTAAATCCTTTTCTGTCTAGTCAGATATTAGATCTAGTCTTGTCTTTCACTATATTATGCTTTAGCCATGATGACCTGTTTGCTGCTTCTCATGTATGTTCTGTCCTTTTTACTATCATGATTTGCACATAGCGTATGTTCATTAAATGTTTTCCCTTCCTTCTTTCCTTTCCTTCTTTCCTTACCATATCCTGCAAGATGTTTTCTGAGTGAATGAGTGGAATCCTCATTTGAGACTTTTCATGCTCTAAGATCAAGCTCTAAAATGTTTCTTTTTAACAAAACTACTTCTATGCACTATACTTAGTTTGTGAAACTGAGATTTTCCTTGTATTTGCATTTGGTATTCTTTTTTGTCAATGGTTTCTGAAGTATCTTCTGCAGAATACCACTCCACACACATGACCATATGACCAGAAGAGGTTTCATGGTCATATTTTTTGTTAATTACTATTGTATTCCCCTTGTAGAAATTCCCATAGGTAGGAGCACACCAAAAGCTTTGGGTAGTCCCGCAGCAGTGAAATAGCTTTAACCTTAACATAGCACGTTCCAAATTCATTTGAGCCTGGAACCACTTTTCTCCCCCACATAGTGTCAATTATTTTAATCAAAAAACATTTTGGGCAATTATGCTATAGGTAGATTTGAAGTTAAATGAAATTATTAGTTTATTTGCCCTTTGATATGAGTATTTCCTCAGATATCAGAATTGTTTTAAATTATATATTTAAAAATTATTCTGTGTTCATCTTATAACAAGTAAAAATAATTTTACCTTCAACATAGTTTAAAAAAAAGATGAGGCTGGGTGTGGTGGGCTCATGCCTGTAATCCCAGCACTTTAGGAGACTAAGGTGGGCAGCTCACTTGAGATCAGATAGAGTTCAAGACCAGCCTGGCCAACATGGTGAAACCCATGTCTACTAAAAATACAAAAATTAGCCAGGTGTGGCAGTGCTACACAGGAGGCTGAGGCAGGAGAATGGCTTGAACCCAGGAGGCGGAGGTTGTGGTGGGCAGAGATTGTGCCATTGCACTCCAGCCTGGTAGATAGAGCGAGACTCTATTTAAAAAAAAAAAAAAAAAAAAAAAAAGAATGTGAAAGAGTTTGAGTACACATAACTTTCTTTTTCTTTTTAAATTGGAAAAAATTTTTCTTTTAGAGATGAGGTCTTACTATGTTGCTCAGGCTGGTCTCAACCTCTTGGGCACAAGCAGTCTGCCTGCCTCGGCCTCCCAAAGTGCTGTGATTCCAGGTGCGAGCCACTGTGCCTGGCGAAGTACATATAACTTAATTGTCGTGTTGTAAAGGCTACTTTACTGTCAGAAGAATGTATAGGAAAAGTATTTTTCTTTAAATCAGTAGATACTATGTTTTAGAGCAATTTTACATTTACAGAAGAATTATTGAGCAGAAAGTACAGTGAGTTCTCATATACTCTCATTTTTTCCTAGCATTGAAATCTTACATTACTTAATACATTTATTATAATCAGTGTACCAATATTGATACATCATTATTAACTAAAGTCTGTAGTTTAGGTTTTTGGTGTTTTTTGTTTGTTTATTTGTTTGTTTGTTTTTGAGACAGAGTTTTGCTCTAGTTGCCCAGTCTGGAGTCCCATGGCACGATCTCGGCTCACTGCAACCTCTGCTTCCTGGGTTCAAGTGAGTCTCCTGCCTCAGCCTCCCAAGTAGCTGGGATTACAGGCCTGCACCACCACACTTGGCTAATTTTGTTATTTTTAGTAGAGACGAAGTTTCACCATGTTGACCAGGCTGGTCTCGAACTCCTGACCTCAGCTGATCCACCCGCCTTGGCCTCCCAAAATGCTGAGATTACAGGCATGAGCACCATGCCTGGCCGCATTAGGTTTTACTCTTTACGTTATGCATTCTATGGATTTTGACAAATGTATAATCATGTATTCATCATTACAGTAGCATACTGAATAATTTCCCTGCCCTAAAAATCCCCTGTGCTTTCTCTGTTCATCCTTCTTTCCTCTGAGAATCCCTGGCAACCACTGATATTTTTACTGTCTCTACAGTTTTGACGTTTCCAGAATGTTATATAGTTGGAATCATACAATATGTTTGAGATGGATTTCTTTCAGTTAGCAATATACATTTAACCTTTATCTTTTCATGGCTTGATAACCCATTTATTTTTACTACTCAACTATATTCCATTGTATGGATATACCACACTTCGTTTATCCATTCACCAATTGAAGGGCATCTTGGTCCAATTTTTGGCAATTATAAATAATGCCGTTATAAGCATTTGTAGGTTTTTGTATGGAACAATTATTTTTAATACAGTTTTAATTTTGTTCTAAAGACAAAGACAAGAAGCCTCTCAGACTATGAGTAAATGGGGTCATCTTTAAACTTTTAGTAGAATTGATGAGTTCAGTAAAATCCCCAAATTAGTTTGTCTCTATGAGAGTGACGTTATATATATATGTCACATTGGTAATCCCAGCACTTTGGAAGGCTGAAGCTGAAGGATCACTTGAGCCCAGGAGTTTGAGACAAGCCTGGGCAACATAGTGAGACCCTGTCTCTACAAAAAAATAAAAAAATTTGCTGAGTGTGGTGGCATGTGCCTGTAAGTCCTAGCTACTTGGGAAACCGAAGCAGGAGGATTTCTAGAGCCCAGGAGTTTGAGACTGCAGTGAGCTGTGATCACCCAATTACACTCCAGCCTGGGCAACAGAGCAAGACCCTGTCTGAAAAAAAGAAGAAAAAAAAAGGAGAGTGATACATAATATAAACTAATTTGACTAAAATTTATCATTGAATTTTTGTGAGAGGAGTTGCTAATTTACTACTATGCAAAAAATCATCCTCAATTATAAAGTCACCCTAAAATGTTAGATTGGATTCATTAATAACATTGTAATCATCATAATTAATGAAGTCCATAGAAGTAAAGGCTCAGAGAATTAGGAGGGCCCTTGTTTTATTCCAAGATCCCAGTGTTCTAAATATTATGATAGTAAATTAGATAGACTTGTAAAAAAAGGTTTTCAAATTTTTGATTTTTCATTTCTTTTAATGTATAAATTTGTTTTCTGAGTTCTTTGGCTCTACATGTGAGCATAAATCAGGAAGTAAAGTTTCATTTCTTCATCCATAGTTGTCTTCTCTGTCTTGGCATTCTCTGCTCAATCTTCTTCTTGAGAATAGGCATTATATAGAATTTGTCTATGTAAGTACTTCCATGGCTCTTAGAAATGTTGAATATATATATATGTGTGTATATACACATATATGTATGTATGCAATATATGAATATATGTGTATATTCAACATTTATATACATATATATATATATATAATGTAAATTGGATAATGATTGTGTGGGACTTTACTCCAGACTTTCAACCTGAAGTTACCTCTTTATCATGGATTTTGTGGACCTTTCCTTTTGTGGTCTGAAAACTGCCAACTGATTAGGCATTAAATATACTGGTGATCAGTGGAAATTAATCCGTGCTTTGTATTCTAGCATCTCTGTTTTGCTTATATTCCCAGTTACGGTGTTTTCCCCCACTTTAAAATATTTTGCCTGATTCCTTTAATTTCTTATCACCTAGGATTATAAAAGTCCCTTATGTCTGACCATAGTAGATTCCAATCTGGTGATTTAATTTATATATTATGTATGAATGCTTAATCACACTAAATATTATAATTACTTACCTATATTATATTATGACTTTTCAGTGTTAATAACTGTTTACTGATACAGATTCTTTTTTGTTTTTTGAGAAGGAGTCTTGCTCTGTTGCCCAGGCTGGGGTGCAGTGGCACAATCTCGGCTCACTGCAAGCTCTGCCTCCAGGGTTCACGCCATTCTCCTGCCTCACCCTCCTGAGTAGCTGGGACTACAGGTGCCTGCCATCAAACTCGGCTAATTTTTTCTGTATTTTTTTTAGCAGAGATGGGGTTTCACCATGTTAGCCAGGATGGTCTCGATCTCCTGACCTTGTGATCTGCCCACCTCGGCTTCCCAAAGTGCTGGGATTACAGACGTGGCCACCATGCCTGGCCTGATACAGATTCTAAGGCTCAAAGGGATTGTTTCATTTGTTTAAAATCTTATCAATAAAGAAGTAGAACTGGGACTTAGCACAGCTTACTGTGCTAAGATACTGTGCAGAGTTCTGACTTTTATGTTCATGATATAAATTTCTAAAAGACCCATGCCCCAAATTCTAATGAAAAACAGCTTGGCAAATAATTTAAAATGCATTTCTTATAAAAACTATGTCCTTTGCTAATCCCGCTTTAGACCCACAAGTCCAGATAGCCTTGATTTACCTTTTTAGTACTGTTGCCAAGCTGAACTCGGGTCTGCTTTCCCAGTGTGCAGAAAAAAAGCAAGCACTGACACTGGGATTTTCAGCAAGGGAACGTGAGGCATTTATTGCTAACAGGGAGAACAAGGAGCTACTGCTTACGACCTGAATTCCCCAGTGGCATACAAGCAAGGGTTTTTAGACTTGGGGTAAATCTCAAGAAGCAAAAGTTACATGTAAAATTGTAAGTCAGTACATGAAGGTTATACATGGGTTGACTCAGAAAGCTGGGATATCTTGAAGTGGGGGCTTACAAGTGATAGGTGGATTCAGAGTCTTTGGTTTGCAGTTGGTTAAGAAAGCAAGGCTTTGTCTAAAAACCTGGGGTTAGCAGAAAGGAATGTTAGGGCTTGATCTGTGGGTGTAACTCTCTCCAGGCCCCTCAGGAAGAAATTTAGAACAAAGAACAGTGGTTAGAGTTCAGTCCTCAGTTCCCCCTTGTCTGAGGTCTCCATGACAGTGGTTGACATGTTCTATCTAGTGGGTGTCCAGGTTTCTGAAAAATAATTCAAGGACCTATGTTACAATTTTATCTTTAGTTTCTGTAGGGAACCAAACATCTTGGGACTCTGGCTTACTTGGGTGGCTGTTGTTTATGTTATTATTTTATTGTTTAGCAAGTTATTCACTCACTTTCCTAATTGCTGGTTGTAGGGCTAGCTTAGGTGCCTGCAATTTCCCTTGGGACTCAAAAGTTTTTTCTTTATTTTTATGCTGAGGGTCCTGGCAGGCCCCTAAGAAGGATTGCTGCTCCATCTCAGTACTCACACTGTTGGAATGCATATAATGCCTTTTTTTGTGTGTATGAATATGCTTGCATTCTATTTCAATAAACACAGAAGGAAATAGTTCTAAAATAAATGCCATTGAATTAGGGTTAAGATTCCCAACACAGACTCCATGATTTGAAAAAACTGCACCGAGTGCAGAAAGGGAAAAGCATCACTTGCCTTTCCACTTAGTCTTTTGAGGTCTATAGAAGGAACAATACTATTAATTTTACATTTGAAAATACTAGTTATTGCCAGGTCTAAAAAAAAAACTTTGCTAACATAACTTTTATTATCAGTTAGTATTTATTAAGAAATCTATCCTTTCATGGGTTTCTACTTTAAATAGTATTATATTTCCTATGTCCTCTGCTCTGGGCAGAAGATCCAGAACTTAACCATGAAGCCAGATTCTATTGTGAACACAAGTTCTCTGAAAAGGGATTTGAGAGTAAAGAGACTTCGTTTCAGGAAACAGTGTGCAAACCAGGGAAACATAGCCTTCTTCTGAAACAAAGCTGCATTCCAGAGGACAAAGAGTTCTGGTTTTATAGCAAGAGTGCCTTCCCAGGTTCCCAATCAGGCCTCTTTATGCAGATGAAGGATTACAATCTGATTGGTCAGAGTGGCTGAGTTCTGATTGGTTGATACTGCTGAATCCTGATTGGCTGGGACAGGTGAGCTTACATTGGTTGGTTCAGGGGAGCCCTGATTGGTTGGTTTCCAGGCCCCAAACCAGAAATTTGACAGATGTTTCTTTGAAATCGCTTCTAGAGGGAGGGGATTTCCAGCCACAGTTCATCTTGGCTCCCAACCACAGGAACTGGTTTTGCTTGATTGTAGAAAGGGAGGTCGTATGAAAAAGTTTCATAGCATCTTTCTGAGAACACAGAGTATATAACTGCTTCCTCACCAGCTATAGTGGCCTGGATCTATTTTAAATTTGAGTTTCTCAGCTAGGGGGATTCCATTTTGTCTGAGGGCTGAGGGCATGTTTTGATACTCTAAATGCTTTAAAAGGTTACTTGGATGTGAAAGCAGATGCAATTGAAGACTTTTGAGGCCAGGTGCAGTGGCTCATGCCTGTAATCCCAGCACTTTGGGAGGCCGAGGTGGGTGAATCACCTGGAGTCAGGAGTTCCAGACCAGCATGGTCAACATGGTGAAACCCCGTCTCTACAAAATATATAAAAATTAGCTGGACGTGGCGGTGGGTGCTTGTAATCTCAGTTACTAGGGAGGCTGAGGCAGAATTGCTTGAACCTGGGAGGTGGAGGTTGCAGTGAATCGAGATCATGCCATTGCACTCCAGCCTGGGGGTAAGAGCGAAACTCTGCCTCAAAAAAAAAAAAAAAAGAAAAATTGAGGCCTATAATCCCAGCAGTTTGGGAGGCTGGAGTGAGCAGATTGCTTCAGTTCAGAAGTTTGAGACCAGTCTGGGCAACATGACAAAACACCATCTCTACAAAAAATACAAAAATTAGCCGGGCACAGGAATGCCCGCCTGTGGGCCCAGCTACTCTGGAGGCTCAAGTGGGAGGATCACTTGAGCCGAGGAGTCGAGACTACAGTGAGCCAAGATCACACCACTGCATACCTCCAGCCTGGGTGATGGAGCGAGACCTTGTCTCAAAATAATAAAGATAATAATTTTGAGTAGGATAGTTTTTGCTTTTGGAGAGGATAAAGAAGATAGAGCATTTGGCAATAAAAGCCTTATGTGTGCTAGAAATTGTAAAAGTTGTTTTCTCTAATTTTTTTCCACTTAATCATTTGCTATTATTTTATATAACTTGTAGAGACATAAGTTTAAATTTTTGTTTGCAAGAGGGTCCATTTATCAATTTATTGCAAAATAAACAGACTTCTAATAAAGTGCACATTGAAAAGAGGTTAGGAAAGGAATGACTTGGTTACATATTTTTTTTGGAAACATTTCCATTTACTGCAGCCTTGTAATCTCTGCCTCCTGGGTTTAAGCAATTCTCCTGCCTCAGCCTCTTGAGTAGCTGGGACTACAGTTTTGTGCCCCCATGCCTGGCTAATTTTTGTATTTTTTGTAGAGACGGGATTGCGCCATGTTGGCAAGGCTGGTCTCGAACTCCTGGTCTCAAGCGGTTTGCCTGCCTCGGCCTCCCAAAGTGCTGGGATTACAGGCATGAGTCACCACGCCCAGCCCATGCTTTTCTATTTGTTAGTGGAAATGACCGAAATTATTTAATATCACTTAACTTGTTTCAATATTTATCTTTGATCTCTATAGTGAAAAATACAGAGTTTTTACAGCAAGCTGCTTTAGAAGAATATGGTCCAGAGCTTCATGTTGCTTTGAGAAGTCGAAGAGATGAATTACACTATTTAAGGAAACTTACTGAACTGCTTTTTCCTTATATTTTGCCTCCTAAAGCAACAGACTGCAGGTATAAAAAGACTAGACAATATAATAGTATTTGCATAACATGCCATATGTATATTGCTATTTTTGATTATGATAGGAGTACACTAAAATTTGAGGTTAGCCTATGAATAGCTTTTCATTTGAAAAAATGTATTAAAGTATTAATATATAATTTATTAATTATGGTCTTAAAATGCCAATTTAAGTGCTATTTGTGGTGTGTTGTGTAGCTTAGAATTTTTCTTTAAAACTGATCTTGGACATAAAATATAAATATGAATAAAAATTTTTTATATCATTATATTTTATTTCATTGGTGTTCCCCTTTAAAGACATGCACATTATAACTATAATAGGCAAAAACACTTAAACAAACTGTATAGATGAGTTTATGTTTCAAGGTATCCAACTGGGAAAAAGAATTGGAGGTTATTTAGTCTGTTCTTCATTTTTCTGGCTGGAGCATGTTTAGATTATTCCGTAAGTTACCTTGTTACTCTTACCCTAATAACCATTAGAGGAGTAATCATGTCTTATTTTTAGTGATATTTAAAGTGATATACTTTAAATACTACTTTTTGTTTAAAATTTTTATGTGATTAAAATTATTTTAGTATTTTGAACTGCATGATTTTTATACTAGACTAGTTTATAATAGTAAATATGATTATAAATATATTAATAATATTAAATATTTAAATATGTATTAAACATTTAAGTACTCTAAGGTAGGAAGTATTTTCTTTTTATTTTTATTTTTTGAGATGCAGTCTTGCTCTGTCACCCAGACTGGAGTTCAGTGGTGTGATCTCAGCTCACTGCAACCTCCACCTCCCAGATTCAAGTGATTCTCCTGCCTCAGCCTCCCCATTAGCTGGGATTACAAGCGTGCACTACCACACCCAACTAATTTTTGTATTTTTAGTAGAGACGGGGTTTCATCATGTTGGCCAGACTGGTCTCGAACTCCTGACCACGTGGTCCCCCCACCTCAGCCTCCCAAAGTTCTGGGATTATAGGCATAAGCCACCCTGCCCAGCCAATAGAGAGTATTTCCTAATGTCCTCCACATTCCTCCTGTTAAGGAATACTTTTTTTTCTCTTAAGTAATATTCTATTTTAGCCACGTAAGAACTCTAACTCTTTGCTATTCAACGTGTGGTCAGCAAACCAGTAGCATGAACACTGGTTGAGAGTTCGTTAGAAATGCAGAATTTTAGGGCCTAACCAAGACCTACTGAATTATAGTCTCCATTTTAACAAGATCCTTAGGTAATTCATATGCACTTGAAAGTTAAGAACTAATATAAATCACTAAATATAAACAGTTATTATTGTTTCTTTTTCCAGATCTTTGACTTTACTTATAAGAGAGATTCTGTCTGGCTCTGTGTTCCTTCCTTCTTTGGATTTCTTAGCTGATCCAGTAAGACTTAAATTTTTTTTTTAAATTGTTACAAATTACACTTAATATAAAATTTAGTATCTTAAACATTTTTATGTATATAGTCAGTGATATTGAAAACATTCATGTTGTGCAAACATCCCCATTCCCCATCTCCAGAACTCTTCATCTTATGAAACTGAAACTCTACATCTGTTAACAATAACTCCTCATTCCTTCCTCCCTCCAGCCCTCCTGGCAACCATCATTCTGCTTTCTGTCTCCATGAATTTGACTACTCTGGGTACCACATATAAGTGGAATCATAAGTATGAGTCTTTTTGTGACTGGCTTATTTCACTTAGCATAGTGTCTTCAAGGTTCATCCATGTTGTAGCATGTGTCAGAATTTCCTTCCTTTACAAGGCTGAGTAATATTTTATTGTATGTGTATAACATGTTTTGCTTATCTGTTCATCCATTGATGGACACGTTGGATGCTTCTACCTTTGATCCAGTAAGATTTTGAAGAATTAAGAATGATTTAGAAATACTTTAAATGCCAAAATCAGAATAGCTTTTATTTGTCCATTTTCACAAAGGTTAAGAACCTCTTTTGTAGATGTAAAAAAACTGCTGTAATACATATGTACAGATTTTTTTACCACTGGTCCATTTATTTTTTCATTTTTCTAGAAACTTACATAATATGATACAAGTTGTGAAAATTCTTGGGAGAATACAGTAGTGGAATTATTTTGACTTATGTTTATTATTTTCCACTAGGATACTGTGAATCATTTGCTTATCATCTTCATAGATGACAGTCCAGTGAGTATTGAATGTATTAGAAAACAGTTCAGATTGCATTGAATTTTGATTTTGTATGTCAAATCAAGTGAGAATTTTACTGAGTTAATAATTCTCTTTCTTTCAAAGCCCGAAAAAGCAACTGAACCAGCTTCTCCTTTGGTTCCATTCTTGCAGAAATTTGCAGAACCTAGAAATAAAAAGCCATCTGTAAGAATTTTCAGCAATAACACCTTTTTGATATAAACAATTTTAGAACTCATTTATGTAGCTTAAACTTAATCTTTCTCTTATGTCAAGGTGCTGAAGTTAGAGTTGAAGCAAATCAGAGAGCAACAAGATCTTTTATTTCGTTTTATGAACTTTCTGAAACAAGAAGGAGCGGTGCACGTGTTGCAGTTTTGTTTGACTGTGGGTGAGGCTTACCTGTGTATTTTAAGAAAGTAATTTTTAAACTTTTTAATGTATTTGAATATTTTAAATCAGATCTGATGTTGTGGTACCCATCTATCATTGTACTAAATTTCATATGCTCCATTTTCTTTTTTTTTTTTGTTTGAGATGGAGTTTTGCTCTTGTTGCCCACCCAGGCTGGAGTGCAATGGTGCGATCTCAGCTTACCGTAACCTCCACCTCCCGGGTTCAAGCGATTCTCCTGCCTCAGTCTCCCGAGTAGCTGGGATTACAGGCATGTGCCACCACCCCAGCTAATTTTGTATTTTTAGTAGAGACGGGGTTTCTCCATGTTGGTCAGGCTGGTCTTGAATTCCCAACCTCAGGTGACCCGCCCACCTCGGCCTCCCAAAGTGCTGGGGTTACAGGCATGCGCCACCACGCCCGGCCATCTACTCGATTTTCTAACAGCATCTGTGAGTTTCTCCCAAGTGCCAACTCCTTTCCAGATTGGGAAATAATCTGTCACTAACTTCATTCAAATCCTAGTAGCAGAAAAATAAAAGCTACTAAAAGTACAGTATAATGAAAATATTTTAAAGACCCAAACTGTAACCCATGTCAATATCACTTCACAGTTTTTGTAAAGGGTTATTTTGTTTAAATTATCAAATATAAAAATACCTCATTTTGATTATAAGCTCTCTAGCTTTATAGATTATTAGATTTATAAGAAACTTTATAGACTATGAAAAAATTATTTTTAATGCATTTCTTTTTAAAATATAACTTAAAAAATTGAGGTATAATTTATACAGTGAAACTCAGAATTTAAATGTATAGTTTGATCAGTTTTGCACATGTGTGCATCCATGTAACCGGCATCTTTATCAAAATCTAGAACATTTATTTCTGTCAGCCCAGAAAATTCCCTTAGGATCCTTCCCAAGAGATCCACTCTTTCCCCTACTCCTGCCAAAGCAATCGCTAGTCTCATTTCTCTCACCACAGATTAGTTTTGCCTGCATAATTTTTTTTATATAGATTGAATCACATAATATGTATTCCTTTGTGCCTGGCTTCCTTCACTCAGGGTAATGCTTTTTAAAGTTCGTCTATGTTTTTGTCTAAATAAGTAGTTTGGGCAAGGCGCGGTGGCTCATGCCTATAATCCTGGCACTTCGGGAGGCCGAGACAGGTGGATCAGTTGAGGTCAGGAGTTCCAGACCAACCTGGGCAACATAGTGAAACCCTGTCTTGACAAAAATACAAAAATTAGCCAGGCATGTTGACTCATGCCTGTAATAGCAGCTACTCAGGAGGCTGAGGCAGGAGAATTGTTTGAACTCGAGTGGTGGAGGTTGCAGTGAGCTGAGATCGTGCCACTGCACTCCAGTCTGGGTGACAGAGTGAGACTCTGTCTCAAAAATAAATAAATAACATAGTTTGTTCTTTGCTGAGTGGTATTCCATTGTGTAAATACATATATCTTTTATTACTTTATAACTATTACTAGGTGTAGACACATTTGAGATTGTTATATCTTCTTAATGAATTTATCCTTTTATCATTATAAAATGCTCCTCTTTTGTCTTTGGTAATGTTCAGTCTTGAAGTCTACTGTGTCTGATGTTAATGTAGCCACATCATCTTTCCTTATGTTTGAGTGTGCATTTGTATATCTTTTTCTATCTGATTGAAATGTTTAATGTATTTCTAGTAAGCAGCACATAGTTGCTCTTGCTTTAAAAAACTAATTTAGTAATCTTTGTTTTTTAATTGGTATCTGTAGTACCTTTACACTTGATATATTTATTACATGTTTATTGTTAGGCCTTCCATCTTGGTGTTTGTTTTATATTTGTCCTGTATATTCCTTGCCTTTCTTTTACTCCTTTGCTGCCTTTCTTGAGGTTGAGTATTTTTTAGTATTTTGTTTTATCTTTCCTATTGACTTTTTGAGTCTGTTCTGTTATTTTTTTGATTGATCAGATATTATTTTTTTTTTCATTTATCATAGTCTTAATTTAAAAATATTTTACTACTTCAGGAGCAATGTAAGAACCTCAGTGTACCTCAGAGCTTCCCCTCCTGTCTATTGTGCTCCTGTTGTTATGTATTTTAATTCTTCATAGGCTATAAACCCACAGTACATTATTTCTTCACTAAATAGTCATCAGGCTTCTACATGTGTGGAATGCACATACACATTTATTTTTAAAGGTTCTTATAATTATTGGCATATTTACTGTCCCAGTGCTCTTCATTTCTTTCTGCAGAACCAGGCTTCTAATATCATTTCTTTCTGCTGAAAGAAATGATTTTCACAGTTCTTATAATACAAATATGCTGGAGATAAATTTTCTTAGCTTTTGTCTGTCTGAAAAGATGGCATGATCATGGCTCATGAAATACAACCTCAACTTCCTGAGCTCAAGTCATCCTCTTGCCTCAGCCTCCGAAGTAGCTGGGACTACAGGTGAACACCACCATGCCTGGCTAATTCTTTATAGAGACTGAGTCTCACTATGTTGCCTAGGCTGGTCTTGAACTCCTGGGCTCAGGTGATCCTCCTGCCTCAGCCTCCCAAAGTGCTGGGATTACAGGCATGAGCCATCACACCTGACCTTTAATCAATTTTGACAATTCCTGGCTGTCTTTTCAAATATCCTGCTCCCTTATATGCATGTTAACTCATACAGGAATGGCAATTATATTCTGTGGCCTCACAAGTCATCAGCTTTTTTTTTTTTTTTTTAACTCCCTTTTTCCCCCTTTATATTTTGGTTTGAATGATTAAAAAGTAAATGGTAAACTCCTTATTAACACATCTTGAAATAAAATGAAAAAACAATTGGTATTTTGGCTGTCCTAATACAACCATCTTTTATTTTGGAATAAACATTCATTTGTTCAAACTGTCAGTTCTGCCACTAATTTGCAGCGTTCATGATGGAGAGAAATATTGTTTAAAAACATTGATTGGAACTAAAAACAGTATTCATATTTATTTTTGTTTAGTAAATCAGATTTCAGAATAATGAAAGACTTGTGGTATAATAAATTAATCCAATATTGTTCTTTAAGGAAACTATTAGAAGTGTGTTTAGTGTCCTGAATTTCAGCAAATTTGTATTGCTATTTATGTATTTACATATTTTCTGTTAATGTATAAAAACTGGTTGATTGCATTTCTCTTTTATTGAGTAATCTTATTCTCAAATATTTTTTAAAAACTTAGATGAATTAGATTGCTTCTAATTGCTGCTGTTAGTGTTGGCTACAATTAGAATGGGACTATTAAGTGTTTATGAATAGTTTTATATTAAAATTATTTTTTCTTATTCTTTCCCTCATTTGTTAGAGGAATTTAATGATAGAATTTTACGACCAGAATTATCAAATGATGAAATGCTATCTCTTCATGAAGAGTTGCAGAAGATTTATAAAACATACTGTTTGGATGAAAGTATTGACAAAATTAGATTTGATCCCTTCATTGTAGAAGAGATTCAAAGAAGTAAGTCAAAGACGATGAGAATGACTTATTTAGCATTCTTACAGTTTTCCCATTTATTCTCTGCTTACTATTGCAGTGGCTATCTGCAGTACATGGGCAGCTATTCTATTTTACTAATGAGATGAAAGCTTTAAAGAAGAGACTTGTTTATACTTTACGTATTTGTCAGAACTAGAGCTTGGTTGGTCTAATTTCTCAATCTAGTGTGTTTCTTACAGTGGAGTTTCAGTAAAACGTAGTTTTAGAACTGTATATGTTTATGCTATTTATAAATAATTTCTACAATAGAATTTTTTTAATAGTTGCTGAAGGCCCATACATAGATGTTGTGAAACTTCAAACTATGAGATGTCTTTTTGAAGCATATGAACATGTCCTTTCTCTTTTGGAGAATGTATTTACTCCTATGTTCTGCCATAGTGATGAGGTAAGTCAAAATATTAAGCTTGTTTGAGGATTTTTATACATAATTTAGTAGTAGCTCTGATTTCATTAGATGAGTGATTCAAATAACAAAATAAATAGAAAAATAAAACAAGATTGCTGGGCACGGTTGCTCATGCCTATAATCCCAGCACTTTGGAAGGCTGAGATGGGTGAATCACTTGAGTTCAGGCATTCAAGACCAACCTGGCCAACATGGTGAAACTCCATCTCTACTAAACACAAAAAGTTAGCTGAGTGTGGTGGCACATGCCTGTAATCTCAGTTACTCGGGAGGCTGTGGCAGGAGAATAGCTTGAACCCAGAAGGCCAAGGTTGCAGTGAGCTGAGATCACACCACTGCACTCAAGCCTGGGCGATAGAGCAAGACTCTGTCTCAGTGGAAAACAGAACAAAAAGACCAAGTCTTTTCCTGTATGTAATTAAGTGAAGATTAAAAAATAATTGCAAAACAATTATCAATACCAAAACCTGTTTATATTTATGTAAGTAGATAGATTGGGACCAAATAGGTCTGCCTGGTTTGCCATATGCCTGAGCAGCTTTGTAGTATTGCAGTGATGCAGAAATCTCATTGTATACACGTTATTTACAAACCTGTGGAAATCATCTGCGTTTGCAATATTTTCATCCTTGCCCTATTTGACAATGTCAAATTGAGATAGCTTTTTTTTTCCCCCAAAACTGGAAAGTAGTAAACTAAGGTAACATGTTTTAATATTAATTGTAAGTGTAATAAATGATAATTACTGTTTGTTATTTTAAAGTATTTCAGACAACTTTTAAGAGGTGCAGAATCACCAACACGCAATTCAAAATTCAACAGGTAGGTTGTATGTTTTGTTTTTGAACTTGCTGATGCCAATCATTCTATGATAGCATCGTTGTCTTTATTAGCTATTTTTCTGAATGAATATGTGGTTCCATTGTTATATGAGTAGACAAGGCATTTTACTAGTGAATTGTAGAACTGTCTTCTATATAGTGATCTGAAAATGCCTGAAATTCTTTTAGAAAAATTTAACAAGATACATAATGTGGCCTTGTTAATCTCATAATTAATATATATTAGTTTTGATTACCGGCTTTATTGGAGACTAGGGACTGAATGCATAAGTGGCGTCCACAGATAACTCAGAATTAAATGTTTTAGAGAAAACTTTTTTTTAAGAGTGCTTACTGGGTACAAAAGTGGAGGAATGTTTATTTCTTTTTTTGGCTCTCTGGAAACCTAAGTGTACAGTTAAGATATCTAAAGAAAGGTAATAGAAGAGAAAAGCTTTATCTATTTGTAAACTGGATAATTAATATTCTGATTTGTCTTTGCAAGGTTACATGTACAAAATTGACACAGATACTAAATGTATAAATCTACAGAATAGATTTATAAATAAAATATATGAATAAATATATATTTTAAGTCACATAATAGCAAATCAACAAACCTATTCTGAATTTCCAATGAAAGAATATTAATGGCTGGGCACGGTGGCTTACACCTGTAATTCCAGCACTTTGTGAGGCCGAGACGGGTGAATCACTTGAGGTCAGGAGTTTGAGACCAGCCTGGCCAACGTGGTGAAACCCCGTCTTTACTAAAAATATGAAAATTAGCCGGGCATGGTGGCACATGCCTGTAATTCCAGCTACTTGGGAGGCGAAGCAGGAGAATTGTTTGAGCCCAGGAGGTGGAGGTTGCGGTGAGCCGAGATCACGCCACTGCACTCCAGCCTGGGTGACAGAGCGAGACTGTCTCAAAAAAAAAAGAAAGTTAAGAAACTCTTTTGACTTCTTATATATAAAGTAAATGAATCATTTCATTTACTTTTCATTTTCATTTCTAATCATTTCATTTACCTTATATATGTACAAAATTGACACAAACATCTCAACACCTTCCAATTTGAGCAAGCCTCTAATAAACATATAAATAAATTGGATATGTACTACAAAGAGAGAAGTAGATAAGTCAAGAAATGGGGCAGTGTTTTAGATAGTTAGTAGAAGGAAAAATGTGAAAACCTTAGCCATGAGGGGAATATATTGTATTTCTTGACATAACCAAGTGTTATGGGAATAGGTGTTTCTTTGAACATTGAATATTAATTCTGATTTAATGCCTCAGTAGAAGTAGCATACATGTAATAACTTTTCTGAAAGGTAGAAAATACGTTTAGGATTATTTGGAAAAATGCTACTTTTTAACTTTTTCCTAAAAATTTATATGTTATAGCCATGAAGCTTAGATTTTATTTAACAAAAATCATACTCATACTATTTAATATAACATTCTTTGCCCAGGCCACATGCCTTTTCTTGCATTTGAATTCTTTTCTAAGGAGTTTCCTCGAATTTACTGGCATACTTGAGAAGCAGGTAGAATTTATCCTTGTTTATAGACATAAGATGTTTGGAGTTTCATACCAGGGCACGGAGCTAATGAAATGCCCTTTTCTAGGACCATTTAAGGGGAAGTGGTTCTGTGACCTTAAAAGCCTGCTTGGTAGATGGCTGGGCGTGGTGGCTCACGCCTGTAATCTCAGCAATTTGGGAGGCTGAGGCAGGCGGATCACCTGAGGTCAGGAGTTCAACACCAGCCTGGCCAACATGGTGAAACCCTGTCTCTGCTAAAAATACAAAAATTAGTCAAGTGTGGTGGAACACACTTGTGATCCCAGCTACTTGGGAGGCTGAGACAGGAGAATCACTTGAACCCAGGAGGCAGAGGTTACAGTGAGCTGAGATTGCACCACTGCACTCCAGCCTGGGCAACTAAGACTCCATCTCAATTAAAAATAAAATAAAATAAAATAAAAAGCTTGCTTCGTAGTTAAAATTTAAGTCAAGGTCATAACTTCAGAGATGAAAAAAGCCTTCTTTGCTACTTTGAGAACACTTGATTATTTTCAGCATATTAAAGTACTAATTTTGTTGGCTTTAAAATATAAAAAAGACAGATTATATGGGTTCTTTTCATTCTGGATACTGATTATGACTTTTTAAAGTATGTTTTTCTTTATGGTGATCTGATTTTAATAGTTAACTATCAGTCTTGTCAGGACTCTGCTTCTGTGATAGTTAATGATTTATTTACCTATATACAATAAAAGTTTTTTAACATTCTTTCATTGGAGATTTAGAATAGCTTTGTTAATTTGCTATTAAATGACTTAAATTACATAAAATATGTATTCATATATTTGATGTCCACATTTTATATTTTCGAAGTAAAATTCTAATGCGTATTATTTATCATGTTCTCTGTTTCATTCTACACTTAAAGTACAACTTTTGTTTTTTAATATTTAGAGATCTTTTGTTAACTGTGCTTCTTAGCTTAAAACATTTTTTTACTCAAGCTAAAAACATGTGAAGCATAAATGATTCTATCTAACATGGACACAAATTTAATGTTGGAAAATATGGGTTTGTTTTTTGTGCCAGATTTTTAGTGGTTCAGTCTCTGCATACTTTCCACTGTATGAAAGAAATGGTATGCCTGAGGACAAAGAAAAGACAGAATTATTTCTGGATATTTAATTTCTAAGAACCTTTTTTAATGATGTAGAAAAAAGTCAGTTATTTCCTGATATATTTAATTTTTTTCCATGTCACCCAAGAGATAACATATTTAAGAACCGTTTTTAGTAATGTAGACTTCATCCAAACACACAAGACAGCTATGTGCATTTATCTTATCTTTATCACCTTATTCATTAGATTCCTTCCCTTTGGAAAGATGAATGTTATACACCTGTGTAACTTCTGAAGCTTTTAAATTTTGTTTTGTGTTCTAGAAGTTTATATAATATCTGGGCTTTCTTTCTTTCCTCTCCTTGTATAATTTCACATACCTGTTATTGCAGAGGTAGCCTAAGTTTGGATGATTTTCGGTAAGTCTTGAGCATGTGATTCTTTTCAGTATTAAATGTTTTTAGAAAGTACATTGTGAACAACCTAATAGAAATAAAAAGGAAAAAAATGAAAAACTATAGTATTAACTGCCATTATATCCTAGTTATTTAGGATAATCTTTTAAAAGGAATACCTACTTTTAGTCTAGATATGTCCTCTTTGAAATAGCATATGTCATCATAAAATAAAAATGTCCTGATACTTCAAAGATATTTTCGTTATTTAATTTGTCAGTATCTTGTTTTTTAAGGCTGTTGACTCATTTTTGTTCTTGTTAATTTTGCTAAATTAATTTTAGAATTATTTATGTTTAAATAATCTTTTTTTTTTTTTTTTTAAAGAAGTATCATGTTTCTGTATTTCTGGGCATAATCACAAGTGAGACTTTTTAAATTTCATATTTCAACAACCCCCATTGTTTTGTAATATCCATGTTGTAGAGACTAGAATAAACCATTTGGAGTCTAGAGATTTTAAAAATGTTTTGTTAACATTTTTATGTCTTGGGAAGCTTTTTTTTTTTTAAATCAAGGACAGTTGTGTCTACAATTCTTGTTTAAAAAAACCCTAATTGTATGTTTGTTTAGATAAAATAATCTAGTTTAAGTATCCCTTTTACTGCTTACTACTTACTATTAGTGTTTTTCCAGAAGTTTGATTTACTTCTTGGATGTGCGTAAAATACACATTACTACATATTGGTGTATTTGAAACTTGATTAATTTTCTTTCTGTAATTATATTATTTTAGTAGATAACTTAATTTTCCTCACAGGAGTAATAGCTATACACTTGAGCATTCAAAACAAACTTTCTCAGATTATTTTAAAGTAGTCATTTTTATTTGGATATCTGTTGTAAGAGCAGCATTACATAGTGAACATGACTTTATTTTATTTTATATATTTTTTCAAGATGGAGCCTCACTCTGTCGCCCAGGCTGGAGTGCAGTGGTGCCATCTCGGCTCACTGCAACCTCTGCCTTTCGGGTCCAAGTGATTCTCCTGTGTTAGCCTTTGCCTTTCATCTCGCTTGGCTAATTTTTGTATTTTTAGTACAGGTGCGGTTTCGCCATATTGGCCAGGCTGGTCTCGAACTCCGGACCTCAGGTGATCTGCCAGCCTTGGCCTCCCAAAGTGCTGAGATTACAAGTGTAAGCCACTGTGCCTGGCCTTGAGCATAACTTTTAAATTGGATAAAAGTTATGGTTTTAGTTGCTGAAACATTGGGCAGTAGGCTAACGGACATTTTTGCTACTTTTAGCTTATTTATTTTGTTGCTTTTCAGCTATTTCTGCTTTCAGAAATTCAACTTAAAAAAATTGCAAAACCAACATTTAATATTTATGGCAGAGCAGACTGCTTCCTAGGGCTACATTTGCTTTTATCCCTATGCTCATTGCTAACCTTTCCCTTTGTCACTATTATTTTTCTTAAAGTTCCTTCTGAAAATGAAGTAGTGAGAAAACAATAGTTGACATTTTTTTCTGTTGCATAATTTTAGTACAGTTACTCTAAAGGGATGTTTTCCGTTTTGAACAGATCTTAAACATTTTTTTATCTATTTCAAAATATCGCAATAAGAACTATATTCCGCTAGGGGGCTCTCATCTTTTAAAAATTTTAATCCGGTTAATATTTTGAAGTTAATAGTAGGTAAATTTTGAGTGTTTATAAATAAATATTGTCCCGTTTATTCATCCACCAAATTTAAACTATGTCATTTTTGGCTTCTGAGATGTTACTTAATCCATGGATGAAAACTCCAAAAGTTATGTTAGCTATACCTTTAGTTTATCATTTTCAAAACTGTTTTTCTTTTTTTCTAAATAATGGTTTTCAGTAAACCAGACTGTTGTGATAATTTGCTATGTACTTGATACATGTTTGTTTAATATTCAGGAACACACAGAAAAGGGGAGAATCATTTGGAATCAGCAGAATAGGTAGCAAAATTAAAGGAGTATTCAAAAGTACCACAATGGAGGGAGCTATGTTGCCTAATTATGGTGTAGCTGAAGGTGAAGATGATTTTGTAAGTAAAATGTATCAATTTGATTTATTTATAACTTCACACTTACTATGACATAAAAATTAGAGATACTCATTATTTTCCTTTTTTTTTTTTTTTTTTTTGGAGAATCTGTATTCTCATACTTTCCCTTTATCTTCTTACTTCAGACTTCCTTTGTATTTCTCATTCTTTACTTAGTTGTGATAGTTTCATGACGTGAATCTAATTTTTAAAATTCCTGGGAACTATGTTATTGCTTATTAAGGCAGAATGGTTCCTGTTAAGCTGAGACACTTCTAATATTCAAACAGTTTACCATCTTTTGGTTAAGCTTCAAATTCTGATGTTACCTTTTTCCTACCATGTGCTCCAGGTATACAGAGCTGCTAATAGATGCTCTAGCTCCTTGCTTACTTAAACTGCGGTCTGTTGACAAGCAGCATTGGCATTACCTGGGAGCTTGTATAAATACAGAATCTCAGGCACTCTCCTAGACTTACTGAATCAATTTGCATTTTAACAAGATTTCCGGTTGACTTATATGCACATTTTACTTACCATGCTATTTTATTTCTCTGTGTCTTTGTCCTGCTTGAAATGCCCTTCATTTGTTTATTGACCTGGAAAATTCATGTGCATCCTTCAAAATGCAGCTGTTCCCCATAAACCTTTACCCAAATCCCCAAGTTGAACTGAACATTTCCTCCTTTTGTGTCCCTATTATATCATATGTTAAAACTTATACCATAATGTATTTGAAGTTATATGTTTATGATTGTCTTTTGTATCACATAGTGCCATAAAGGCAAGTATTGTCTCATTTGTACTTTTTATTTTTATTGAATAGAGATCTTGGATTCTCATTTTGTCTTTTAATGACCCTGGGCACTGGGGATGAAAACAAGATTAAGATGCAGACCTTGGCTTTAAGAAATTCACTTAACTTGGGTGTAAAAGGGATGTTTAGTACTGATTGGATTGATGATGACCAAGAAGGAGGAAAGGTGGGGAGACAGCAGTAAACCCTTGTCTTTTACCCCTTCCTTTTGACCTTTGTCCCATTGCCTTGATGTAAGGGTCACTGATTCTTCATAATAATTTAAATGGAATAAAATGTTATTTAAACCTTTTTTATTAATTCAAATAAAGCAGTTTTTTTATGCCTTTATTTTTTCCCTATAAGTGTGGGTATTATTATTATTTTTTGAGATAGAGGCTTGCTCTGTCACCCAAGCTGGAGTGCAATGGCACGATCTCAGCTCACTGCAACCTCCGCCTCCTGGGCTCCTGCCTCAGCCTCCAGAGTAGCTGGGATTACAGGCGCCCACCACCATGCACAGCTAATTTTTATATTTTTTTTGGTAAAGATGGGGTTTCACCATGTTGACCAGGCTGGCCTTGAACTCCTGACCTCGTGATCTACCCACCTGTAGTCCCAAAGTGCTGGGACTACAGGCATGAGCCACCGCACCCGGCCTTGGTGTGGGTAGTATTTTTATGCTGGGTGTGGTGGCTCACATTTGTAATCTCAGTACTTTGGGAAGCTGAGGTGGGAGGATTGCTTGAGCCAAGGAGTTCAAGACCAGCCTAGGCAACATGGCGAGACCCTGTCTTTACAAAAAATTAAAAAATTAGCTGGGTGTGATGGTGCACAACTGTGGTTGTAGCTACTTGGAAGGATCACTTGAGCTCAGGGGGTTAAGGCTGCAGTGAACCATGTTTGTGTCACTGTACTCCAGCCTGGGTAACAGAGTAAGAGCCTGTCTCAAAAAAAAAGTGTGGATAGAAGAAAGTAGATCAGAGAAAATCTTTTTCAAAATAATGTTTATGTTTTCTAATTTTAAGCATATTTTCAGTTTTTAAATAATATAGAACAGTGGAAAAAAATTAAATGCCATGTACATGCATAATCTTACCACCCAGTAACCACTTCTATTAATAGTTTGGTGATTTTCTTTAAAAACAAACAAACAAAAAAACTTTCCCTTTTCACCCCGGTAGACAAGACTACATTTTATATATATAGTTTGCTATCTTTTCTCTCTATTCAGTATTATAACAAAAGTATTTAACCGTGTTATTACAAACTTTTAAAACATAATTTTTTGTGGAGGAAGATGTGTTTTTTATTTTTTGCCTTCCCAACTGCTTGATACACAAGCTGTACTTTAGCTTCAGGAATAGGAGGCTATCTTTAAAAAGCTGAGAGAATTTGCTTTGTTTTGTAGTGACCCAAGAAGAAGGAAATTCTTGATTGGGATTAAAGATAGTAGTAACAGAAAGTTGGAGAAGCAGGCAAACTAATATTTAATACTATCAAAGGAAAACTCAGGGACAGTGAGGTGCTAACGCAGACTAAGATGATGCCATTTAGGATTTAGAAGACACTATGTTAGTTCTAACTTGTGGGACCTTGGGGAATCCTCTTTGTCTTGTTTGGAAGTTGAGGGAAAAGAAAAGTTTCCAGTTTCATTGCCGGGTGATCCTAAATTGGTTTGTGATCCTAAGTTGGACATTTAGGATGACTAATTGGAGACTTAGGAGACATTATCTCAAACTCCTGACCTCAGGTGATCCACCTACCTTGGCCTCCCATAGTGCTGGGATTACAGGCGTGAGCCAACATGCCCAGCCTGACATTATCTTTCAGAACCCTCGTTGTGATCATTTGGCGGTAGTGCCTGCTTGCTGTGTGGTCTTGGGCACATTCGTTAATTTTATTATGATTTGTTTCATCACCTTGAAATGGAGGTAATTTTATCTTTCATAGGGATGTTGTAAGGAGTATTAAGCAAGTAATATATACGAAGCACTGAGAACAGTGCCTTGCACATAGTGAGTCCTGTAAGCACATCAATTCTCGTAGCTGTGTGATCTCAAGTTAGGGATTAAATTAGCATCCGTCCATATGCTGGCCTGGGAACCAAAGCCTAGTATATAAGATTGGGTCAGGGCTGGGTATGGTGGCTCATACCTGTAATCCCAGCACTTTGGGAGACTGAGGCTGGAGGATCACTTGAGTTTAGGAATTCGAGACCAGCCTGGGCAACATGGTGAAATCCTGTCTCTACAAAAATAGAAAAATTAGCTGGATGTGGTCTACTCAGGAGGCTGAGGGAGGATCACTTGAGCCCGGGAGGAGGAGTTTGCAGTGAGCCTGGCAACAAAGTGAGACCCTGTCTCAAAAAAAGAAATTGGGTTGAAAATTGGGTTGGTGTATCAGAAAATGTATTTCTGTCCAAGTTCAGAACTGGCTTACAAATATACTTATGGAATATAATATGCCTGTTGGTAACTTGGCAGATATCTCTGTACAGGAAAAGAATAGTCAGAAATATTAACATTTCTTGAGGAAATTTTATTTCCATCTTCCATAATCCCCATCCTCTTGGTAGAGATAGCAGGTGTTTGGAAACGAAAAAGTATTTAAAGTACTTGATTTTCCTTTATTAACATTTTGATTACAATATTTTCTTTTTTTTTTTTTTTTTTGAGACGAAGTCTTGCTCTGTCGCCCAGGCTGGAGTGCAGTGGCCGGATCTCAGCTCACTGCAAGCTCCGCCTCCCGGGTTCACGCCATTCTCCCGCCTCAGCCTCCCGAGTAGCTGAGACTACAGGCGCCCGCCACCTCGCCCGGCTAGTTTTTTGCATTTTTTAGTAGAGACGGGGTTTCACCGGGTTAGCCAAGATGGTCTCGATCTCCTGACCTCGTGATCCGCCCGTCTCGGCCTCCCAAAGTGCTGGGATTACAGGCTTGAGCCACTGCGCCCGGCCACTTGTTTTCAAATAGCATTAAAGGATGCCCTGAAAATTCTTAGAGAAATATTTCCCTAGAGATTTTTCTTTAGGCTTTGATAAAAATACCATTTAAGTAGTAACAGTAATAAATTGCAAAACTTTGTCCCTTTACATTGCTAAGAATTTTGTTCTCCCATTTTGTTTCTTAGATTAATTCTGAGGAGCTTCTTTTAATTTAAGAATGCCCCCCCCTTTTTTTTTTTTGGCTTTTAGTCAGCATTTTCAACAAATTCTCTGTTATTGTATGATTCACTTTCCCCTCTCCTCAGAAGCTACATCCATTAACAAAAATATACTTGTATTAACCATGGAAAATGCTACCTTGAACCTCAGGTTTTAAGCATTGGGTGTTTCCTTCACACATCTCTCTGTGTTTCTTCCAAGATTGTAAGAAGGTAACCTTGCCTTTTAAAAGGCAAAACCCAACATCTGTCATCTGTTTTAATAGTTTTGTTTTTTAAGGTCTTGAAGTTGTTTTCAACAGAGCATTAAGAAGTCTTCCTAAGATCAGTGAGAGTCTTATTAGAGATTTTGGAAAGCCAGTTTAGGATGAGAACAGAAAAAAGCAAAGCAGGAGCCAGGCGTGGTGGCTCACGCCTGTAATTCCAACACTTTGGGAGGCTGAGGCGGGCGGATTTTGAGGTCAGGAGATTGAGACCATCCTGGCTAACACGATGAAACCGCGTCTCTACTAAAAATAGAAAAAATTAGCTGAGCGTGGTGGCGGGCGCCTCTAGTCTCAGCTACTCGGGAGGCTGAGGCAGGAGAATGGCATGAACCTGGGAGGGAGAGCTTGCAGTGAGCAGAGATTGCGCCACTGCACTCCAGCCTGAGCGACAGAGCGAGACTCTGTCTCAAAAAAAAAAAAAAAGAAAAAGCAAAGGGGTTTTGTGGGGGAGGAAAGGAATTTCCTTAGAAGAGAGGGTAAGTACCCGGGGTAAGAGGAAAGAACTGAGAGTGAGGGTAGGGCTAGAATTCTGGAAATAAATTCCTCTGTACTACTGATTTGCTCTGACTAGGCTATTCAGAATTCTTTTAAGTGCTACAGACTTTGACTCATTGCCTTTAAAAAGGTGTGTTCCAGATGAATGCATTTCATTTATAATATTTTGCCCTTTCTAACATGAATAAGAGATGTCTAGGTGAGTCAGTGTTTATAATATGCCAGATTCAAATAATCTCTTCCAATTTAAAAAATGGAGACAGTTATTTCCTTCTTCCTATGTATCTATTTCTAGAACATGTGGTTTTGTTTTTAAAAATAATTTTTATTTTATTTTTTCAGTATTTAAAAATATTTAGCATTTTAAACATTTATGTTGTTAAAGTTTAAGAAGTGATGAAATAAAAAACTCTTAATTCTGTAGAGGTGGGTTTCTTCCAGACGTTTTTTTCCAATTTTTTGTTACTTATGTTACAGTTTTTACTTGGGTCTTTTTTATGGTTAAAAAATTTTTGGAGTAAATATTTTTATTAAAATAAATTTCCAAAAATGGAATTACTTGTTTGAAATCATTTTATGACTCTTTATAGATACATATTGCCAAAACACTTTCCAGAAGGGTTGTGCTGGTATACCTTGTAACTGGTAGTGTGGCACAGATCTAGTTTATCTGTGCAGTCTCCATGAATGACTGCTATCATTTATAAAATTTTACTTCTCGAAATGAGAAAAATACCAGAACTTTACTTTTTATTTCTTATCACAAAGGTTGAACAGTTTCTATATTTGTGTATTTTACATTTTTTTCCCTAATCTCTGAGGTGTATATTCTTTATCTTCTATTATATTTTCTTTCTTTCTTTTTTTTTGAGACAGGGTCTCACTCTGTCACCCAGAATGGAGTACAGTAGCACGAACCTGGCTCACTGCAATCTCAGCCTCCTGGACTCAAGCAGTGCTGCCACCTCAGTTTCCTGAGTAGCTGAGACTACAGAGGCGGGCCACCATGCCCAACTAATGTTTTAAAAATATTCTGTAGTGATGAGGTCTCACTGTGTTTCCCAGGCTAGTCTCAAACTCCTAGGCCCAAGCAATCCTTCCACCTCAGCCTCTGTGAAAGTGTTGGGCTTATAGGTGCTGTCCCCAGCCTATTATATTTTCATATACAGATGATGTAAGAAAACTTGGAGTTGATGCTAGTAACTTGTTTTTAGCTTTTTACCTATACTTTTTCAGTAGAAAATTTAATATCACCTAGCTTTTAGAGTCTTAAAAATTATCAGTTGATATGGGCATATTACTTTATACTTGTATCTCATATGCTATAGTTCTAAAGGTATTGGGAATATTAAATTTATCCTGGTAATTTTTTTCCAGATTGAAGAAGGTATTGTTGTAATGGAAGATGATTCTCCAGTGGAGGCTGTGAGCACACCTAATACTCCCCGAAACCTTGCTGCATGGAAAATTAGCATTCCATATGTAGACTTTTTTGAGGATCCCTCCTCTGAAAGGAAGGAGAAAAAAGAAAGAATTCCTGTGTTTTGTATTGATGTTGAAAGAAATGATAGAAGAGCAGGTAGGAAGCTTTCTGAGCACCTTTCTTAAAAGATACCCGTGAATGAGTCTGTTGTTAGCAAGTGTGATAAACATTTTGCCACTTCTAGCTAGCAAATATGGCTGCATATCCAAAAAAGAAGTGTCCAGAACAGAAAATTGAAAGAAAGCTTAGGATGTCCTAAGTTATCTTCATAGCAGTTAACTAACTGATTCAATCAGCACTTATTGAGTGATGCCTGCTAGACACCTGACAGTCCATCAGGCATTCAATGTAATGTTCTTTTAATGGTTTTGTTGCCGTCATTAGCGATTGTACTTACTTAATTATCATTAATCCATATAGCAATATATCAGGTATTATTCTAGTTTAATTAAGACAGCGTTTTCTCTCACCCATTTTGTGGGCTAATTAGAAAATATGGCCAAACATGGTGGCTCACGCCTTTAATTGCAGTACTTTGGGAGGCCAAGGTGGGTGGATTACCTGAGGTCAGGAGTTTTGAGACCCACCTGGCCCACATGGTGAAACCCTGTATCTACTAAAAATACAAAAATTAGCCATGCGAGGTGGTGCATGCCTGTAGTCCCAGCTACTCTGGAGGCTGAGGCATGAAGATTGCTTCAACCTGGGAGGCGGAGGTTGCAGTGAGCTGAGATTATGTGACTGCACTCTAGCCTGGGAGACAGAGTGAAACCCTGTTTCCAAAAAAAAAGGACTGATGAAAATATGGTTAAAACTACAGGTTTTCTTCATGTTTTGCTATACTTTTTCTTTCGGTTATTTCAGGTATAGACTGTCATAGAGACCAGGGTTAACGGCATCTGTAGCAGGATAAACAGTCACCACTTTAAAGTCCTACTTATAACATGATAAAAAGAAATCGAATTAAAAAATAAAACAGTGACCACTTTGCACTTTTTCTAAGAAGTGGGGCAGTGAGTATAACGAAAAGCACCACATTTTGAGAATGATGAGCAGAAAATAAAGTTGAGCTCAGGAAGAGGGAGTTATGAGGAAAGAAGGAAAAAAAGTGGCAATGTTAGAAAATGGTTTTGAGAGGGTAAGTGGTAGGGTGAAGATCAGTGCTAATTATTTTTATTTTTCAAAAAGTATTAGGTTTTCTGATTTTCCTCAGAAGTTGATCCTGTTTCAAGAACATGAGACATAGGAATTGGGAGGGAAGAATGCCCAGAGTAGCTAGTTACAATTTTTCCTATCATAACTAAATATCAGGCAGAGTCTTACTCTGTCCAGGTCTTACACCATACTGCCTGATTTTGCCGGAGTTACTGTTCAGTCTTACTAGTTGCTGTTCTTTCAGCATTCTGACAGGTGGACAGCTAAACTGTTGTTAATTCTGACAGGTGGACAGCTAAACTGTTGTTAATTCTGACAGGTGGACAGCTAAACTGTTGTTAAACTGAGTCAGATTTCCATTTCAAACTTAGTTTTGTTTGGAATATACTTTTGTTTTTGCTTTAGGACAACTATTTTTAATTTTTATGCTTTATCTTAAAAGGTTAATTTAACATAAATTATAAATTCATGGCTCAGTAATTCGAAAATAAAAACCAAAAAATCTTAAAACTTGTATTTTATTTTATTTTTTAATTTAATTTTTTTTTTTTCTTTTTGAGAGGGGGGTCTTGCTTTGTTGCCCAAGCTGGTGTGCAGTGACGTGACTGTGGCTCACTACAGCCTCGACTTCCCAGGTTCAAGCAATCCTCCCACCTCAGCCTCCTGAGTAGCTGGGACTATAGGTGCATGTCACCATGCCCAGCTAATTTTAAAACTTTTTCGTAGAGAAAGGGTCTCACTATGTTGCTGAGTCTGGTCTCGAATTCCTGGGCTCAAAGTGGTCTTCCCGCCTTGGCCTCCCAAAGTACTGGGATTACAGGTGTGAGCCACTGTGCTGGGCCAAAAGCTTGTATTTTAAAGATAATTTTTTTGTCACCAGTGCTGCAGACTTCTACTGTCAATGAAATGTGCTCTTAGAAACCATGATCTATTAGGGAGAAAAAAGTATATCATTTAGTGTATTGATTTTATGTGGGTAACAAAATAACAATTTCAGCATTAAAAACCTAGCCTAAATATACTATGGATCTTTTAAGACCAGTGTTGAAGAAGAAAACTAGGATTTGCTTTATATGTTGTGATCAGGTTGATTTTTTTCTAAATAGACGTGTTGTTTTGGATGGTTGTGGTATTGCTTCACTCGATCTACTGCATTCTGAAATCTATGGTACAATGATGTTAGATGTTAACAATAACAGTTAACATTTATGAGGTATTTACTCTGTGCTATGCTGTGCTATGCACTGTACAGAAGTGCTTTGTGTGGATTATTTTAGGTGATAGACACAATTATTGTTATTCTACATCTACACACTGCAAGGTACACAGTGGTGTTATTTGTTCAAGGCCACATAGTAAATGGGGGCAAGGTGAACTGGGATTAGAATAGGCAGTCTGATTCCAGATTTACTCTTTAAACCATTACTATGTGCTGCCCAATTTAGTAGCCACTAGCTGCATGTGGTAATTAAACTCAAATTAAATTGTATTAAAATTTCAGTTCTTTAGTTGCATTAGCCGCCTTTCAAGTACTCAGTGGCAACATGTGGCTAGTAGCTAGTATATTAATGCAGATCCATGGAGCATCTTCCTAACTGCAGATAGTTCTGTTGGATAGTACTGCTTTATACTATATTAAATTAGGACAATATGGTAAATGTTTGAGAAACCCCAAATCAATAAAAAACTCTTATGAAATACATCTTTTGGTGACAGTTTAAAAATAATCATAATCGCATGATATTTTAAAGTTTCTGTCAGCTCTGATTCTGTTATAGAAAAAGTATATTTGAGATAACTTCATAGATGAAATTTATCAGTCACTTGTAGGTAACTAAAATATGGGATAAAATGTGTTAATAATGTTATGCCAAAAATAACAAATTACGACTGTGGAATAATGTCCAGCTTTGTATTCTTTTTTTTTTTTTTTTTTGAGACAGAGTCTCACTCTGTTGCCCAGGCTGGAGTGTAACAGCGCGATCTCAGCTCACTGCAACCTCTGCCTTTTGGGTTCAAGCGATTCTCCTGTCTCAACCTCCTGAATAACTGGGACTACAGACGCCTGCCACCACGCCTGGCTAATTTTTGTATTTTTAGTAGAGGTGGGGTTTCACCATGTTGGCCAGACTGGCCTCAAACTCTGGACCTCAAATGATCCACTCACCTTGGCCTCCCAAAGTGCTGGGATTATAGGCATGAGGCACCGTGTCCAGCCAGCTTTGTATTCTTAATGTATTAAATACAACATTCTTTTAGGGTTTTGAAATTATTTGTTACTCAGTGTGTGTGTACTCAATTTACAGTTGGACACGAACCTGAACATTGGTCTGTCTATAGAAGATACCTTGAATTCTATGTACTTGAATCAAAACTAACAGAATTTCATGGTATGTTATTCTTTTTGGATAAAACATTACATTTCAGCATTAGCATTCTTTAAAGCTGTGATACCAGATTAATTTTTTTATTTTAAGTAATTGAAATACAAGAAATACAACATTGACGCTTGTGTACACTTTTATTGATAACGGAAATGTACTGTTTATCTTCTTATTTTTATTTATCTGTATATTTAAAGTTCTTGCAATGCACATTTATGCTTTTTTTAAAAGTAAAATCAAAATTTTAAAATAGCTATTTTAAAACTATATTTTAGAAAGGGCTATTTACTCTTTTTGTTCTTCCTGTCTCATCAATGTATTTATTTTAGTTAATATCAGGGATATCGTTACAAAGAATTTCCAGCTTTTTTTTTTCCTTGTATGTAGCTTGGTGAATTTTATTTGTGTGTTCTAAATTTTTTTATTTTAGAAAAGCTCTGTAGAGTGTCCCCTGATGCAAATTCAGGTTGGTTTTTAATTGAGAAGGGTAAGGAACATTCCTTTCTCTGATGTAAGAGCAAAGCCTGTGATAAGGGTGATTATTATAGGAAGATAAAGAATACAAGGTCCCACTCCATATTTTTGCCTAGATTTTGAGTTTCTACTTGTGTTCAAATGGTTTTATCTTTCTCTCTACCAATCTGGTGCAGGACCATCGTCATTCTTTCTCTGAAAACTACTTTTTTTGTTTAAGGCTGAGAGAAGACAATTTATCTCCATACTTTTCTTTTTTGATACTAAAATTTCTAAAGCCAGCCCTATCTGAGAAAGCACATTCTCCTTCCTTCCTTCCTTCCTTCCTTCCTTCCTTCCTTCCTTCCTTCCTTCCTTCCTTCCTTCCTTCCTTCCTTCCTTCCTTCCCTCCCTCCCTCCCTCCCTCCCTCCCTCCCTCCCTCCCTCCCTCCCTCCCTCCCTCCCTCCCTCGTTTTCTTCCTTCCTTCATTTCCTCATTTCCGTCTTGTTGCTCAGGCTGGAGTGCAATGGCACGATCTTGGCTCACTGCAACCTCTGCCTCCTGGGTTCAAATGATTCTCATGCCTCAGACTTCTGAGTAGCTGGGATTACAGGCATGTGCCACCACGCCCAGCTAATTTTGTATTTTTAGTAGAGATAGGGTTTCACCATGTTGGTGGCCTTTTCTTTTTTTCTTTTGAGATGAGTCTGGCTCTGTCACCCAGGCTGGAGCGCAGTGGTGCGCTCTCAACTCACAGCAACCTCCGCCTTCCAGGTTCCAGTGATTCCCCTGCCTCAGCATCCCAAGTAGCTGGGATTACGGGCATTTCCCACCACGCCTGGCTAATTTTTTTTGTATTTTTAATAGAGATGGGGTTTTACCACGTTGGTCTCAAACTTCTGACCTCAAGTGATCTGCTCACCTTGGCCTCCCAAAATGCTGGGATTACAGATGTGAACCACTGTACCCAGCCTACATTTTGATTTTAAGCCATTTATATAGCATTGACAAAATGCTATCTTTTTTCCCTATGAGAAATTAGTTATTTCTTTAGTAAGGTTTTGTCTAATAGAATCTCACCAATTTCAAAACAATCTCATAATAATTTTTTGAAGCTGTTTTACTAGGATAGAAAGCTAAAAAATCTACGTCAAACAGTGATTGTTACAAGAGTGATATTTTTGTTTATCAGTAGACTCAAGTTCTTTGATCTGGACTTCTGACTTGAAGCTCTCTGGTTTTGTGAAGATTATTCAAAGAATAATGTCATATCTCTACAAGGCAGTATTGCTAATCTGAATGTGCCATAGTAAATTTTAAATCCTAATTTAAGGTTTTAAAAATAGTAGCAGAACACAGTAATAACTATAATATATGCTAATTTCAGGTACATTTCCTGATGCCCAGCTTCCTTCTAAGAGGATCATTGGCCCCAAAAATTATGAATTCTTGAAGTCTAAGCGGGAAGAGTTTCAAGAATATCTACAGGTATAGCATCAACTGTATTAATTCCAAACGTTGCTAATCATAGCATTCTCTAATTTGTCTCTTTTTCTCTTGTACATATGTGCTTCGGTTTATAAATACCTGTCCATGTGGATTTTAATTTAAAAAACATTTTTCCATGTGAATTTTAGAACGAATTTTTGTCAAAAGTATATTCCTTCCCCCCTCTCCAAATTGAATGAAATACAAGATATTTTCTTAGGGTGAGAAAAATCTTTACTTAATTTTAGGCTAGTTAAAACTTTGTATAGGACATTAAAAAAAGAAACTTTTGGTGTAAAAGATTAGATGCATTTGAAGAATATTGGATAGTATTCTTAGAATATTTGTTACTGTTCTGTTTTCTGTTTGATTTTTGTGTTTAGCTTTTTCTGAACATTGGAGTCTTCTGTGTTATTCCTTAGTCCCTTTTCTTTTGGGTTCATAGATATTTTTCCAATTTCCTGGGATCAACTCTACCATTTGCTACGTGGAATCGAATTCCATTTTTCTCAGTGTGTGCACGTTACATTATGTTAAATGTATGGGTATATTATTTAAATACATGGTACAGTCATCATAAAAGTTACTTGAGACATCAGGCTCTCCAGGATTAATAACCATCTTTCTTCTAGTGCTTACAAGGGAGGATACTTTTATTTATTCAAAAAATATTTTATTTGGGCATGGAATTTTATATTTTAAAAAAATTGTCGATTCAGTTAAATTTGGATGCTTCCTAGCTGAAAAGAAATACTTTAAAATTAAAAATACTCAGCAGTGTCAAGGAGTATTTACACTTTATTTCCTCTCTCTGAACTGTTGAATGCTTTCAACTCCAAGTTGAAAAATATATATATATGTGTATATATATATATTCTACGTAAATTTTTGGTGATGTGAATATTGAAATATGAAATAATTAGCTACTGCAAGGATGTGTTTGGATAAAACATAAAGCCATGTTTTTGCTGATACTGTTAACTCTTTATTTGAACCAGCTAATTATTTCTACAAACTAGAGTACCTCACTCTAGAAGAAATATTTTCTCGTAATATGGATTTAAATTAGAGATAGCTGTACTGGTTTTTTAATGTAGATTTCTGCTTATAAAGTTTTGTAACTGTCTCATAGTTAGGAAACTATTAGGTAATTTTGGGTTAATTTTGGCTTTTAAAGGTCTTTTTTTTTTTTGAGACGGGGTTTTGCTCTTGTCATCCAGGCTGGAGTGCAACAGTGCGATCTCGGCTCATTGCAACCTCCGCCTCCTGAGTTCAACCGATTATCCTTCCTCGGCCTCCCAAGTAGCTGGGATTACAGGCCCCCACCGCCACTCCTGGCTAATTTTTGTGTTTTTAGTACAGACGGGATTTCGCCGTGTTGGCTAGGCTGGTCTCGAACTCCTGACCTCAGGTGATCCACCTGTCTCAGACTCCCAAAGTGCTGGGATTACAGGAGTGAGCCACTGTGCCCGGCCCGTGTTATCTTATTAGAAAATAGTGTTGCAGGAAGAACAGACAACAGATTTTTCAAGTTATTTCACATTTCCACATCTAGTTTTCTGCAAAACCCTTTATGCCGACTTCTAAAAATTTATCGAGACAATTGTATCATACTATCATATTTTTCTATAGTTTAGAAACTGGGAAATAATAGTAGCTGATGTTTAGTTTTACTTCCTGTGTGTCAGATACTGTGCTAAATGCTTTATATAACAATACAATAAAGTCGGTAGTGTCATTATTTCCATTTTGTAAGTTAGGAAACTGACTCTTGGGCACTTTAGGAACTTTTCTGGTGTCACTTAGGTGTTTTCCAAGTGTTTAGGATTTAGGTGTTTTCCAAGAATCTAGCATGTGGAAGAGCCAGAATTCGAACCCATTCATATCTGACTATAAAGGCCAAGGTCTTACCTACTATCCTATACTCTTCCCTCTAAAAATGCAGTTGCTTTGTTATTTTAAATATAAAGTAGCTTTTGGGGATTTAAAATTAAAAAAAAATTAAAATACAGTTTTGATTACTCTTCTAGATTTCTAAACTGTTTTTTCCCTTTTTTTTTGTTCATTCAAGAAACTTCTGCAGCATCCAGAACTAAGTAATAGTCAACTTCTGGCAGACTTTCTTTCCCCTAATGGTGGGGAAACACAATTTCTTGATAAGATACTACCAGATGTAAATCTTGGTAAGTCAATTTAAGGAATCATTATAAGAGAATAAGCTGAAAAGAATCAGCATTTTCAGATTAATTTAGAAAAATATTTATATACTATAGCCTATGGTAAACTCCGAGGGCCCTTATTTCTGCATTTAGAGAGAAATTGTCAGATGCTGACCTTAATCTGTCCATTTGGAGTTCTGATTATTTAAGCAGTCACTTCTACCCATTTGTCCTCATCACAGAAAATTATATTAGTCAATGTATTTATAAATTTTTTTTCTTAAATTTAAATATAAGAAAAGTAGAGATGGTATTTTTAGCATAGGTGAATCAGTGTTTTCATCGTACAGTATATGAATAGCTGTGGTATTTGAAATTTCTCATTAAATATCTCAAAAAGACTAGATCTGTTCACATTTAACTTGGTTTAAGACTGTTGCATTTTTCCACATCTTTAGGTTATATCATGCTCTTCCTTTTTTGTATTATAAAGCATTATAAATATTCCTTAAAACCTAATTTTTGGGTCACTTGTAGTAGTGATTTAGGTAAGTAAACTTTGTATAAACTGACTTTCAGTTAACTTGAATTAATCTTAATGTCATTCTGAGCAAATTTCATTTCATGGTACTTCTGTACATGAATTTTATTTAAAGTTTAAATGTTGGCTATAAAACTGGCATGGAATGTACACATGAGATTGTGGTAACATTTCTGCTTTGAATGTCGTTGTTAATTTGTTTTGAAGTTTTCATTAGTAACTTAGAAAAATAATTTAGGTTTTTAATCTTTAATTTCAAAGTAACTTTATAATTAGTAAAACCATTTTGCAGTTAGTAATTGCCTTATTTCTACTAGTACTATTGTAAAGGAAATTAAGATGTGTCAGAAAGCTTATATTTGCTCTATTTTTTAAAATACTAATTTTTATTATGACAGATATAGAATCTGTAGTCAAAGCACAGTCTGCTAGGTTACTGAAGACATTATTATGTTTTTACTACTAGAGATGGAAGTTAGTATTTCCTGAAGATAATGTTTCAGAAAGTGTTTTTGTGTTGTAATACTCGAGCACTTAATTTCAGCTATCACTTTTGGATGAATTATTTATTATAGTTTGTCTAAATAGCAACGAGTTCAACAGAAATCCAGACAGATCATCTTCTCTAACCACTAATATAGTACATACGTTATAAGTACATGTATAAAAAATAGAAATATAAAAAAAGGATTCAATTAAATGTAGTCTGAAATTTTCCAAAGAATCATCTCATAAACCCCTGGCATGCCTCCATTCTGTTTTAAAAACTGTTCCTTAATTACTATTCCACCTGCTGGTTATCAGTGATTGGATTTTTTTTTTTTTTTTTTTTTTTTTTTCTGTGGTGGAGTCTTGCTCTGTCACCCAGGCTGGAGTGCAGTGGTGTGATTTTGGCTCACTGCAGCCTCCACCTCTCAGGTTCAAGCGATTCTCCTGCCTCAGCCTCCCAAGTAACTGAGATTACAGGTGCCCACCACCACACCTAGCTAATTTTTTGTAGTTTTAGTAGAGACGGAGTTTCACCACATTGGCCAGACTGGTCTCAAACCCCTGACCTCAGGTGATCCATCTGCCTTGGCCTCCCAAAGTGCTGAGATTACAGGCGTGAGTGAGCCACCATGCCCGGCCAGTGATCTCGTTGTTAACAGAGACATCTTCTCACTCCTCAGTCTTCTTGACCTCCTTTGCAGCATTCTTTCCTTTAGAAATTCTTTGCCTTTGGCGTTCATTATTGCATATTATTCTCTTAACTGTTTCAGTCCCATCACTACATTTCCGTTCTACACAATCCTCCCTTATCTCTATACACGTAAATATAGGTGTTTTCCAAGCTCTGTCCTCAACTTTCCTCTTGCCAGTCTCCACAGAACCTATTATTTTAATTTTTACCTATATGTAAATGTTTATTTTTCATTCTTTTTTTTTTTTTGAAACAGAGTCTTGAAATGTCATCCAGGCTGGAGTGCAGCGGCGCCATCGTGGCTCACTGCAACCTCTGCCTCCTGGGTTCAAGCAATTCTCCTGCCTCAGCCTCCCTAGTAGCTGGGACTACAGGCGCACACCACCACGCCCAGCTAATTTTTATATTTTTAGTAGAGACGGGGTTTCGCCATGTTGGCCAGAATGGTCTTGATCTCTTGATCTCGTGATCTGCCCACCTAAATGTAGTCTGACCTTTAGTTATACCTTTCTGATACCCAGTTGAATGTCACCATCTGATCTCCTATCATCTTTTCAGAACCAATGTGTAATTTTGTTAATGATGCTACAGTCATTTCAGTCATGCTTGAATTTTTACCGTTACCTCTTGGATTTTCTCTCCCATGCTCTCACTACACATCTTTTTTTTTGGAGATGGAGTCTCTGTCTGTCACCCAGGTTGGAGTGTGGTGGTGTGATCTCAGCTCACGCAACTTCTGCCTCCTGGGCTCAGGCATTCCTCCCACCTCAGTCTCCTGAGAACTATAGGTGCGCACCACCATACCCAGATAATTTTTGTATTTTTAGTAGAGATGGGGTTTCACCATTTTGCTCACGCTGGTCTTGAACTTCTGAGTTCAAGTGATCTACCTGCCTCAGCCTCCCAAAGTGCTGGGATTACAGGTGTGAGTCACCATGCCCTGCCTTACATATCTTTTTAGTTCCCAGATTCTGTAAGTTTTTCCTATTTGGTGTCTAACTCATGTCTTCCTCTTCATTCCCTTTACTCTGTCCTTAGTTCAGTTTTCATTGCCTCTTATTTGAACTGTACTAAGTTTCCTATCTAGTCTCCTGGATTCCCATCCTCCTCCTGCCCTCTATCAGTTTATCGTATATAACACAGCCAGATTAATCTTCCTAAAGTACATGTTTGACCATATCTAAAATCCTTTGGTTTTTCTCTCTTTATTAACTTAGGAAATCTTTATTGTTTAATATGGAACCCTCTGAAAATCACTATGTGCTTTGATACCAATATATCTTACCAGTATTATTTCTTACTACTTCCTTTCATACTTTAATAAAATTGAATCCCCTATATTCTTTTGCTCCAGTGCCTTTATTTATACTCTTGTCTTCTACTTTAAATGCTCTTCCATATTACCCATCTTTGAAGATCCAGCTGAGAGAAAGGAATGGCTGGTTCTTCATAGGGAAACAGGGAAGCCTTTCTTAGGAAGGTATAATTTGTCTAATCTTGAAAGAGTAATATAAATCAGCAGGAGATAGATGAGGAGATCATTCCACTTGGAGAGACGGGCATGTACAAGAAGCATGAAAGAGGGAATCAGCTGGTAATGTTTGGAGTATCTTGAACATAGAGTACATGTAAGAGAGTGAGACTAGAAAGATAAGTTATGGCCACATGTGTCATGGTAAGGAATTTGTACTTGATCATCTAGGCAGGGAGAAAGAGATATTGATAGATTTTAAACAATGAAATCTAATCGGATTTAGGTTTCAGAAATCCAACTCTGGCAGCAGTTTGAAGGATGATACTAAAGGTACTTAGAATCGTATCTGGGCATAAACCTAGTAGAGTATGTGTGTGCATGACCATTATAGAGAAAATTGCAAACTTTTATTGAGAGATGTTAAAGAAGACCCAAGAAAATAGAAATCATATTCATTGTTTAGAAACCACAATATTGTAAAGATGTAAATTTTTCCCCAAGTTGATTTCTAGCTATAATATAGTCCCAATCAAAATCAAACAAGTTGTATATGTGTATATACCTTGAAACTGAATCTATAATTTATATAAACATGCATAGGACCAAGTAGATAACACATTTTAGAAGAAGAACAAGGTTGGAGAGCTCTATCATATGTCTTGACTTATAACACTAAATTAATCAGTAGACCCTGGAACAGAACAGAGAACCCCAAACCTATCTGTACATCTGTGGACACTTGATTTGTGAGCATGGCTCTGCATAATGGGGAAGCAATCAACTTTTCAAGAAATGCTACTGGGACATTGGGTATACATTTGAACTCTTACGAAGTAGCCATATTTAAGTAGACTAGAGTCCTATATAGAAACCCGTAAAGATACTAGAAGATTGCAGAGATAAATTCATATATTTACAATCAACTAAATTTGACAGAGGTGTCAAGACATGGGGGAATGGATACCCTTTTCAGTAAATAGTGCTGGGAAAACTGGATATCCATATGCAGAAGAATGAAACTAGACGCCTATCAATCATAATTAAAAAATCAAACTCATAGTGGATTAGACTTAAATGTAAGACCCCAGATTATAAAACTGCTAGAAGAAAATGAGGGGAGGATGCTTCACGACTTTAGGCAAAGATCTTATGGCTAAGAGTTCAAAAGCATAGGTAGCAAAACAAAAATAGACAAATGGGGCTAGATTAAACTATTAGGTTGGTGCAAAAGTAATTGTGGCTTTTGCCTTTTTTTTTTCTTTTAAACAGCAAAAATCTCACTTTTGCACCAACCTAATAAAAAGCTTCTACACAGCAAAGGAAACAAGCAGCAGAGTGAAGAGACAACTGTAGAATGGGAGGAAATATTTATGGATATTTTACCTGTATGTTTTGCGACTATTTAGCCTGTACAATGGGAGAAAATATTTGCAAATATTGCAAATTCAATTAGAAGACGATACAGTAGAAAAATGGACAGAAGAAAAATAATTTCACCAGCCTGGGCAACGTAAGTGAGACCCTGACTCTACAAAAAACAACAAAAAATTAGCTGGGTATGGTGGCAAGCATGTGTAGTCCTGGTTGTTCCAGAAACTGAGGCGGGAGGATCACTTGAGCCCAGAAAGTTCGAGGTTACAGTGAGCTATGAGCACACCACTGCTCTGCAGCCTGGGTGACAGAGTGAGACCCTTTCTCTAAAAACAAAAGAAAAAACACTTCACAAAAGAGGAAATCAGATGGTCAATAAATATATAGAAAGATGCCTAATTTCATTAATAGGGAAATTCAAATTAGAATCATATTTGGGAAACACCACATTCACCAAAGTTTTTAAAAGTCTGATTATACTAAGTGCTAAGTATTGGTGCAGATGTAAAGCAACAGGAACTCTTATACACTGTTAGTAGGACTATAAATTGAAAAACTACTTGGAAAAATTGTTTGGTATAAAAACTGAAGGACCCAGCGGTTCCTTTCCCAGATATATACTTTGGAGAATCTATCCATGTTTAAGAACGTTCGTAGTAGAATTGTTTGTATAGCCCAAACTAGAAACAGCACAAATGCTCATCAGCAATTGAATGGACAGGTAAACTGTGGTAAAGTCATAACATTGAATACCCATATCATGAGGCTACTAGCAACAATGTAGATGAACTTTTAAAAATGTTGAATGAAAGAACCAAAACATGAAAGAATACGTAGAGCCTGATTCTTTTTACATAAACATCAAAACAGACCAAACTAATATAAGCTGGACAAATCTGAATAAAACTGTTAAAAAAATGGTTGGGCGTGGTGGCTCACACCTGTAGTCCCAGCACTTTGGGAGGCTGAGAGGGGTGAATCACCTGAGGTCAGGAGTTTTAGACCAGCCTGACCAATATGGTGAAACCCTGTCTGTACTAAAAAGGCAAAAATTAGCTGGGCATGGTGGCGGGCGCCTGTAGTCCCAGCTACTTAGGAGACTGAGGCAGGAGAATTGTTTGAACCCAGGAGGTGGAGGTTGCAGTGAGCCGAGATCGCACCACTGCACTCCAGCCTGGGCAACAGAGCAAAACAAAAAACAAAAACAAAAAAAGTTAAAAAATAATATAGCATTGGCTAGGTGCAGTAGCTCACACCTGTAATCCCAGCACTTTAGGAGGCCGAGGTGGGTGGATCACTTGAGGTCAGGAGTTCAAGACCAGCCTGGCCAACATGGTGAAGCCTTGTCTCTACTAAAAATACAAAAATTGGCTGGGCTTGGTGGCGTGCACCTATAATCCCAGCTACTTGGGTGGTCTAGGCAGGAAAACTGCTTGAAACTGGCAAGTGGAGGGAGCCGAGATCATGCCACTTGCACTCCAGCCTGGGTGACAGAGTGAGACTACGTCTCTAATACTACTGCTACTATTACTGCTACAGTATAAAAACAATATTTCTAAATATATTTTATTTTTTGTTCATTATGTTTTTTTGAGACAGAGTCGCACACTGTTGCCCAGGCTGGAGTGCAGTGGCACAATCATAGTTCACTGCAACCTCAAATCCTGGGCTCAAGTGATCCTTCCTGCCTCAGGCTCCCAAAGTAGCTAAGACTACAGGTACACACCAGCACACCAGGCTAATTTTTAAATATCTGTAGAGGTGGGATCTCGCTATGTTGCCCAAGCTGATCTTGAACTCCTCTCCTCAATTGATCCTCCCACCTTGGGTTCCCCAATTGCTGGGCTTACAGGCATGGAGCCACTTTGCCTAGCCTCTAAATATATTTTATATGATGTAATCTGAAGTAATGTATGTGGAACTAAATCAGTGAATTAAATAGTGCAGGGGGACATTTGGCTTCTGTCTATACCCACCCCCCCCCACCCAAATCAATACATTTATTTAAGTCAAAATATTTAGTGTGTGTGTATCTTTTTATTAGGGGAAAAAAGTGAGGACAAAATATTTGGTTATATATGGTGTCTAGGAGATTTGGATATTCCTGATTACTGACTAGGTTTGATTGAAGAAGAAATGATCAAGGATGATCCAAGTTTCTATTTAAATAACTGGATGAATGCTGTTACTTGTTGGAATAGGGGCTACATTAACATTAGCTTTGAACTTACTGAGTTTGTAGAATCCAGTTGAAGTTTTATAAAGTAGGAGAGTCCAGGAGACAGGCAGGGATTAAAGATTTGAATTTTATTTGAAATCAGATTGAGCAAATAATTTGGCTCAGTAAGAACACATAGAAGACAAAAAAGCATAGGATGAAATCATATAATTTAAGGAACTTGGGAACATTCTAAGGAGGAGGTGTTATGAGAACCAGAAATACTAGAAATAGCCAAGTGGGAAGGTTGGGTGGTTTGCCTGTCACAAAACAGTATTTTTATTCTTTATTATTAATGTCCCTTTCTGTTGCCATAAATCTACTTTTTTCCAATTTATTTGGAAAGCAGTTTAAGTTGTATTTATCAGTTTTGATTGATTTTTAACAGTCATTTCTAAATGCTGGAGAAAATCTCAAGATATTTGATGTTTTACAGTAAGGGAACCTGGAGATCAAGAAGTAATTTTGGCAAATATAGGATTTAGAATAGAAATTCTTAATCTAAAATTCAGAATATAAATTACTGAAATAGTTTTAAATATTGAGGCAATTCTTAAAACTTTTTTTGACTGGCCTTTGCATATCTTTAGATACCATTATATATTCACTGTTACTGAAAATCCTTTGAAAATATTTCTTATGGAAATTTTCACAAAAGTAGACAAAATTATGTAATAAACTTCTCACTCAATTTTATTATCAACCCTTGGCTTATTCCATCCCTTCTCCCACCACCTACCTCACTGGATCATTTTAGAGTAAATCCCAAATATTGTATCTATAAATATTTCAGAATACTGTATTTATTGAAATTTCCATAGAGTGTGAAATGGTCAATCATAAATACTTTTTATAGTTTTAATTTGGCTATTTCGTATTTAAAATTACCTGGTAAAGTATTCATATGAGCAATTATGAAGAGTTTTATGCCTTCCTAAAATAATGTTTTACTTTTAATTGCAGGGAAAATTATAAAATCTGTTCCTGGAAAACTAATGAAAGAGGTGAATAACTGATTTATGTGTGTTCTATAACATAATCATAAACATATTTAAATATTGATAAATTTTGATGGATTATATACTAAAAATTATTTTTTATTTTCTTACAATAATCTGTCACCACAGAAAGGTCAGCATTTGGAACCTTTTATCATGAATTTTATTAATTCATGTGAATCTCCAAAGCCTAAACCAAGTAGACCAGAACTGACCATTCTCAGCCCTACTTCAGAAAACAACAAGAAGGTACTGCACATTGCATTAAAGAACCATTAAGTTTTAAATTGCCCTACTAGAGATGACTTTTTCATTATCAGGAGAATGAATACTTTGTTAATGAAATAGATTGAGCTATACATTTCCTTTATGTGGAAATCAGTTGCACAGTAAACAGAGGGTATTGTGTATACTTACTTGGTTCTTTGCTTTAATATGGTAAATGTTTCTTTGGATACTGTATTTGCAAACTTATGCTACTTCTGTGTTTGGGGATTTTTAAAAGTGGTTTTCTTAGGTTATATGTCACCAACTTTCAATAATAATAAATTAATTGCTATACTGTGTTTATGTTTATTGGATGGCATTACCTAATTTTCATGGCTTATAAAGTATTTTATCCATTCATTAAACAAACATTTTATTACATGCCTACTATTGAGTGCTAGGCACTGGGAATATAAAGATACATTCCTTGTCCTCAAGAAGCTGTTTCATGCCAAGGTGTAGTGCCAGCATGGGGAGCTATGGGAGCTCAGAGGACCTCCATCCTTATTTTTGTTGATACTTTGAATAGTATCTTTAATATTATTAATATTTTCATTTTTATAACTTTCTTGTATATATAGATGGAAATATTTTTATTTCGTAATCTTGCTAGACTTAACATTAGTTTTAGTAATATCTGGTAATTCTTTTATATTTACACAATTGTCACAAATGATTGCAGTTTTGTTTGATTCCTGACTAGGACTGCTCTATACAAAGGAAATTGTTTAATTATTTCACCATTGAATAGTATAGTGTAGCTCTTTTTGTATTAATAGATAACCTTTATAAGATTAAGGAAGCTACCGGGTGCTGTGGCTCACACCTGTAATCCTAGCACTTTGGGAGCTGAGGTGGATGGATCACTTGAGGTCAGGAGTTCGAGACCAGCCTGGCCACCATGGTGAAACCCTGCCTCTACTGAAAATACAAAAATTAGCCAGATGTGGTGGTGGGTGCCTGTAATCCTAGCTACTCGGGAGGCTGAGGCAGGAGAGTCGCTTGAACCCAGGAGGTGGAGGTTACAGTGGGCCGAGATCGCACCACTGCACTCCAGTCTGGGCGACAGAGCAAGACTGTCTCAAAAAAAAAAAAAAAAAAAAAAAAATTCAGGAAATTTACATTCATGTTTATGGGTAGAAATAGCCTATAATTTTTCTTTCTCATTCTCTCCTTGTTAGGTTTTGGTATCAAAGTTTTATTAGTGTTTTTTATTTTTGGTAGACTTTTTATAAATATTTGATAAGAGTTGGTAAAGTCATCTAGGCCTGCAGTTTTGTTTGTAGGAAAATTTTTTATAACCAATTTAATTTCTTTAACAATTATAAAATTCTTCAGGTTTATTATTTCATGAGTCAGTTTCAATAGGTTATAGTTTTTGACAAATTTTGTACTTTAAGTTTGTAAGGTTATTGGTGTGAAGTTGTCAATAATTTTGTCTTGTCATTGTTTCTGACATCTGTAGCTATGTCTCTTTCTTCTCGACATTTTATCTTTTGGCTTTATTGAGCTTTTCTGTCAGACTTTTAAAATTACCTTTATTTCTGTTATTTTGAAACATTCTTTGTATTTCTTTGGGCTTTTGTTTGTATTACAGTTTTAACTTCTTGTGGTGAAACTAATGCTTAACTTAGCCTTTCTTTTCTAATGTAAGCACTAAAATGTGTACATTTTTCTTTAAATCTGTTTGAACACTGACTTGTAAATTTTAATGTATGGTATTTTTGTTATTCAGTTCAGAATGTTTTATTATGATCCCTTCTTTGACCTCTGGGTTATTTATAATTTTTTTTTTTTTTTTAGTTTACAAACATTCTTGAATTTTCAGATTGTTCCTTTATTGTTGTTATTGATCCTAGTTTAATTACATTGTGGTCAAAGAATACATTCCATGTGATGTAAGTTTCCATTTCCAAGAACAGCGACCTCATTGCTTTCTGATTCGACTAACAGCTTGTCATTTTTTCCAAGTTTTACTACAGACTCCTGCCATTTATCCAGCCTCCACCTACTCCTAGCTTCCAAAGCTAATACCATGTATTTTAGGTTTATGTTATGGCAACACACTACTTTTAGGTACAAATCACTTAAACATTGTTTTAAACAAACCACTCCAAAAGTGAATGGTTTAAAACGACTCTCTTATTTGCTCATGATTCTGTGGGTCAGCAGTTTGGACTTAGCTTAGCTGCATTGTACTTCTGGTCTCACTTGGGCTGCAGTCTTAGAGCTTCTTGAATTGGATGGCCAAAGGTGGCCTCATTCACATGTCTGACTGTGTATGTTTCCTGTTGGCTGGGCAATGTGTCTTCAGCAAGCAATTCTGGGCTCTCATGGTACCAGCATTCTAAGAGGGCTCACGCCAACACACAACTTTCCAGGACTCCGTTGAACATTTTGCTCAACATTTGTCCCAAAGCAACTCATGTAGCCAAGCCCAGAGTTGATGTGGGAGGGGACTGTATCAGAGTTTGGCTATAGAGAAGCTTGATCACTGGGGGCTGTTACTTTAACAGTCTACTTCAGTTTACCAGTTTTGAAAAATTCTCAGCTATTGTTCTTTAGATATTGCCTTCTCTCTATTCCCTCTCTTATCTCCTTCTGTTTTAGTTGTTCTGTTTTCATTTAGTTATCATTCTGTTTTCCATATCTCTTAAGCCTTCCTCCATATTTTCTGTCTTCATTTTCACTACTTTTTGGTGGTCTATGTTAACTTTTTCTGATCTGTCTTCCATCTCTGCCTCTTCAATGTTGTCTGATCTTCTGCATAAACATATCTAAACCTAAAAAAAATTGTTACTGTGTTTCGTATTTTTAGAATTTGTTTGATATTCCCCCCAGGTCTACTATGATTTTAAATAATGGTTTACTATTAGCTGCAGATGTTTTCCAGCAAAACAGATTCATTGCATTATAAAACCCTGGTTGGTACTTAAGATTCTTGAATAGTAAATGCACACGCAGATCGGGAAGAGCAGGAGAAGATAACCTATCTAGTGCTCTGAGGAATATAGTGGCTGAAAACTTGGCTTACGTTGATTTTGTTTGTGGTTTGTCAATATTAATGCCCATTTTGCTTTCCTTGATCGTTACGTTTATCTTTATTGGCATGAAAATTCAATTAAATGTCATTATAAAATAAAAATGTTAAAATGTTAAAGAGGAGAAATTGAGATATGAGCCCTAATTCTTTCCTCTCCTCTGCTCAGGCATCTTAAGTGTCTCTTAGAGAAAGTCTTCAGCCCTCCTCAGTAATAGCTCTGTCTCCTAAGAAACAGACATAGTGTAGTTCATCAGTCTTAGTAATATTTGTCTTCTCCCTCAGGATTATTGAGATTGATATTCAAAACTGCTTGAAAAGATGTGAGAGATTCTTATGAAATTCTTTTTTAGGTGGCCTTCACTATATATGCATACTTTTGTGAAAGATGAAATACGAAAGACCTAATGGGTATGATTTCAGAGGATTAACCAGGCTGAACATAGGGAAAGAAGAATTATATTGGAGTGTGAATTTTAGTACATAGGGAATATGTTTGCAAAATGATTGATGAGTTTGGTCAAACTGGATATTTGCTTTCCTGGTGACTAATAAATGGGCCCAATCTTTTGGGAAATAAATCGATACTATGTAACAGAATAAATCAGGTGTTTATGTTCTTTGACCTCCTGACCTGAATGCTAGGAATTTGTCAGGGAGAAAAATAAGAGAAGAGCTTATAACATGTAAAGGTGTTTATTAAAATATCATTTACGTAAGTGAAAAATTGGAAACAACATGAAATTCTAACATTGTAGGAATGATTATTTTAAGGAAAATCCATTCAAGGAATGTTTTGCAACAGATGAAATTGTGCTTATGAAAACTATAAAGCAACATAAAGACATTTGATACGATGCTAAATGAAAAAGTAGGATGTGCTATTTTTTGAACCTCATTGATTTGTGGCTATGTACATAGAGAGTACAAGTTAATATATAAAAGTTTAATAGTAATGCTATTAGGTGGTTGAGTTTTAATTTAAAGGTTTAAATGCCTCTTTGCTCTGTGTCACTTTATTTAACCTTAGTGATTATTGTCAACAGATGTAATAAACTATATATCTTTTTATTATTCCAACTTTTATTTTAGATTTCTGTTTAAAAATAATGCAAACCGTGCTGAAAATACAGAGGGAAAACAAAATTGAGTTGTTTTTCTCCTCTCTTTTCCAGACTTACTGTATAATATCACTGTTTTTCAATGAAAAAAATTAAACTGAAAAAAGAGTAGAGGGAATAATTTATCAGAAGAGAGAGCCCTTTTCCTATTTTTTGGGTTGTGGAAAAATGTTTTAAGTTTACGCCTCAGCGTTAATAATATCTGACATAAGAGCCAATAGAATATATGGTCTTTGTTCTCAGGATACTTTTCTAGGAGGCTTTTAAAAAAATTCATCTTAAGTGTATTCAGTGAATACACTTTCCTCCACAGTCTCCTTACCTCTCCTCTCCCCTCCCTTCTGCTCCCCTCCCCACTTTTTTTTTTTTTTTTCACAGAGCCTCACTCTGTCACCCAGGCTGGAGTGCAGTGGTGCAATTTCTGGCTCACTGCAACCATTAATTCTTAATATCTTGGTTCCCCCGCTGCCACACATTGATTAGACCTTTCTGGGCTTTGAATATTGTCCAGATAAATTTCATCTGAAGCTGGATTTTTACCTCTACTCATAGTGATTTATAATCTTTAAATCATGTTAGTGGTTTTTTTTGTTTTGTTTTTGTTTTTGTTTTTGTTTTTTTGACAGTCTTGCTCTATCACCCAGGCTGGAGTGCAGTGGCATGATTTTGGCTCACTGTAACCTCTGCTTCCCAGGTTCAAGCTATTCTCCTGCCTCAGCCTCCCAAGTAGCTGGGACTACAGACACGCACCACTACACCTGGCTAATTTTTTTGTATTTTTAGTAGAGATGAGGTTTCACTATGTTGGCCAGGCCGATCTCAAACTCATGACCTCAGGTGATCTGCCTGCCTCGGCCTTCCAAAGTGCTGAGATTATAGATGTGAGCCACTGTGCCTGGCCTAAATCATTAGTTTTAAAGTTAGCTATCAATAATATATTTGTACATCTTTTTATGTTAACTTTTGTGGTATATAAAAACAAAGGAGGGGTCTTTTATGGATGATGAATTACGGACTGTAACTAAAATGAATATTTTAGTTTTTATGTAATATTTTTGGGGAACATGTATTTTTTATTGCAATTTGGGGCATAAATGGGGAATTTTAGAAACATATATTAACCTATCTAATATTCTGTTTTGATTGGAAAAGGTTTAAATGCCTTTGCTGTGTGTCACTTCATCCTTATTGATTATTGTCAGCAGATGTAATAAACTACATATCTTTTTATTATTCCAACTTTTATTTTAGCTTTTCAATGATCTGTTTAAAAATAATGCAAACCGTGCTGAAAATACAGAGAGAAAGCAAAATCAGAATTATTTTATGGAGGTGATGACTGTAGAAGGAGTCTATGATTACCTGATGTATGTAGGTAAGATCTAAGTGGTTTAAGACTTGTTTTTCATTCATCTTACTTCTATGATGCAAATAATGTTCTTGAGTATTGCCCCGTCATAACTGTTTTTTTAATTGAAGATACCTTTCATAATAATTCAATACAATTGTCCTTGATCATATTAAAGTTGCTAGTGTTTACAAATAAAAGATAGACCGTGGTCATCTGTGTTTTCTACATTGGCAAATTTTCAAAAATACCAATTTATCTGGAACAATGAGGTATCCCATTTGATCCTTTCTCAGGACGGGTAGTTTTCCAGGTTCCTGACTGGCTTCATCATCTCTTAATGGGAACTCGAATCCTCTTTAAAAACACCCTGGAAATGTATACTGACTACTATCTTCAGTGTAAACTAGAACAGCTATTTCAGGAGCACCGTTTGGTCTCACTCATAACACTTCTCAGAGGTTTGTATTTTCTCATGTGTTTGTTTCATATTTTGTGTACTCTGTAATTTTAATTGAATCTAAAAGGGGAAGAAATCTTGTTTTGCTTTGGTTTATTAGTACTTCTACTATGAGGAAATCCTTTTTGTATAAGTAGATGAAAATTCCAGAAATACTTCTTTTTACTCTTTTTTAGATGCTATATTCTGTGAAAACACTGAACCTCGTTCTCTCCAAGATAAGCAAAAAGGAGCAAAACAGACTTTTGAAGAAATGATGAATTACATTCCAGGTGTAATATTTAAGAAGTAACTTAATTTCATATAGATAAGCCGTCTTTTGAGGTCACAATGTATAGTAATTATTGAAGTTAATTTTTACTGTGAGTTTTCATTTTACAAATAGTTGCAAAGATCAGTTAAAATTAACACACTAGTTAAATAATTCTTTCAGATGTTATCACTGAGACTGAGATGTTAGGACTTTAAGGCAAGGCTGTTGCTACTCACATAATAGCCAGATTCATTCAAAAATAACTTATAGTCAGACTGGTCAAAGTGACATGTTGTGGGACCATTGAAAGCCTGTGTCTACTACACCATAAGAATAGCTCACTAGTGTGTATGACTAAAAGATCAGAATTCATGTACTGTGAATTTATTGAGCACCTACCATATTCCAGGCATTATGCAAAATGCAAGGGATATAAAAAATGTACTTGAGTAGCTCAGTCTAGAGGAAGACAGGCATATAGACAAAACATACATGTGATAATAGAGGCATTTTCAAGTTACAGAGATACCACAAAGGAGGAGGATGGCCACCTCTTCTGTAAAGTTGGTAGGTTTGGGACACTAAGGAAATGAATGGTAGTAACCTCTTACTGTGATGGGAAATAACAAGGAAGAAATGTCAGGGGGTCAAAGCAGATGATTCTTAGTTTAGAACATTTTGAATGAGAGGTGCCTATAAATTACTCAGGAGGAAGTGTCTGTTAAGCACTTAGATTCGAGGTTCAAAAGTTGGAGAAAAGGTGGTATAGGATAGATTAGTAGAGATATGGGAGCCATGTGTGATTAGATAATAAAGCACAGGGAGAAAGTATGGAGTAAGAAGAGAAAAGGGTGATTTCCAGTTTCTGGTCTGGCACATAAGAACCTGGCCGTCATCACTCCATCCTAGTAACAAGCAAAAAGCTGAATGCACTAAAAAAACTAAACAGCGTTTAGATTCACCAGAGAGTGAGGTCATATGGCAAACCACTGCCCCCCAGATTGGAGAGAATCATAGCTAGCTGGAGCAGAGAAACCCGTGAACTCAAAACCCCTGGAGAAGCCAGTGCTGAGCTAGGGAAATTTGAAGTATAACTGACAAATTGCTACAGCCTTTTAAATCTCTTTTTAAGAGATTAAAAACTCCAGGGGATCACGTCATGGGATTACCCATCCACATTTTTTTTTTTTTTTTTTTTTTTTTGTGATACGGAGTCCCGCTCTGTTGCCAAGGCTAGAGTGAAGTGGCATGATCTTGGCTCTCTGCAACCTCCGCCTCCTGGGTTCAAGCAATTCTCCTGTCTCAGCCTCCTGAGTAGCTGGGACTAGAGTCCCACGCCACCACGCCTAGCTAATTTTTGTATTTTTAGTAGAGATGGAGTTTCACCTTGTTGATCAGGCTGGTCTTGAACTCTAACCTCAGGTGATCCACCTGCCTCGGCCTTCCAAAGTGCTGGGATTACAGGCGTGAGCCACTGTGCCCAGCCCATCCACACTTTTTTTGTGAGTTTTACCTCCAGGGCCTTGACCAAGATCCCACAGTGAATATTGGAGAAAAATCCCCAGGTGCTTCTGGCAGGGGGGCTAGAAGGGAACCATTTTGAAATACATTAGTCAGGGCACTCTGTTCTTGACAAGGCCCTACCCTCAGGAGAAGCTATTTAACCAGAGCCTGACTGACCTGAGGGAAGGGAAATAACCAACTCTAGCCCTGGCCTTCCACATGGAAGAAGGGAAATACCCAACTCCAGTCCACTCTAGCCATCTTGTCCTATGCAAGGGGGACCGGGGGGCCTGAGAAGCATGTGTGAAGTTCACAGTTCAGTGGTACAGGTTCACTAAAAGATTGAGACCCCTTCTTAGGACTATAGAACCCTTCCTCTCCCTCTATATTTTATCACCACATTACTAAAGGCCTGTTTGCAGCAGTTCTGCTTAACTTGTGCATCATGTCCAGCTATCATAAAAAAGTTACAAGACATATTAAAGGCAAGAAAATACAGTTTGACGAGAAAGAGCAAGTATCAAAACCAGAGTCAGATATGGCAGTGATGTTAGAATTATATACCAAGTAGGATTTATCCCAGGTATTCAAGGCTGGTTTAGCATTCATTCAAAAGTCAATTAAGGTAGTCCATCACATCAGCAGGCTAAAGAAGAAAAATCATGATCATAACAGTAGATGCAGAAAAAGCATTTGACAAAATCTAACACCCACTTGTGATATCAGCAAACTAGGAATAGAGGGGAACATCCTCAACTTGATAAAGAATATCTACAAAAACACCTATAGCTAACATCACACTTGATGAAAAACTTAAAAGCTATCTCACTAAGATGAGGAGCAAGGCATGCTCTCACTACTGCTTTTCAACATTGTACTGGAAGTCCTAGTTAGTGCAGTAAGACAAGAAAAGGAAATAAAGAGCATACTGATTGGGAAGAAAGAAATAAAACTATCTTTGTTCACAGATGACATGATTGTCTATGTAGAATATCCAAAAATTGACCAAAACACTTCTGCAAATAATAAGTAATAATACACAAAATTCAATTACTTTTCCTGTATATCATCAATGAGCAAATGGTATTTGAAATTAAAAAAAATACCATTTGCATTAGCACCCCGAAAAGTGAAATACTTGGGTAATAATCTAACAAAACATGCACAAGATTTATATGAGAAAAATTGTAAAACTTTAATTAAATCAAAGAACTAAATGGAGAGATACTTTATGTTTGTGGATAGGAAGACTCTTTTTTTCAAGATGTCGGTTCTTTGAACTTCATGTATAGATTCAATGCAGTCCCAATCCAAATCCCAGGAAGTTGTTTTGTGGGTATTAACAAACATTTTAAAGTTTATATGGAGAGGCAAAAAGACCCAGAATAGCCAACTCAATTTTGATTGAGAACAACAAAGTCACAGGATTGACACTACTTTTCTTCAAGACATACTATAAAGCTACAGTGATCAAGAAAGTGTGATATTAGCAAAAGAATAGACAAATGGATGGATGGAACTGAATAGAGAGCCCAGATATAGACCCACATAAATAATGTTAAATGATCTTTGACAAAGTTGCAAAGGCAATACAATGAAGAAAAGTAATGAAGAAAAGTTAGTCTTTTCAACAAATGGTGCTGGAACAACTGGACATCCACATGCAAGAAAAAAAAAAATCTAAACACAGACCTTACACCCTTCACAAAAACTAAACTCAAAATCAATTATAGGCCGGGCACGGTGGCTCACGCCTGTAATCCCAGCACTTTGGGAGTCTGAGGCGTGTGGATCACCAGAGGTCAGGAGTTCGAGACCAGTCTGGCCAGGATGGTGAAACCCCATCTCTACTAAAACTACAAAAATTAGCCAGGCATGGTGGCGGGCACCTGTAATCCCAGCCACTCAGGAAGCTCAGGCAGGAGAATTGCTTGAACTTGGGAGGCAGGGGTTGTAGTGAGCTGAGATAGCACCATTGCACTCCAGCCTGGGTGACAGCGTAACTCCATCTCAAAAACAAACAAATCAATTTTAGACCTAACTGTAAAAAGCAAAACTGTAAAACTTAGAGGATAACAAGGGAGAAAATGTAGATGACCTTCTGTTTGGCAATGACTTCTTAGTTGCAACACCAAAGACATGAACCGTGGAAGAAATAATTGATAATCTTTACTTCATTAAAATTAAAAATTTTGCTTTGTGAAAAACACTATAAAGAGAATGAAAAGAGAAGCCACAGACTGGGAGAAAATACTTGCAAAAGACATGCCAGATAAAGGACTGTTACCAAAAATGTACAAAGAAATCCTGAAACTCAACAGTAAGAACACAACCTGATTTTAAAATTGGCCAAATATCTTGACACCTCACCAAAGAAGATTACACATAAGCATATGAAAAGATGCTCTACATCATATGTCATCAAGGAAATGCACATTTAAAACCATGAGATACCACCACACACCTGTTAGAATGGCCCAGATCCAGAACACCAACACCACCATTTGCTGGTGAAGATGTGGAATTCTCATTCATTGCTGGTGGACATGGAAAATGGTACAGCCACTTTGGAAGACAGGTGAGCAGTTTCTTACAAAACTAAGCACACTCTTACCATGAGATCTGGCAATTATCTTTCTTGATATTTACCCAAAGCAGTTGAAAACATGTCCACCCAGAAACCTGCACATGATTGTTTATAGCAACTTCAAAATTGCCAGAATTTGGAAGCAGCCAAGGTGTTCTTTATTTAGGTGAATGGATAAATAAACTCATACTTCTAGACAATGGGATATTATTCAGTGCTATAAAGAAATGAGCTGTCACATCATGAAAAGTCATGGAGGAGCCTGAAATTCATCTTACTAAGAGAAAGAAGCCAATCTGAAAAGACTGCATACTGTATAATTTCAACTATCTGATATTTTGGAAAAGGCAAAACTAAGAAGACAGTGGATTGGAGGGGAGGGAGGGATGAATAGGCAGAGCACAGAGGATTTTTTAGGGCAATGAAACTATAATGGTGATTACATATCATTATCTATTTGTCCAAACCCACAGAATGTCCAACACCAGGAATGAACTCCAATGTAAATTATGGACTCTGGGTAATAATGATGTACCAATGTGTGTTCATCAGTTGTAACAAATGTGCACTCTTGTTGGGGATGTCGATAGTGTGGGAGACAGCATGTTTTGGGACGGGGAACATATGCGAAATCTCTTCCTTCTGCTCAGTTTCACTGTGAACACAAAACTACTTTTAAAAAAGTCTATTTTAAAAAGAGAAGAGGGCTTAGGACAGAACCTTAGAGAATTCTTAATATTGAAGAACTAACCTTAGAATAGTTCTGCTGTTCCTTGTGAAAATAATTAACTTAAATGTCTGCTCTGAATATAAAAGTGAACGTAAGCTGTTTTTAGTAAATTTTCTGTAGGCAAATGATGAAATAATTTTTTTTTTACCTGTTTTCTGATATAGTGACCCTTAGTGTTCATACTTTTAACAGTCTCAGCTTTGATACTCAGAAACAACATGGAGAACCAGAGAATATAGTGATTTGTTATTTTGCTGAGGCACAAATTCAAACCACATTCACTTTAAGACTCCTGTTTGGGAGAGTAACTTAGCTCTTAAGTAAGCTTAGCATTCCTTTCTGTAAGATTCTCTGCTCCTCATCTCTTGCTTAGTGACACCTGAAGTATCTGAAGGAATCACGTGTCTGTGTTCATTAGTTTCATGCATATTAATTGGGAAATTCCATGTAGTATTGGTGAGTTTGAGGATTAACAAAGATTTGTATTGGGCCACATATCTTGAAAATACCAAGGATATACTATGCCTATTGTAAATTAAATTTGGCCTTGTCTCCTAGCATTAGAATATTTTATGACTAACACTAGGCGTTTAGTTATGATAGGGGAAAAGGATAAATATTTGAGTACCTTGTTTATATAAGAATAACTCCTTTTTTTTCTGCTTGGGGAAAACATTCAGTGGAGATCTTAATAAGGACTGACTTGGTAACAGAATGGATATTAGTGGTGGATGACATCTATACAGCCAGACACAAATCTGTACTTGTTGGACCCTAAATAAGTGTATAAATATTTGTTATATTTCCTAAAATGATTGGTCTGTAAGATAGTTAATAGTAACTTATGCAAAAGTCCAGAAATTAGGTGTTCATATTCACTGAGAAAAGTCTGCCTTAAAAATTAAACTTCTTTTTTCTGATATTAAGAGCACTATGAAAATATATAGAATAAAAAGTAGAAGCTATCCTCTGCCCACTGTGTAGAAGTCGGCTTATCCTCCATTGGGTGTTAATGTTTACATTTTCCATGCGTTTCTATACGTGTGTGTACAGATGTGCAAACATCATTTTGGGGTTTAATTTGTTTTGTTTGCCCTTAGTGGGGTAATACAGTAAGTATTATTTTCCAACTAGCAGTTTTTTTTTTAACTCCAGCATTTCTCAGAGCTTGCATTATGCATTGTGCATTGTGAATCTCCAAAAGTGGGATACATGATACTGCATGTGTCAACTTGACCCTAAAAACCTCTTGTCCAGGAGCCTCTTATAGACACACTGGTTTGGGGAGTACTGATTTGCAGTTTTTGCCTAATATCTGGGAAACAGGGTGGTGATTTTGCTTTATGATCCAGTTAATGGTGAGTCATTTTATAATATAAAATTATTTCACATGTGGCCTTTTTGTTTAGATCTGTTAGTCAAGTGTATTGGTGAAGAAACCAAGTATGAAAGCATCAGACTTCTGTTTGATGGCTTACAGCAGCCAGTACTCAACAAGCAGGTAAAGCACATTAAAGCTGATAAACTCGTGTTGGCTAGGTTTGGTGAATGACATAGTAAGGTGTCTGGTAACTTATTAGCTGTATAAATGACACTATACTAAACCAAGGCAATATAATTTTAAACATTCAGATAGAAAAGAAGTTTTATTTGTGTTACTCTTTTTATGTCAGTTTTTTTCTTAATAAGATGAATTATTTTGATTTAAAATTAATATATAGTAATTGCAGAAAATTTGGAATAGAAAATTCATGAAATACAGTAAAAAATTAAAAATTGATAATTCCATTGTTCAAGTCACATAGAATAACCAGTTAATATTTTTATGTTTATGGTTTATGTAAACTATATATAAGCTTTACATATTCTGTTGAGATCTTGATACGTTGTAATTTTGTCTTTTTGTTTTTCTAAAAATTAAAATATTTAACATAAAAATGAATTAATGAGGCATAATAGAGTGTCCTTACGCAAACACATGTGTACTTATTACTTATTTTGGAAATAGAACAATATTGATACTACCGAGGCTATTTTTGTGCTTGTTTTATATTATCAGTCCCATTCCTTGCCTTCTCACTTAGAAGTAACCACAATCTTTAATTTTGTGTTTATCATTTTTATGGTTTTTATGTTTAGTGCCTAACATTTATTATTATTCTTTTTTTGGTGCTTTAGCTGACTTATGTTTTATTGGACATTGTGATACAGGAACTGTTTCCAGAGCTCAATAAGGTAACTGAAAAGCAGTAATTTTATTCATTATTTTCTTAATGGTATACTGACATTTATTTTAATTAGGGACATAAATGTAAGAAAACCCTTGTCTCTGTTCTCTGTGATTCTTTAAAAAATTAACCTCAGCAAGTTGCCTTTTATATTTTCTTTATTAAACATGCCCAAACAAATGTGGGGGACAGCTATTGAATAGCTTCTGCTTTGACTTCATCCCTTTTTAATTACAAGCAGATAGGGACCCTACAGTCTTTCCAGGAGAAGTGAGTTTAAGTCCTAGCACTAGAATAGGCCAAGCTCAGTGTTGTCATCTGCACCATTGTATGCTGTATAAGTCAGAAACTGGAGTATTTTTGAAGCAATTTTTATATAAACCCAAGTACAAAATGAACTAAAATTAGAGCACGATCATATTATTATGTTGAATCTTGAGGATTTTGAGTTTTGAGCAAAGTTTCAAGTCATTATTTTCTGTCTTATTTTTTGACTAATCCTTTTGGTTGGATGAAACAACTATTGTTCAGTGCTGTGGTGTTGCAATGAAGTGTCACTTTTGCAGAGTAGAGGAAACCAGATTTGTGCTATTTACTTATTATAAACTTTCAAGTTGGCCAGGCGCGTGTCTTACGCTTGTAATCCCAGCACTTTGGGAGGCTGAGGCAGGGGGATCACGAGGTCGGAAGATCAAGACCATCCTGGCTAACACAGTGAAACCCCGTCTCTACTAAAAATACAAAAAATTAGCCGGGCATGGTGGCAGGTGCCTGTAATCCCAGCTACTCGGTAGGCTGACGCGGGAGAATTGCTTGAACCCGGGAGGCGGAGGTTGCAGTGAGCCGAGATCGCGCCATTGGACTCCAGCCTGGGTGACAGAGCGAGACTCCATCTCAAAAAAAAAAAAAAATTTCAAGTTATGATATTAAGTGCATGTTAAAACAGAGTGGCAGTTACAGACTTTATATCTTTAATTTTCATGGGAATCAACAACAGGAAACCTTTAGCTATGTTTGAGACTTCATAAGGTCTGTCATTAAATATTGCCTTTTTTTCTCATATCTAGAACATAGATATTACTTGCTCCATATGCCAACCAATTTATTTTGGTTTACAATATATATATGTCTTAGGTTAGAATTTTAATTCTAACTAGAGCTGTTAGGCAATTTACAAATGAACCTGTGTCTTCTTGTCTTATGTTAAATGGATTTATTTTTACTTTAGGTACAAAAGGAAGTTACCTCTGTGACATCTTGGATGTAAACACTTGGATTTGGTATAGAATAACCCATTGAAATTTCTGCTGTGCTAGGGTGGTATAAGTGTACTTTTTTGGGTATATTCTTATATATATTATGTACATTGCTGTCTGAAATTTTAATTATTTTTTGTTTTTAATAAAGACTAACATAAACTTAATAATGATTAAAAGTGATTGAGTCTCATAGCCTGTCATTTGCTAGCTATGATCCAAATTTTATTAGAACATACGTCACTTGTTATTGCCATTTTTAAAAGAGAAAATTCGTAATGATAGGGCAAACAGATAAGACTGATAAACTTCGTATTGTATAACTTTGAAAATAATTATGCCTAGTATGGAGAAACAGGAGTAAGATCTGATTTTCTTATGTAGAGTTAATATATTTTAGTAGATTGGTTTTCCTTTTTTTATTTTGTACATAGTTAACTGTGTATCTATAAATAAAACATCCTGTATGAGTTTTTCATAATAAACAAGGGACTTCTCCTTATTCTTGCTGGGTGTCTGACAGGCCGTAGCCCTGTTCGGTGTGAAAACTGAATACTTACAGATACTTGTGATTGTGTGGTTGCCTCTAAGTTTCACTGAATTGTCTGTAACTATCAATATATTCCCAAAGCTCATATAAACAATTTAGGCAAGTAGGTTTTTAGTTTATGTTGTCTGTTATCTCTTCAAAAGAAAAATGTAGAATTACTTATACTTCTTGAAAGTTAACTTAAAAGATTATTTTTAAAGAATCAGTGTTTCAGAATTTTTGCAGTTCCTTACCATGTCTCACAGTTATCCTTGAAACAAATTTGTCACGATTGAGCATTTTGCATTAGGTTATTGGCTGTAGTGTTTATTCAGAATATTTATTGAGCTTCATCCATGTATTAGACACTAAGCTGGGTAATGTGAGAACACTGAATATAATTTAGAAAATTAACAAATTTAATTATACCATTCATTTTTCTCAAGATTTCAAAAAATGGTTGTTAGGTGTTACAAATTTTTTAAAAGGTTTTCTTAGCAGTTCTGTTATACTTTTAAATACTTGAAAGTTCTAGGATATGTATGAGTTTCCGTGAATCAGTGGGTTTTTTTTCTTTTTTTTTTTTGAGACGGAGTCTCGCTCTGTCGCCCAGGCTGGAGTGCCGTGGCGGGATCTCAGCTCACTGCAAACTCCGCCTCCGGAGTTTATGCCATTCTCCTGCCTCAGCCTCCCGAGCTGCTGGGACTACAGGTGCCCGCCACCTCGCCCGGCTAGTTTTTTGTATTTTTTAGTAGAGACGGGGTTTCACCGGGTTAGCCAGGATGGTCTCGATCTCCTGACCTCATGATCCACCCGTCTCAGCCTCCCAAAGTGCTGGGATTACAGGCTTGAGCCACCACGCCTGGCCCGAATCAGTGGTTTAATACCAAGCCTTAATGAACAGTTACTGATTTCTCAGGGACAGGTGGAAAATTGATCAAACCATTCACATTTAAATCCATGGCATTTTGAATATTATTATTTAAAATGTCATAGGTAAACTGGAAAAATGAAATATTTTACAGCCTTTTTTATGTCATCCTTACCTATTCTTCTTTAAATTGTGATATTCTCTTTATTTAGATAAGAAAAAATTTGTGGGTGTATCATGTCTACTCGAGTTGCCTTAACAAAACACTAGACACTGGGTGGCTTACCACAGACGTGTACTTCTCACCGTTATGGAGGCTGGGAATTCCAAGATCAAGGTGCCAGCAAATTAGGTTCCATTCTGAGGCCTGTTCTCTTGGCTTGTAGGTGGCTGGCTTCTCGCCGTGTGCTCACATGACCTCTTGTACACATGTGGAGAGGTAAAAAGAAATCTCATTCTTTCTTCCTCTTCTTAAAAGGCCACCAATCCTGTTGAATTACGGTCTGACTCTTTGGACTTCATTTAACCTAAATTATCTCCTAAAGGTTCTATCTTCAAATATAGTCACATTGGGATTTATGGTTTCAGCATATGAATTTTAGGATATAGTACAATCCATAACAGTAGGTGAGCTCTATTTAAAGAAGATGTTATGTATAAATGTCTGAACATATACAGTTAATAAACCACATTATGAAAGGTGAAAGGAACTAAAATGCAATCCCTATTTAATTTGCCAGGCACTTTATACACATCATCACAGCAACTCTGAGGTGGTGGTTCTTCTATTTTATAGATGAGGATATGGGGGCCTGAACGAGTGGTAAAATTAGAATTTGAATTAGTATCTCTCTAGTCTTCACGTTCTTGTCACTGTTGCACCTTGAAAGGAACTTGTTTTCAGATGTAGTCACTCTCTGGATCCCTTTAAAAAGTATGCTCCCTGATTTATTTCAAAAATTTACTTTGCACATTCCTTTCTATTCATGTTTGTGTGTGTCCTCTAGTGTATGAGCTTCATGAAGAACACATTTTTAAATGTGTTTACATAAACAGAGCTGTCAGTTTTTCTGGTTGGGGGAGATACAATGAAGTTAAATAGATGTGAAAACACTTTGAAATTTATAAAGAACATGTAAGATTGTGTTAAAAGTATTAAATTTTTTTTCTTCAACTTTTAAGTTCCGGGGTACATGTGCAGGCTGTGTGGGTTTGTTACATAAGTAAACGTGTGCCATGGTGGTTTGCAGCACAGATCAACCCATCACCTAGGTATTAAGCCCAGCATCCATTAGCTATTCTTCCTGATGCTCTCCTTCCCCCTGCCACCTCCTGGACCCCCACCACAGGCCCCAGTGTGTGTTGTTCCCCACCATGTGTCCATGTGTTTTCCTTGTTCAGCTTCCACTTGTGAAAACATGCAGTATTTAGTTTTCTGTTCCTGCATTAGTTTGCTAAGGGTAATAGTTACATATTAGAAGATTCTGATTGAAAGCATTTAAATTACCATTTATTGACTTCCTAAAAAATGTTATATTTTTACAATAGAAGTATAAACAGAAGTCTGATTTGCCCACTGTTGTTCTTAGCAGACTGTATAATGACATATGTACAAGTTATAATTTCAGATATAATCAACATGAGAATAAAAAATGACTGACTGAATGAAGAAACAAATGAGTATGTCTTCTTAGCCCACTATACAGTAGTACTCCTTTATCTGCAGTTTTGCTTTCCAAGGTTTCAGTTACCCAAGGTCAACCAAGGTCTAAAAATAGGCAAGTACGGTATAATAAGATATTTTGAAAGACCGCACTCACATAACTTTTGTTATAGTATGTCATTGTAATCATTCTATTTTGTTAATCTCTTACTGTGCCTAATTTTACATTAAATTTTATAGGTATGTATGTATAAGAAAAACAGTACAGTCATGTGCTTCATAATGATGTTTTAGTCAATGATGGATTGCATATATGACAGTGGCCCCATAAGATTGTAATGGAGCTGAAAAATTCCTGTCGCTTGGTGATATAGCCAACTTAATGTCATAGGACAACATTTGTGGTGATGCTAGTGCAAACCTGTATTTCCAGTCACAGAAAATTGGTAATAAACCACTGTATTACTGGCTTATATATTTAGTATACTTTTTAGCATTACTTTAAGGTGTACTCCTTCTGCTTATAAAAAAAAGAGTTGACTATAAAAAAGCTCAAGACAGGTTTTTCAGGAGGAATTCCAGAAGAAAGCATTATTATCTTAAGAGAGGACAGCGCCATGCATGCTGCTGCCCCTGAGTACCTTCAGTGGCATAAGATGTGGAGGTGGAAGATAGTGATGTTGATGATCCTGTCCCTGTGTAGGCTTACACTAGTGTGTATGTGTCTTAGTTTTTTGTTTTTTTAAACTTCTGTGAGACAGGGTCTCACTTTGTTATCCAGGCTGGAGTGCAGAGGCGTGATTGCAGCTCACTGCAGCCTCAAACTCCTGGGCTCAAGGGATCCTCCTGCCTCAGCCTACCAAGTAGGTATATTCCCAGGCGTGAGGCTGAGGCGGGAGGATCCCTTGAGCCCAGGAGTTTGAGAACAGCCAGGGCAACAGAGTGACATCCTTTCTCTGCAAAAAAAAAAAAAAAAAAAGAGAATTAACCGGACATGGTGGCACATCCCTATAGTCCCAGCCACTTATGAGGCTGAGGTGAGAGGATTACTTGAGCCTGGGAGGTTGAGGCTTCAGTGAGCAGTGATTGTGCCATTGCACTCTACCCTGGGCAACGGAGTGAGACCCTTTCTCTAAAGAAATTAAATAAAAATAGAAAAAAAGCTTATAGAGTAAAATATAGTAAAAGAAAATACTTTTGTACAGCTGTACAATATGTTTGTGTTTCAGGCTAGGTATTAGAAAACTGTCAAAAAGTTAATGCTACTCTCTTTTTTTTTTTTTTTTAATTTATTTATTATTATTATACGTTAAGTTGTAGGGTACATGTGCATAACGTGCAGGTTTGTTACATATGTATACTTGTGCCATGTTGCTGTGCTGCACCCATCAACTTGTCATTTACATCAGGTATAACTCCCAATGCAATCCCTCCCCGCTCCCCCCTCTCCATGACAGGCCCCGGTGTGTGATGTTCCCCTTCCTGAGTCCAAGTGATCTCATTGTTCAGTTCCCACCTATGAGTGAGAATATGCGGTGTTTAGTTTTCTGTTCTTGTGATAGATTGCTAAGAATGATGGTTTCCAGCTGCATCCATGTCCCTACAAAGGACACGAACTCATCCTTTTTTATGGCTGCATAGTATTCCATGGTGTATATGTGCCACATTTTCTTAATCCAATCTGTCACTGATGGACATTTGGGTTGATTCCAAGTCTTTGCTATTGTGAATAGTGCTGCAATAAACATACGAGTGCATGTGTCTTTATAGCAGCATAATTTATAATCCTTTGGGTATATACCCAGTAATGGGATGGCTGGGTCATATGGTACATCTAGTTCTAGATCCTTGAGGAATCGCCATAGTGTTTTCCATAATGGTTGAACTAGTTTACAATCCCACCAACAGTGTAAAAGTGTTCCTATTTCTCCACATCCTCTCCAGCACCTGTTGTTTCCTGACTTTTTAATGATCGCCATTCTAACTTGTGTGAGATGGTATCTCATTGTGGTTTTGATTTGCATTTCTCTGATGGCCAGCGATGATGAGCATTTTTTCATGTGTCTGTTGGCTGTATGAATGTCTTCTTTTGAGAAATGTCTGTTCATATCCTTTGCCCACTTTTTGATGGGGTTGTTTGTTTTTTTCTTGTAAATTTGTTTGAGTTCTTTGTAGGTTCTGGATATTAGCCCTTTGTCAGACGAGTAGATTGCAAAAATTTTCTCCCATTCTGTAGGTTGCCTGTTCACTCTGATGGTAGTTTCTTTTGCTGTGCAGAAGCTCTTTAGTTTAATGAGATCCCATTTGTCAATTTTGGCTTTTGCTGCCGTTGCTTTTGGTGTTTTAGACATGAAGTCTTTGCCCATGCCTATGTCCTGAATGGTACTACCTAGGTTTTCCTCTAGGATTTTTATGGTATTAGGTCTAACATTTAAGTCTCTAATCCATCTTGAATTAATTTTCGTATAAGGAGTAAGGAAAGGATCCAGTTTCAGCTTTCTACTTATGGCTAGCCAATTTTCCCAGCACCATTTATTAAATAGGGAATCCTTTCCCCATTTCTTGTTTCTCTCAGGTTTGTCAAAGATCAGATGGCTGTAGATGTGTGGTACTATTTCTGAGGACTCTGTTCTGTTCCATTGGTCTATATCTCTGTTTTGGTACCAGTACCATGCTGTTTTGGTTACTGTAGCCTTGTAGTATAGTTTGAAGTCAGGTAGCGTGATGCCTCCAGCTTTGTTCTTTTGACTTAGGATTGTCTTGGACATGCGGGCTCTTTTTTGGTTCCATATGAACTTTAAAGCAGTTTTTTCCAATTCTGTGAAGAAACTCATTGGTAGCTTGATGGGGATGGCATTGAATCTATAAATAACCTTGGGCAGTATGGCCATTTTCACGATATTGATTCTTCCTATCCATGAGCATGGTATGTTCTTCCATTTGTTTGTGTCCTCTTTGATTTCACTGAGCAGTGGTTTGTAGTTCTCCTTGAAGAGGTCCTTTACATCCCTTGTAAGTTGGATTCCTAGGTATTTTATTCTCTTTGAAGTAATTGTGAATGGAAGTTCATTCCTGATTTGGCTCTCTGTTTGTCAGTTACTAGTGTATAAGAATGCTTGTGATTTTTGCACATTAATTTTGTATCCTGAGACTTTGCTGAAGTTGCTTATCAGCTTAAGGAGATTTTGGGCTGAGACAATGGGGTTTTCTAAATATACAATCATGTCATCTGCAAACAGGGACAGTTTGACTTCTTCTTTTCCTAACTGAATACCCTTGATTTCTTTCTCTTGCCTGATTGCCCTAGCCAGAACTTCCAACACTATGTTGAATAGGAGTGGTGAGAGAGGGCATCCCTGTCTTGTGCCAGTTTTCAAAGGGAATTTTTCCAGTTTTTGCCCATTCACTATGATATTGGCTGTGGGTTTGTCATTAATAGCTCTTATTATTTTGAGGTACGTTCCATCAATACCGAATTTATTGAGCGTTTTTAGCATGAAGGGCTGTTGAATTTTGTCAAAAGCCTTTTCTGCATCTATTGAGATAATCATGTGGTTCTTGTCTTTGGTTCTGTTTATATGCTGGATTATGTTTATTGATTTGCGAATGTTGAACCAGCCTTGCATCCCAGGGATGAAGCCCACTTGATCATGGTGGATAAGCTTTTTGATGTGTTGCTGAATCCGGTTTGCCAGTATTTTATTGAGGATTTTTGCATCAATGTTCATCAGGGATATTGGTCTAAAATTCTCTTTTTTTGTTGTGTCTCTGCCAGGCTTTGGTATCAGGATGATGTTGGCCTCATAAAATGAGTTAGGGAGGATTCCCTCTTTTTCTATTGATTGGAATAGTTTCAGAAGGAATGGTACCAACTCCTCCTTGTACCTCTGGTAGAATTCAGCTGTGAATCCATCTGGTCCTGGAGTTTTTTTGGTTGGTAGGCTATTAATTATTGCCTCAATTTCAGAGCCTGCTATTGGTCTATTCAGGGATTCAACTTCTTCCTGGTTTAGTCTTGGAAGAGTGAAAGTGTCCAGGAAATTATCCATTTCTTCTAGATTTTCCAGTTTATTTGCGTAGAGGTGTTTATAGTATTCTCTGATGGTAGTTTGTATTTCTGTGGGGTCGGTGGTGACATCCCCTTTATCATTTTTAATTGCGTCGATTTGATTCTTCTCTCTTTTCTTCTTTATTAGTCTTGCTAGTGGTCTGTCAATTTTGTTGATCTTTTCAAAAAACCAACTCCTGGATTCATTGATTTTTTGGAGAGTTTTTTGTGTCTCTATCTCCTTCAGTTCTGCTCTGATCTTAGTTATTTCTAGCCTTCTGCTAGCTTTCGAATGTGTTTGCTCTTGCTTCCCTAGTTCTTTTAATTGCGATGTTAGAGTGTCAATTTTAGATCTTTCCTGCTTTCTCTTGTGGGCATTTAGTGCTATAAATTTCCCTCTACACACTGCTTTAAATGTGTCCCAGAGATTCTGGTATGTTGTATCTTTGTTCTCATTGGTTTCAAAGAACATCTTTATTTCTGCCTTCATTTCGTTATGTACCCAGTAGTCACTCAGGAGCAGGTTGTTCAGTTTCCATGTAGTTGAGCGGTTTTGATTGAGTTTCTTAGTCCTGAGTTCTAGTTTGATTGCACTGTGGTCTGAGAGACAGTTTGTTATAATTTCTGTTCTTGTACATTTGCTGAGGAGTGCTTTACTTCCAATTACGTGGTCGATTTTGGAGTAAGTCCGATGTGGTGCTGAGAAGAATGTATATTCTGTTGATTTGGGGTGGAGAGTTCTATAGATGTCTATTAGGTCTGCTTGCTGCAGAGATGAGTTCAATTCCTGGATATCCTTGTTAACTTTCTGTCTCGTTGATCTGTCTAATGTTGACAGTGGAGTGTTGAAGTCTCCCATTATTATTGTATGGGAGTCTAAGTCTCTTTGTAAGTCTCTAAGGACTTGCTTTATGAATCTGGGTGCTCCTGTATTGGGTGCATATATATTTAGGATAGTTAGCTCTTCCTGTTGAATTGATCCCTTTACCATTATGTAATGGCCTTCTTTGTCTCTTTTGATCTTTGATGGTTTAAAGTCTGTTTTATCAGAGACTAGTATTGCAACCCCCGCTTTTTTTTGTTCTCCATTTGCTTGGTAAATCTTCCTCCATCCCTTTATTTTGAGCCTATGTATGTCTCTGCGTGTGAGATGGGTCTCCTGAATACAGCAGACTGATGGGTCTTGACTCTTTATCCAGTTTGCCAGTCTGTGTCTTTTAATTGGAGCATTTAGTCCATTTACATTTAAGGTTAAGATTGTTATGTGTGAACTTGATCCTGCCATTATGATATTAACTGGTTATTTTGCTCGTTAGTTGATGCAGTTTCTTCCTAGCCTCGATGGTCTTTACATTTTGGCATGTTTTTGCAATGGCTGGTACCGGTTGTTCCTTTCCATGTTTAGTGCTTCCTTCAGGGTCTCTTGTAAGGCAGGCCTAGTGGTGACAAAATCTCTAAGCATTTGCTTATCTGTAAAGGATTTTATTTCTCCTTCACTTATGAAACTTAGTTTGGCTGGATATGAAATTCTGGGTTTAAAATTCTTTTCTTTAAGAATGTTGAATATTAGCCCCCACTCTCTTCTGGCTTGGAGAGTTTCTGCCGAGAGATCTGCTGTTAGTCTGATGGGCTTCCCTTTGTGGGTAACCCGACCTTTCTCTCTGGCTGCCCTTAAGATTTTTTCCTTCATTTCAACTTTGGTGAATCTGGCAATTATGTGTCTTGGAGTTGCTCTTCTTGAGGAGTATCTTTGTGGCGTTCTCTGTATTTCCTGAATTTGAATGTTGGCCTGCCCTACTAGGTTGGGGAAGTTCTCCTGGATGATATCCTGAAGAGTGTTTTCCAACTTGGTTCCATTTTCCCCCTCACTTTCAGGCACCCCAATCAGACGTAGATTTGGTCTTTTTACATAATCCCATACTTCTTGCAGGCTTTGTTCATTTCTTTTTCTTCTTTTTTCTTTTGGTTTCTCTTCTCGCTTCATTTCATTCATTTGATCCTCAATCGCAGATACTCTTTCTTCCAGTTGATCGAGTTGGTTACTGAAGCTTGTGCATTTGTCACGTATTTCTCGTGTCATGGTTTTCATCTGTTTCATTTCGTTTAGGACCTTCTCTGCATTAATTACTCTAGCCATCAATTCTTCCACTTTTTTTTCAAGATTTTTAGTTTCTTTGCGCTGGGTACGTAATTCCTCCTTTAGCTCTGAGAAATTTGATGGACTGAAGCCTTCTTCTCTCATCTCGTCAAAGTCATTCTCCGTCCAGCTTTGATCTGTTGCTGGCGATGAGCTGCGCTCCTTTGCCGGGGGAGATGCGCTCTTATTTTTGGAATTTCCAGCTTTTCTGCCCTGCTTTTTCCCCATCTTTGTGGTTTTATCTGCCTCTGGTCTTTGATGATGGTGATGTACTGATGGGGTTTTGGTGTAGGTGTCCTTCCTGTTTGATAGTTTTCCTTCTAACAGTCAGGACCCTCAGCTGTAGGTCTGTTGGAGATTGCTTGAGGTCCACTCCAGACCCTGTTTGCCTGGGTATCAGCAGCAGAGGCTGCAGAAGATAGAATATTTCTGAACAGCGAGTGTACCTGTCTGATTCTTGCTTTGGAAGCTTCCTCTCAGGGGTGTACTCCACCCTGTGAGGTGTGGGGTGTCAGACTGCCCCTAGTGGGGGATGTCTCCCAGTTAGGCTACTCAGGGGTCAGGGACCCACTTGAGCAGGGAGTCTGTCCCTTCTCAGATCTCAACCTCCGTGTTGGGAGATCCACTGCTCTCTTCAAAGCTGTCAGACAGAGTCGTTTGCGTCTGCAGAGGTTTCGGCTGTGTTTGTTATTGCCCTGTCCCCAGAGGTGGAGTCTACAGAGACAGGCAGGTTTCCTTGAGCTGCTGTGAGCTCCACCCAGTTCGAGCTTCCCAGCAGCTTTGTTTACCTACTTAAGCCTCAGCAATGGCGGGCGCCCCTCCCCCAGCCTCGCTGCTGCCTTGCTGGTAGATCACAGACTGCTGTGCTAGCAATGAGGGAGGCTCCGTGGGTGTGGGACCCTCCTGGCCAGGTGTGGGATATGATCTCCTGGTGTGCCTGTTTGCTTAAAGCGCAGTATTGGGGTGGGAGTTACCCGATTTTCCAGGTGTTGTGTGTCTCAGTTCCCCTGGCTAGGAAAAGGGATTCCCTTCCCCCTTGCGCTTCCCAGGTGAGGCAATGCCTCGCCCTGCTTCAGCTCTCGCTGGTCGGGCTGCAGCAGCTGACCAGCACCGATCGTCCGGCACTCCCCAGTGAGATGAACCCAGTACCTCAGTTGAAAATGCAGAAATCACTGGTCTTCTGTGTTGCTCGCGCTGGGAGTTGGAGACTGGAGCTGTTCCTATTCGGCCATCTTGCTCCGCCCCCCTTCCAGAAGTTAATGCTACTCTCACTCATTTGCATGTTGTGGGCTTTCCTGAATAGGGTGGGGATGGGTAGAATTTTAAGCAGTGATCAGATAATCAAGGGACCAGCAGCCTGTGTTAACAGTGCTGTAGTTCTAGAGAACAGCAGTTACTGAAGTTACATTACTAGTTTGTTCATTATGTCTTTTATTCCCCAGTAGTAGATGGGATCTCTTTTCAGTTTTATCCAGAGATAGTTTTTTTTTTTCTTTTGAGACAGAGTCTCACTATATCGCCTAGGCTGGAGTGCAGTGATGCGATCTCGGCTCACTGCAACCTCCACCTCCCAGGTTCAAGTGATTCTCCTGCCTCAGCCCTCTGAGTAGCTGGGACTACAGACACCTGCTACCAACCCTGGCTAATTTTTGTATTTTTAGTAGAGACGGGGTTTCGCCATGTTGATCAGGCTGGTCTCGAATTCCTGACCTTGTGATCCGCCCACCTTGGCCTCCCAAAGTGCGTGATTGTTGGCATGAGCCACCCTGCCCGGCCTCAGAGATAGATTTTCATTGAGGAATGAGGCAAGGCTAGATGAAGAAGACTTAAGGAGATTAATGATACATCTATGTTGTAAATGAGTAGGAATAATGCTATTTGTATTTCTTAGTGCTGACACAAAATTTGTGATCACATAATCACAGTTTCACAATGTGACGAGTTAGTGAAATTTTCAGCAGCACTGTTTGTATTAATGCTAATATAAAGTCTGTGCATTGTGATTTTACCAGTAAAATAAAACATATGTTTATCCTTCAAATGTATAGCCTTCCCTACTTCATCTGTGGAGTTTAGAGCTGAACAAAGAATCAACATCCAATTAAGAACATCAAGCTCAGTAAAAAATTTGATTAGTTGTATTTATTTATTCCTATAAAATAATACTTTGAAATATCTTAGGGGCCGATATCATTACTCACATGCTTACAGATTATTTAATGATTTGTCTTACCAAAAAAAGGTTATTTTGTTTACTTCTCTGACATTTTTGACTTTCATGAAAATCTGGATATCTCACATGTGAATATACATTATTGGAGGGAAAGTTAAAAGTGTAGTTTTTAAGGAAGACTTAGAAGGTGATTTTTTTTGTTTTTAACTTTTTTTTTTAATATGTTTTGTACATGAATTCATATTCATTTTAATAGGGGCCATTTCTTGGTAATTTTTAAAGAAACCGGGTTTAGTTGGCTCATGATTATGCAGGCGGTATAGGAAGTATGGTGGTGGCATCTGCTTTGCTTCTGGGGAGGTCTCAAGAAACTTAGGACAGAAGGCAAAGGGGGAGCAGACACATCACATGGCCAGAGCAGGAGCAGGAGAGAGAGCAGGGAGTTGCCACACACTTTGAAATGACCAGTTTTTATGAGAACTTACTGTCACGAGAACAGTACCAAGGGGATGGTACTAAACCATTTATGAGAAATCTACTTCCATAATCTAGTCACCTCCTACTAGGCCCCACCTCCAATGCTCGGGATTATAATTCAACATGAGATTTGGGTGGGGACACATATCCAAACTGTATCAGAAACCAAAAGGCTGGAGTTCATTCCTCAGTCAGCCTTCTATCTTTATGAACTTGGGCTTGAACCAGGCTCAGCAATTTAGATGTTCCCGTCTCTATGTAGGCAACATACCAAGGCACAAGAATAGTCAAATGTCTTTCTGGGTTTTAGCTGACAAAGATGATCCCAGCAGCTCTCCAGGCCTTAGTCTGGGACCTGCAGCACCAGGGCTGTGTACTAAGACTGTTCTTGCCGTGGCATTTTAGCCATGCCTCACTTACCTTGCTATCCATTTTCTAGGATAGCTTTCCAAGTTGCTTGATTTGGGGAGCAAACTAATACCCTTCTGATAATGTCTGTGTTTACAGAATATATTTTTCTCCAACCAAGTATCCTAATGAATAATGAGCCTAGTATAATTTTCACTGTGGTAACTAATATGCCAGCCATGCTTGTCATGGATTAGAGTTAATTGTTTTTATATTCTAGCTAGCTTATTTGTTAACAATGTCTTTCATGAAGTATTTAATTTAGGTTCTTAGAGGCCTCAGAGGCACTACTCACTAGAAATTTGAGATCCTCCCAATTTATTGTAAAACTCCAAAGCTCCTTCCTTGATTGCATTGGGTAAGAAAACTGGTTCCTTTTGCTGTATAGGAGCTAAAGGAGCTCAAAATGTCTTCGATTTTGTCAGGGAAAAAAACCCAAAAAACAAAAAAACACCATAAATTATAACCTCTCATTTACAAAGTATATGGGACATAGAGCTGCAGGTTGCCCCAGGGCTGCTGCAGCTGATTAGGGAGTTGTACTGAGGACTGGCAATCAGTTGAATTGTATCCTCCAAAAAGATCTTGAAGTCCTGTGGCGGGACTTCCATCCTAACCCCCCAGTAACTATGAATGTGATCTTACCTGGAAAGAGGTTTTTGTAGACAATTAAGATGAAGTCACTATAGAGCGGGCACTAATCCGGTATTATTGACAGCCTTATAAAAGGGAAATTTGGGCACAAATATAATCAAGTAAAAAAAGAAAAGGATGTAAAGACATGGAGAGAATATCATATATAAGCCAAGGATGCCTTAGGCTAGAGGCTACCTGGTGCTAGGAAAGAGGCATGGAACAGATTCTCTCCCACTGCCCTCAGAAGAAACCAACACTGCCAGCTTGACCACAGACTTCTAGCCTCCAGAAGTGTTAGATGATACATTTCTGTAATTTAAGCCAACCAGTTTGTGTATAGGAACCTTTACCTAATCTTGGCAAGCAGCTATGGCTTCTTGCCAAACCAAACATCCATGGGACTACTTACTCACAGAGGTAGCAACTTCTTCTGAAGGACACCTATTAGCAGCCTAAACTTTCCTCCAAGAAACCCAGCCTACTCTTGTGGCAGACTGCTGAAGGCAGCTACTGCTGTGATCTGAATGTTTGTTTTCCCCCAAACTCTGAATGTTGAAACCTGATCATCAGTGTGATGATGTTGGAGTTTGGGCCTTTGGTAGGTGATTGTGTAATGAGGGCGCTGAATGGGATTAGTGCTTCCAATAAATGAGGCCCCAAAGTCACCTGCCCTCTTCCATCTTCTGATGACACAGTCAGTTGGTGCCGTCTATGAATCAGGAGGCAGGCCCTCACCAGACACCAAATCTGCTAGTGCCTTGCTTTGGGATTCTGCAGCCTCCACAACTGTGAGAAATAAATTTTCTGTTGTTTATAAGCCACCCATTCTATTGTATTTTGCTATAACAGCCTGATATCATTTGGCTGTATCCCCACCCAAATCTCATATTGAATTGTAGCTCCTGTAATCCCCATGTGTCGTGGGAGGGACCCGGTGGGAGGTAATTGAATCATGGGAGTGGGTTTTTCCTGTGCTGTTCTTTGGATAGTGGAAGTCTCATGAGACCTGACGGTTAAATGAAGGGCAGTTCACCTGCACATGCTCTCTTGCCTGCTGGTATGTAAGATATGCTTCTGCCCCTCCTTCACCTCCTGCCATGGTAGCGAGGCCTTCTCAGCCATTTGGAACTGTGGGTCCATTAAACCTCTTTTTCTTTATAAATTACTCCGTGTTGGTTATGTCTTTATTAGCACTGTTAGAATGGACTAATATAGTAAATTGGTACCAGTAGAGTGGGTTACTGCTATTAAGATCCCCGAAAATGTGGAAGTGACTTTGGAACTGGGTAACAGGCAGAGGTTGGAACAGTCTGGAGGGCTCAGAAGAAGACAGGAAGATACGGGAAAGTTTGGAGCTTTTTAGAAACTTGTTGAATGGTTTTGTCCAAAAAGTCCAGGCTGAGGAGGTCTCAGATGGAGATGAGGAACTTACTGGGAACTGGAGCAAAGGTGATTTTAGCTATGCTTTAGCAAAGAGACTGGTGGCATTTTGCCCCTGCCCTAAAGATCTGTGAAACTTTGGACTTGAGAGAGAAGATTTAGGTTATCTGATAAAAGAAATTTCTAGATGGCAAAGCATTCAGGAAGAAGCAGAACATAAAAGTTTGGAAGATTTGTGCTCACTTCAGCAGCACATATACAAAAAAAAAGTTGGAAGATGTGTAGCCTGATGACGCAATAGAAAAGAAAAACCCATTTTATGGGGGAAAATTCAGGCCTGCTGCTGAAATGCACATAAGTAAGGAGAAGCCAAATGCTGATGATCACGACAATGGGGAAAACGTCTCCAGGGCAGGTGGGAGACCTTCATGGCAGCCCCTCCCATCACAGGCCCAGAGGCCTACAAGGAAAAATAGCTCCCTGGGCCAGGTCCAGGCACCCTCTGCTGTGTCCCGACTAGGGACTTGGTGCCCTGCATCCCAGCTGCTTTAGCTCCAACCGTGGCTAAAGGGGGCCAAGGTATGGCTTGGGCCATGCCTTCAGAGGGTGCAAACCCCAAGCCTTGGCAGCTTCCATGTGGTGTTGAGCCTGCAGGTGCACAGAAATCAAGAATTGAGATTTGGGAACCTCCTCCTAGATTTCAGAGGATGTATGGAAACACCTGGATGTCCAGGCAGAAGTTTACTGCAGGGGCAGGGCCCTCAGAGAGAGCCTCTGCTTGGGCAGTGCTGAATGGAAGTGTGGGGTTGGACCCCACACACAGAGTTCCCACTGGGGCACTGCCTAATGGAGCTGTGTGAAGAGGGCCCACTGGGGCACTGCCTAATGGAGCCATGAGAAGAGGAGCTATGAGAAGGGGGCTGTGAGAATGGTAGATTCACCAACAGCTTGTACCATGTACCTGGAAAAGCCACAGGCACTCAACGCCAGTTCATGAAAGCAACCAGGAGGCCGGGAGTGGGGTGGGGGTGGCTATACTCTGAAAAGCCACAGGGACATAGCTGCTCAAGACTATGGGAACCAACCTCTTGCATCAGCATGACCTGGATGTGAGATGTGGAGTCAAAGGAGGTCATTTTGTAGCTTTAAGATTTGACTGGCCTGCTGGATTTTGGACGTGTATGGGGCCTGTAGCCCCTTTGTTTTGGCCAATTTCTCCCTTTTAGAATGGCTGTATTTACCCAATGCCTGTACTGCCATTGTATCTAGGAAATAACTAGCTTGCTTTTGATTTTACAGGCTCATAGGTGGAAGGGATTTGCCTTGTCTCAGATGAGACTTTGGACTGTGGGCTTTTGAGTTAATGCTGGAATGAGTTAAGACTTTGGGGAACTGTTGGGAAGGCATGATTGGTTTTGAAATGTGAGGACATGATATGTGGGAGGGGCCAGGGGCAGAATGATATGGTTTGGCTGTGTCCCCACCCAAATCTCATCTTGAATTGTAGCTCCCATAATCCCCATGTGTCATGGGAGGGACCCAGTGTGAAGTAATTGAATCATGGGGGCAGATGTTTCCCATGCTGTTCTCTTGATAGTGAAATGGTTTCATAAAGGGCAGTTACCCTCCACGCACTCTCTTGCCTGCCTCCATGTAAGATGTGTCTTTGTTCCTTCTCTGCCTTCTGCCATGATTGTAAGGCCTTGCCAGCCATGTGGAACTGTAAGTCCATTAAACCTCTTTTTCTTTATAAATTACCTAGTCTCAGGTATGTCTTTGTTAGCAGCATGAGAATGGACTAATAGCCCAAACAAAGACAGCTAACATGGTTTTTATGTGTCTGACTAATTGAGGTATAATGAAACCAACTCATTGTGTTATTAGTATACTTGAGGAAGATTCTTGGGCACACAGCCAGTACAGGTAAATTAAAATCCTCAACATTAACTTGGAAGTTTTTATTTGTAGGAATCAGTACTGGCCTCAAAACCATTTTTATATCAGATTCTGTATGTCAAAGCCACCAAATTTAGTAGTCTTCCTTAAAATACCACTCACTTTTCTCTCCTACTTAAAAATTGGATACATTTTTCTTCTCATTTTAGGGGTGTGAGGGGGGATGGAGGGTTATCAGATGGTAAGTGGCTTATGATCAAAAGAAATGATACCTGTGAAAATCTGTCAGAGTTTTCCTTCAGTCATATTGTCTTGAGTTGCAGGTGTTTGAATGAGAGAAGAAATAACTATCAAAGACTAAAGAGCATATCTTCAGTTTTATTGTTGGGAATCTACAATTGCAAAGTGGTTCAAAGTCATTTCTTATACCACTGCACAATACACACACACATTTAGGGAACTTAAAAAAAGTTATTTAAAAAATTCTGATAAGATTTACCTTTTTTTACTGGCCAAGCATAAAAAGTAAACCCTAAATGTACCTTTCTCTAATTTTCCTTGTACAATCTTACTGACATTTTTTATAGCTAATCCATATATGCATAGAACTGAGGCTATTATTTTACTGCAACAACTTTTATAAAAAGATTATGAGGTTTAAAAGTATGTTTTGTATCAAAAGTACTTAATATTTGTAAACACTAAGAAACAAACATACTCCCTATCCAAACCTCTAGCTGCCATTTGCACACTTTAAGGTGAAGCTTCCCGTTTCTTGAATTACTTAATGCAGAGCTGAGCAGGCTCATATTGTTCCACTCCCATCTTAAGTATTTGTTCTTTGGGCCTAAGTCATTTCATCAGCATGGGTATTTGCTGACCACCCACTCAGAGGAGTTCTCATATCTGGACTTAAGAATGATTTACAGTGACTGTTCAGATTTGGAGACAGAGTGACTTCAAAAATGTATACCTCTTCCTAAAGTCATGTCTTCGAGAACTCTGGACATTCCATAACTAGGTGTGTGTGGTATGAATAGAATGAGTGCAGTGCTGGCATCTTGCTGGAGAGGGAAAGGTGTAGGTTTAGAATTACAGCTTATCTTAGAAGGTTCTTCTCATGATACCTTCATGTTAGGAAGAAGAAAGGGGACAGAGGCAGAGCTGATAGAATCTCATAAAATAACAGTTAATGCCATGCATCGGGCACTTTGCTTAACAAAATACCTGTTTAACATGTAAATGCTCTTTATCTCTTGCTCTTTTATAATATAAACAAGTCCTGGTGTCCTATTCTTCCCTTTCCTTTCTCCCCGTCCTTTGACTGTCTTTTGCAGCCTCTGGCCTTTCTCATTATCTACTACAGCTTGCTACCTGACTCATCAAAGGCACATGGGTGTTGCAAGACAGAATGGTATCCTGTGTTTATATTATTAAACTTGCTATTATAACAGGAGCTAAACAGTGAAAAAATAGACACAAGAAATAAAGCAGAAATTTGTCATCCATGAGCTTGGGGCTATTGATAATTATGAAGAGAGGAGATATTAAGTATCATTCTGAACAGTAACTTGATATAGTTGAGAGTGCTGGACTTGAGTTCAAAAGACCTAGGTTTAGGTCTTGGATCTGTCAGCATTAGCTGTATGGCCAAGTCAACCCTTTCTGAGCTTCAGTTTTTTCATCTGGTAAGTGGGAAAAACATCTCTTTCCTACCAAAAGCAAGTTGTGGATATCAAATGAGACAATGTACTTAAAACTCCTTGTGAATGATAAAATTTTATGTAAACATAAGCTTTTTGATGGATTAGAAGTGGATCTGAGGAAGAAAAATATGGTTTAAAATTGTTAGTACAATTTTATTAAAATTTGGACATATAAACTAAATATAGTTGGCTTTCTCCTTATAGGGCCCTATGTTAATTTTTTTTCTAACTCACTAGGTTGCTGACCCTGAGTAATCATGTCAGTCTGTTCATTTTATAATGCTCTAACCTTCAGCTTCTAGGAGCCTGTAAAGATGGTTTTTGCTGTCACAAAGCCAGGTCCTAAAAGGCAGATTTGAATCTCACTTGAAAAAATGCAGTTTCACACATTAAAGGCAAGGAGAATTTTTGGCTATTGGTATAAAACAAAGATCACTGCACAAAATGAAAGAAATATTAAAGAAAAGCTTCCATGGCAATGACTTCCTGTGGAAAACTTGATCCGACCTTCAACTGCTGGATAAATTACTTTCATTTTTGAGATATATGTAGAAACCACATTGATATCTTGATCACCTAGAAAAACATATACATTATTTTAACTACAGAAAAGGTAATTGTCAATCAATAGTAAGGTAGTCCTTTGTAATTATAAAAGGGAAGCTATTTCATAAGCAGGGGTAAAGTGTCACAGAAGACAGGAACGCTGGTGATCATAAGTACAAAGAATTTGATTGCTTTTTCATGCTCCCGATGTAAAATGTGTCTGTTGTTCAATATTGGGTAATTGGGGGAAGTAGAGTTGCCTCAGCTATGAGATTACCAGAAAGAGGTCATTGACATCATAGTCTTTGAACCACTCCAGAACAAGGGTGGCTTCCTTTTGTTTGCCTCCCCAATAATTATTTTCACGTAATTGATGATGATGATGGGACTTAGGGGGGTTTCCTTTACCAAAGAGAGGAGAGGATAAATGCTAATTGCCTATAGCTACAACAAACCCATGGGGGACCCAACAGAATTTAATTTTAAAAATATCACTCCGGTACTTAAGAACCCTTCTCTCTTCAGTGATTTTCACCTCTGGGTATACACTAGAATCACTGAAAAAGAGTTTAGCCCCAATCCAATTAACTTGGAATCTCTTAAGAGATGCGGCTGAGCCATTGGTATTTAATTTAAAATGCTCCTGAAGTGATTCTAATGTATAACCAGTGTTGAGAACCCTTAGGTCCAGGGCTTCCTTATCCTTCTGCATGAGCTCCTCTTTCTAACATCCATCAGTCTAGGCTTGAGTGGTGGACAGCTGATGACTATCAACCTCTTTGTCTCATAGGGCTTTTACGCTTGCCCTTCCATCTTCTGTCACGGAAGGGACAGAAGAAGCCAGCACCTTCCCTCCCAGAAAGGGCTGCCTCCTTTGGTCTGGTCCTGCCCTCCACCCTCCTTGGAATAAGTAGCTAAAATGACAGGTCCAGCATGATAAGACTGAAGAAGATCCTGGTGGAACTTCCCAGAAATGCCAAGAAGCTACCTGTGTGTCTTGTAAGCATGCTGGTCTCTGCCCTAGGAAAAAGAAGGGGAAGTGTGTTCTATGTCAGTGGTCTGTATGCACATAATGTGACTCAACAGGATTTCTAAAAGTGAGACTGGCATATAATGTCCCTCAATGCTGCCAGAAATACCAACTGACATCAAGTATGGTTATTCCTATGATTTGTACCACCAACCCACTGTGCTGAAAGGGAGGTGCTTACCCCATCCATTTCTACCTGACCGATTCACACAGAAAGCTTCTTCAAGAAAGAAAATTTAAATGATTTAATGTGATGGTTTTCTGTATTCTAAAATTCCAGAGGTGTGATTTTTCTGTAAATGCAAAACTCATTTATATTTCACAATTTAAATAGGTGCTTAGATGTGGTTAAAAGGATTTGAAAACATTTTCGATTTACAAATGGTTTCTCTCTGGGGTTGGATGAAGGCATGTTTGTGCTCGGGGAGTGACAGGGTACATATTCCTCTCTGCTGTGCTGTGCTGCTGCTTTCCAACAAGCAAAGCAGGAGGGAGTCAGCAAAACAGGGAGTCACTTTGCCCTCCTGGCACCACTAGTAGCTCCCCTTCATGGCCCAATTTTGTTGTTCTTTAGAGAAAGGAAGAGACACTCATGCTTACCAGAGTCATGTCTTAATAATTCATCTTTTATCATCTGGAATCCATCTCCACCATTGGCCAGGAAGTTTGGGAGGATCACCTTATATATCTCATCCATTTTGAGAGGGTCATAACTGGGCACTCGACACTTGGTGCAAAGAACATCTAATTTGACTACTCTGTCTCCAGGTTTTCGGGAAAGATCATATACCACATGGATTCCTAGAAAAGAAATTAGTCTGTTTTCACCAGATCCAAAGGGAGATTTCTGTTTCCTAAGGAATTTTGGTCAAACTCTAGAATTGGGGCATGGGGCTGTGGTTTTTCCTTTGGCTTAAACTTGAGTGAAATTTTATCAAGAGAATTGTGACATTGCAGCTACCCTTTATCATGAGTCCTTCCAGGACATAGGAGAACCACTGGAAGGAAAACCAGCTTTGGACCAGAATGGGTAAAGGGTGACTCTACATGGAGAAACCACATCTTTTTCTGTTTTTCCCTTAAAATGCTGAATTGGCCTACTAAATTGATTCAATGGCCTTAGAAAGTGAAAAGCAGATCAGAGGCACAGAGCATTTTACAATGTTGAAGACCATTAAATGGTAATCACTTGGGATTGGGTGACTTTCACAAGGCATAGAGCTATGCAGTGCTTTGCTAGAGCATCAGAAAACTGCTTTTCCCTCAACTCCCTTCTGGGAAAATGGAGGATGTTTGGGTTGCCCCATAGGCAGTAGGATAGGGCCCCACTGCCTTCTGTAGCCCTTCAATCTCAACAGCAATGTGTTCTGCAGAGGGAGAACTCAGCAAAGCAATTCTATCTATCAAGCGGGACCACAACCTAAGGTTAAAAAAATGAAGCCAGATTATGGTTTCCAGGTAAACTAAGATTACTTTTAAAGGATTAATTCACTGGACTGTGGAATTATTAACAAAAGTGTTTCAGAAGCCCTTGGCAATTTAGGAAACACTTATTTCCGTTCAACTTTCACTACAGCCCATGAGATAAACAGGAAAGGTTTTCTCCCTGTGCCCAGAGGGGTTGAGAACTTGCCCCAGGTCACAGTGGGACTAGAACCAGGCGTTAAGGTGTGTCTGTGCAGTAGGCTGCTCCTTCCAGGAATCATCCTGGTTAATACAGATTGGACAGCATTCCTTTAAATCTTGGCATAGTTCCAGGCAACCATGAGTAGAACAAAGGAGAGGACTTTTTTTTTTTTTTTTAAGAATATTGAATGCTTAAATAACTAAGATTTTATTAGAAACTAGACCTCAAAGCAGCTGACCTGCTTAGAGGACCCATCTGATGTCCAAATCAGACTTGGCAAATACTGCTTATTGTCAGGGCTTTGGGGCTTTGACCCCAATCTAATCTCAGTGGCTCTGAGAGTCCACAGCCACTAAGGGATGAGGTATTGGTGTTGGAAAAATCCAAACCAACCTGACCACATGAATTTTGGTGAGGGGGAAGCTGAGCCAACCAGCAGGAAATCCCATGTCACTTTGGATGGGCCAGCCCTACAGGATGGGTGACTTACCGCCCACCTGCAGGAACTCTCCAGTGGACTGGCCATAGCGGTGCACGCTGTGCTCAAAGGCCTTCTTCAGGGTGGAACCTTTTAACTGGACCAGGTCAAATGTACCTCCAAAGGGCAATACAGCAGCCAGGTTCTCCCAGGTAATTGTGCCTGAGGGTAGTCACAGATGAGGCAAGAAGGAAAATAGCTTGAGAAAATGCTAACACCATGACCAGTTTCCCTCAGCACTGGGGGAAGAAATGAAGGGGACATGGGGAGGCTTATAGAGCATCATCAGCTATGTCTAAGTGGTTCCTGACACTTAGGGAGGGAATGAGTTTAGGAGGCCTCTGACCCTGCACTCCACCACTGGGCAAGGTGGCAGGAGCTCACAAATGACTGTGCCTCAGAAGGTCACCATGCTCAGTCTTAGATCTGCTAGCTTGGGGCTGGATCTCCAGTAGTTTGTTTTGCAGAGTTCAGTTCCTCCAGACAAACAGTGTGTCCCTGCAACCTGTCCCTGTTGTCTGACAATGGGATGCGTTTGGGGCCTTATACTGATAACCGATTGGTTTTCACAGTAAATCAGGGAGGACTACAAGAGTGTCTTGAGTATTTGTGTAGTTGATTTGTTTTGCCATATGATATAATCTTGGATAGCTGTAAATATACTAAGGTAACATTTTAATCCAGTGGTATGTCTTTTTCAGGACAGAAGACTGGTGATTTTTGTCTCTTTTCAGATGCCAAGGTGGAGACTGTTGATATTTTGCATAAATCAGAAACAACTAGTATAGCTTTGTAAATCAGAAGTTCAGACCAAGCTTGAGTTCCACCAACAGCTGCAGCTTCTGTGTGTGAATACATGTAAGCTTGTATGTGTCCTTCGGGCTAGGATGGCTAACCCTAACTTAAAGGAATGACATTCTGGTACATGGCTGGCAGCAGAGATGAACTGAGGCTGCACATGGGTGTGTTCAAGGCAAGAACCACAGCAGAAAAAGATCAGAGAGAGAACATGACACACTGAGGAGCTGGGCCTGGGAGCATACCATTGTTGCGCTCATCAATGGGCGACCGGATACCACCTCCATTTAAAATGCACATGGATACATGGTTCCAGAACATTTCATCAGCGTGTCTGAGATTGTTGTTAATCTGAAACAATAGCACAGATTTACACTAGTTACTCTGGTTCTTCTTCCTTAGGATCAGCTCCAGGAATCTGGTTAGCTCTCCTGAGGAAATAAAGCTACTTTTCCCCTGCTACTGTGTTCCCAGGAATTTCTCAACTATAATTAGAATTAGTTTTACACTCCCAGAAATAAAAATACACTGTTACCAGTCCATGTCAAACTCTTAGTTCCCCCTCCTGAAACTCCCATACTGTCAGGCCAGGTGGCCTTAGCAAAATGGTCTCTCGGTTGTAGTCCTGGTGTCGGGACTGGGCCTCCCATGCAAGGTGGCCTTCAGAGCCGCTCCTGCACAGGCTTCTCCAGGGCAGGCCATGCCCTCTGCCTGATTCTGAGGGCTTGGCCTAGAGCCTGCTCAACACCAGATCTCATGCCAAAGAGAACCTGGCCTCCATGTCTATGTCTCCAGCTGATTCCCAAGTTGGCAATTTTGGAAAGACAGGGACAGCCTTTTAAAACTGGGGAGAATCACATCCATTCTTTTCTTTTATAAAATATATGTTTAGCTATTAGAAATAAAATGAATACATTCTCATTTAGGAGGAAAAAAAAAAAAGCCAGGCGTGGTGGCTCACACCTGTAATCCCAGCACTTTGAGAGGCTGAGGCAGGTGGATCACCTAAGGTCAGGAGTTCGAGACCAGCTAGCCAACATGGTGAAACCCCATCTCTACTAAAAATACAAAAATTAGCTGGGCATGGTAGTGGACACCTCTAATCCCAGCAAGTTGGGAGGCTGAAGCAGAAGAATTGCTTGAACCCGAGAGAAGGAGGTTGCAGTGAGCTGAGATCATATCACTGCACTCCAGCCTGGGCGACAGAGCAAGACTCCGTCTCAATAAATAAATAAATAAATAAATAAATAAATAAATAAATAGCAAAAGCTCTCCTTTGTTCTAGCCTCTTTAACAGAGGGATAAGCACTGCCAACAGCCTGGGTTGTTTCCCTTCAGACTTCTCTTAACATTTATATACCAGCTTCTCCTTAACTACTTCTCTGGCATTGACTGCATGATGCTGAGGAGACACCAGCAGTCTGGTCTTGGCATGAGCATGATTGTTGTCATTTACATGGCAAACATTTATTGAGTGCAGTTGTATCCTGGGCACTGGGCAATGCATGCCAAGCACTGACAGAAATGACTTCCCTGGGTCCAGGCTGTGAGCCCGTGAAAGTGGTAGTCCGACATAGGAGACCTTGGCTCAGTAAGGCCCCCAGAAAGCTACCATGGCCATTCTGCCTGCAGACAAGTAGACAGGGGCTTGTTCTTCATAGGTGATCTTGCTCAGCCATGGGACTTGTTATTACCATTAAAACTGTGTGTTGACTTTCTGTGCCTGTGAAAGAAGTTCCTGTCACACAAGGCCAGGGTTCTCTGGAGTCAAGTGAACTGATGAGGGAAAAACAGTCTGGCCAAGTTGGATCCAAGCAGATATGCTTTTATCTATTATGTTGATATCTCCAGGGTAGCAGAGTTTGTGCATTTGCATCATCTTACAAAAGGAAAGCAACATCCAAAATTCAGACATCTAAGAACACCTTAAAATAAAGGTTTTAGTTCTTGTAAAGCAGTATGTTGGTTGTTACCTGATCTCCTTCCAACACCTTAAGAAGGTACTGAGTATGAAGCTACAAACATCAGACCTTTGTTTAGGCACTAATGTTTTATATATTTTTCATATTTATTTAATTTTAGAGACAGAGTCTCGCTCTGTTGTCCAGGCTGGAGTGCAGTGGTGCAATTATAGCTCACTGCAGCCTCCTGGGCTCAAGCCATCCTCCCACCCAAGCCTCCTGAGTAGCTGGGACTATAGGCACATGCCACCACCCTGGCCAAAAATGTTTTGAAATCCCTCATTCTGTAGCTATCAGTCTATCCCTTCTCACATCCTTGCTTCCTCTTCCCTCTTCCCTCTTCCTTCCTAGCATATGTCCACTCCTGCAGATGACTTACCATAGCATCACAAATCAGGTTGCCCATGTTGCATTCTCTAAAGCGGCACGATTGAGAGGAGCCATCCAGATAGACAATTGTTTTCCCCAATTCCTGGGTAGAATAATTGTCCAATTTTATTCTCCATTTGTTAATGTCTGCTTTTATGCTTGGATCTAGAAGAAAGAAAAGAAGGTAGCCTACAATTAAAGCAAATCTCACACTGGGCTAAATTCTGGAAAAGGAATGAAACATCATCTATGTTACTTGCTGTGAGAACATATTTCTTTACCATATTTGTGTGCATTTTGGTTTTGACCATGAAATTTCCTTAGAAACTTCATTTTGTTTCCTGGTAATAAGACCTGGAATGCATCTTAATTTAAGAATATGCTGAACATCTACCAACTCACCACAGCTGTATGAGCTACCCATTGGCCCACCTGGGACAGCGTTAGTGGTGGTGGTAGGAGCTCTGAAAGGCCCAGGGGCAGTTATAAAGGGCCTGCTGAGGTGCAGCTGGGCTATCGCTGTCAGCGTCGTCCTGGGCCCCTTTCCCATCTGGCTACTGAGAGGCTTGTGTTGTGACTACAGGCTCCCCTGGGTGCTATGCACCGCACCTTCCTGATGTGATCATAGTCAACAGAAAAGGGAAGGTGAGAAACAAGCACAGAAGTGTGTTCTGGATACATACAAAAATCAATGATAGAAAAATGTACTTTTATTCTGAGACGCAGACATAAAAATAAGGTACTCCCTCATTTGATAAAGAAACTGATGCCCATGAGATTGGGCAACTTGCCCAAGGCACGCTGCCTCTAGTTGGGGGGCCAGGACTTGAGCTCTGCTCTGCCCAATTTGAACCCCTTTACTTCAGTTATCATCTCTCCTGTAAACACAAGCTGAGAGTGGCTTTTGCATGTCAGGATCAAGATTTTAAAAGGCAGAGGAAGCAGTGATGCATGTAATCTGATGCTGAGAAGACTTGAAGAAGCAAGTGGGGCTTTTGGCATTTGGGTGTGTTTTAAATCTATCCATGAAGAGGGCAAACTCAAGGAAGAAGATAAATTCTTCAACAGTATTATAGTCTTTTCCTGAAACATTAAAGGAAAGAATGAGAAGGACAAAAATATCCGCTATCTAAATTTTAGATTGGTGGAACATTCCCCTGAACTTCACTTACCTTCAGGAATGCTGCTGTTTAGAAGAATGGGATTTCCATGGGAAGAGATGACGTTTCCTCTTTCATCAAACTCGATCTTCAGATAGCCTAGGTATTTGCCAAAAGCATAGGCCTGGACTACAGGAACCTTCCGCCCATCATCAGAAGTGACTATGAATGGGTACTTCCCAGCAGGCACCTCTTTGGAAGGTGGATTGCCTGAAATAAAAGAGCCACAGCTGATCAAGTCAGCCCTTGTACATACATGGCTGGCTGTAGGCCAGCAGGCCACTGGCTGGATGACAGAGTTTTAAACTGATGATTCGCCATCTGTTGTTCTACATAGCTAGTCTTTCAGGGCCCTGTCTGGGCATTTGCCCATTTCCGAATGCCTTTTTGGTATATGAATCCTACCATTCTCAACTCAGCAAGCTCTTCCTCAGACTCGGGCATTGTGCCTGTGCTGTGGGGCACACAAAGATGAAACACTGTTAAGAGTATCCTCCAGGCTCACTGTGGCTCCATTCTCACTAGCCAGGTGGATTAGCCAAGCCGCTTTACCATACTGTACTTCAGTTTCCTTGCCTATAAAGTGGGAGAAATTCATTTGAAATGAAATCCATTTTAAACAATCCCTATTTTACAGGGGTGTTGAGAGGATTAAATATCTAAACTCCCTAGCTGGGTGCCTGGCATATTGTAGGTGCTCAATAAATATACAATAAGAGTGCATTTTTTCCCCTTATAAGGAAATAGCAATCTCTAGAAACCCCAGACATATACTTCAGAGCTTAAAATCTTTAGTAGAAGATGCAGAGATGACAAAGAGCTGTTTTGGGGATTTGCTGCTAAATTTTGCATCCCTTCAGGTGTCTTTTAGAAGAGCCACATTCACCCTGAGGGCCAACCAGCATGCACACTTCTGATCCCAGCCAGCCATCACACTGGTCAGGTTCTGCAGGCCTCTGTCTCAAAGGGGAGATGTGGGAGCTGCTCATCACCCAGAGGCTAGAAGGCCCACCACTGCCTGGAGTAGTGGAGAGTATGCAGGAGGGTGGAGAGTGTCACCATACAGGGAGCAGGCAGCCCAGCCTTTAATCACTTGGCACATTTAAGTTCCCTAACTGTAGACATGCTTCAGGAACTCTGTGGCTTACATCTTACCTCCAGGGAGACTATGGCACAGTTCAGCTGTTTCAAATTAGAGACTATGGGATGGATTCAGTTGACCACATTACTGTTTCTATCATCTCCCTCTTCATACCCATGGCTAGTCATTCCTATTAGATATTCACAGAGGGTCCAGAGAACTTCAGCAAATGTTGATTACACACAAGGACCTGTTATGAGAATCAGCCATGAGTCAGGCCCTGGGCTTAATCTCATTTAGTCCTCCAAGCTTCCCATGGTACAGGTCCTCTATTATCTGTACACTGCAGACAAGAAAATGGATTGTCCTAGACAGAGTACCCAAGGTCACACAGCTGGTACGTGATGAGGGTTCGGAGGAGGCAGACTGAAAACCCAGGCTGTGAGGTATTGGAGCTTACGTTTTCTCCACTACCCACAAGCCTACCATGTATTTTTTTTTTTTTTCCTAAAGTCTGCAAGCTGGTTGTGAAAGGCCACTTACCAAATCAAATGCAAACCCAGGATTTGCATATTTGTGTTCCAAGCTCTTTCTGGGCTTCTCTTTTCACATAAGACAAGTTGGGTAACATGTTATGAAGAACCCAATCCTGCCATGCTCCTGTGCCAAGAGCGGCCCCCCTTTCAGCTCAATAACCACAGGGCAGAAGCACTGCAAATACTAATGCTTCACAAGCAGGAAATAGTTGTTGCCAATATTAACGTCCAGTTTTCTTGCTCTCACTGGGAAAAAAAAGAATAAGGTCTTGGAACTTTACTTTTACAGAAGCACGCAACTTGAGATCCAGTGAAAGCCTTTGTTCCATCTCCATCTGTAGTGGATGTAGATGTTGTCTGTGACAGTGGCAGATAACGTGATGCATGGAAGACCAGCATGTAAGGTTAACATCCTACTCAGCCTCATTCTGCTCTGTGCTGGTCCTCCTTTGGGCAAGCCTGGTGCCTGGTCTTTACTTCAGGGGACCAGGTGGTTATATAAGGCAGCCTCTGTCAGTTCGTCCTCTGATCATAGACGCTTGGGACTGTGCAGTTCCCCAAATGTCCACAAGGTGGCGGAGAACAACCCGCCCAGGGAGAGAAGGCACTAGTTGCAGGTATCAGGAGTCTGTCAGTTTCCTGGAAACCCAAGAGCTAGGAAAGCCTGATCTTTTTTGGCCTTTATCTTTCTGCCTTTCGTAGAAATATCTGAGCTTAGAAAGAATGTGAAAGTTAGGAATCCAGTAATCCGGTTAGATGCCTCAGCATGCACTCTGCAAATAGGAGCCAGCAATCTCAGCTCCAGAAAACATTCACTCATTTGGAAAGACCTTCATGATCCTTTTGTCATTGGCATATTAAATGGGCTTAATCAGGAACAAGGAAAAAGGAAGATGCTAACCATGCAGCTGGTCTGGTTTGGCTAATCTCTGCCTCCTCCACAGCTGAGCTCTTTCTGCTCCCCTTCAACTCAGCAATCCCAGGAAACCACTGACACAGAAACCAGTCCAGGGTTTCACATTTTCTACGCCATTCCGTGCTGTTCAGCTGAAGATATTCGTGCCCAGAATATTTTTCCCACAAAGAGCTACACATCTGACTTGTCATCTTGGTAGGAAGGAAGATGTTCACCAGAACTCTGTTCCAGTCATCTAGCCGAGAATTCATCCAGGAACCAAATCCAAAGGGGCTGTGGAGTTGTGGACTGGCATCTGGAGTTTATAAAGGCTTCATTTCCCAGCATGGTGTGGGTGCTTGAAAGAGCCTCAAAGGACTCTGTTCTGGGAGCCAAGGAATGTGGTGAACCTAAGTGTGGGTCTGGACAATTGCCCTCCTGCTGTCACATGGTAATAAACAGAAGGGCCAGGGAGCAGCCTTTTCTTTCTCTTTCTCTCTCTCTTTTTTTTCTTCCTTCCACCTTCCCTCCCTCCCTCTTTTCCTTTTCTCCCTCCTCCCTTCCTCTTTTTTCTCTCTTCCTTTTCTTTCTTTCAACAGGGTCTCATTCTGTTGCCAGGCTAGAGTTCAGTGGTCTCCAATTCCTGGGCTCAAGCAATCCTCTCGCCTTGGCCTCCAAAAGTGTTGGGTTTATAGGCATGAGTCACCCACCTGGCCTGATGTGGTTTTCAATGGACTGAAGTATAGAATGTTGTAAGGCAGCCATGCTATGATTTTAACACAAGAACTGGTTTAAGAATTCCTGAACTGGGACCACATAAGGGGACTGGATAAAAAGGATTGGTTATTAGGTTATTTAACATGATTGCTTCTAAGGGACTTGACTCTTTTAAATTACTTGGAAGTGCACACTCCAAACTTAAATATGATCGTGCACTTCCTGGTTTTAGATATTTCAAAAACATTAACAGTTTTAACATGAATATCCTAACCTATAAGACCTACATCATGTGGCCCTTATCGCACCAGCTTCATCTAGAACATTCAGCCTGCCCTTCAGCATTCTTAGCCTCTTCCCATTCCTAGATCACACCCATGTGCCCAGGAACCTTATGGGGTAAAGAGCTTCTGAAGCCAGAGGGCTACATGTGAATTAGCTACATCTTTTTACTTCTTGTTTATTCATCTGTAAAGTGGAAAAAAAGTAAAAGCACCTATCTTACAGAGTTATTGTGGGGATTAAGGAAGTTAATGCAGCAAGTGAAGCCTGACTCGACTCAAGGGAAATTCTTAATAAAGATTAACAATGATTATTGACCAAGTTAACTCCTGGACATCTTTCTGATCTTGGCCCTAATGTTAGTCTATCAGGGAAACACTCACTGATGATCCTCTAGACTTGGCCAAGTCCTCCTTTTATATGCTCTTACAGCATCTTGTACTTTTCCTTTTATACCATACTTTGTAATTATATATAATATGATTTATTTGCATAATTATGTATTTTTAAAAAATCAGATCAGGGTCAGTATCTCTTTCAAGACATTTAGTTCTATGAGGGCAGAGGCAGCTGTGTCTCTAGGATTTGTCTAGCATGTGGTAGGTGCTAGATAGATATTTGTTGAATGACAACTTAAGGAGTTTAGCAATCACTTTTCTATGGATCATACATGGTTAAGATGCTTTCCCTGTGGTGGAATCATGTAGAAGCCAGCGATGCCTGAGTGCCAACCCTCTACCCCAGGTTCCCTCAATTCAATGTCCTCAACTATGCAGCTGGGTGGCAGCTAGTGAAGAGGAACCTGAACTGGGAGTTGGGATACAGGAGAATGGGTTTTGCTACTAGCTCAGTTTCAGTCTGGTTTCTGGACTATGGGAGAGACATTTAGTCCCTGGGGCCTAATTTTATTTTCTAAATTTGTAAAACAAAAGATTTGATTAGTGGTTTAAATTAGTAGTTTTTTGGTTTTTGGTTTTAAGCTATTCGTATCTTTAACACACAAGAAATCCTTTGTGGCAAGGCAAGCCAATAAAGCAGGAAAGCTGAGTTCCTCAGGCTGCACCCTGGTAGAGCTGGAACCCAGGACTAGGTTCCTGCCACCAGAGCCCCTCAGAGCACAACACAGAGACTGCTGGCCTAGAAGTCCCCTGCACCCAGTCCCTCCAGCTCTCCAGTCAGGCCCAGCTGCTGCCTCTGCTTCTGCTAGTCTAGGAGCACCTTCAGGTGAACAGGACAGAGCGTGCTCTCTAGTCATCACAGCCCATTCAAGAGGTGTCCAGCAACCAGAGGAGCAACCACTGTCTCTTCAGTCATCTCTGTACCAAACCATGATGCACAAGCTGTCATGTCAACTTTAGGGAATTTGAGGGGTCAGGTACTGTTATCTATGCCCAGACTATGTCACTCTGCACATGCTTCGATTTACTGCTCAAATTCTTTCCTCTGGCCTTTCAGTGATGACCCAGGAAGTCTAAAAGAGATTATGCATCTTCCGGTAGTATCCAGAGTGGGCACAAAGCCCTCATGAAATCCAATCCAGGCTATCTGCTCATACCCAAGCCTGACAGGCTAGGCAAAGCAGGGAACCCTGTAAGTAGGGAACAGTTCACCACACATTTTGTCACTCATTCAACAGATCTTCACAGAGCTCCAGTGAGTGCCCATTGTTTTGGATCTCCACTGCCTAGCAGGGCCAGGCCCATGGTCTGGTGCATCATCTTTTGGAATGGGTGCTCCATGAATACAAAGTAGGGAAAGTGAGCAAATCCTTAGCTTTCTGCTAGTCTCTTCTCTTCACATGGAATCTGGCCATCTCCATGGCTCAGCATCATTCCAGATACTAGGATTCCCATTCACTTCTTACATTATAAAACAGGCTTCTATACAACAATGTTTAAAAATAAGAAAACAAAAATTATTGAAACACAGCTACCTTCTGGTTCTGTCACTATGGCCTGTAAAAATGCAGTGGCCAAAAGAATGGGGTGGAGAGAGAGATTAATTTTCATTTTGGCATGCCCATGTAGTTCCATTTACTAACGGTGTTCTTTTCAGAAGTAACAACTTTGTGTCTTGAGGTTAAAAAGGAGGTAACTGTGACCATACATTGATATAGTCCTGATATATAAGCATTTGGCCAGAGGTCTTCCTACAGTGGTTGTCAGCTGCTGTGTGAAAGGCTGTGTGTCGTTGGTGAGTGGTCTGAATGAACAGTTCCCTTGAGTCATTCCTTCCCATCATGCTGGTGTGCAATGCAGTGTGGAGTACTTCAGATAAAGCTTAGAACCTGGAGGTCATCTGGAATGGATGGCCAAAGCTCTGGTTCCAAATCATGACAGAGTACTTGGAGAGTGTCTTACAGATGAGCAGTCATAATTCCTAGACATAAATGTTTCTTGGCCTGGGGGAAACATATACTGAGGACAAGAGAAATGAGTGAAGAATACCTACGCTGCTTGGGTTAAACCATTGAATTCCTGGTTTCTTATCTTCTAAAAGTAAGAAGATACATTTAGTCATTTGTGAATTTAGCTTAGATTCTCAAATTTAGGATTTTTTTTTTTATTTAACAAAAATATGTATTACAGTTCAAGTTTAGGACTAGTGGCTAATTTTATAGGGTTTAGAGGGACTTTAAAAATCTGTTATAAAAGTAAAACTAGCATCACAGAATATTTGGCAAATGCAGAAGAAAAAAATTATTCATAGTCCTACCGCCTTATGACTAATATAATTTCTGTGAATTAATATGTATGAGAAGCAAGGAGGGGAAATTGGAAATTGGTGTCAGAATACATTTTAAGGAGAAACTATTTTGTTCAGTGAAATACCTGTATTAGAATTCTTCAGATAGGATATATCCTACTGGTTTCTATTTCTCTAGCTCTCTCTTTCTCTCTCTCAATACTATATATAGAGAGAGATAATACATGAGCAAAACTGGGCCCTAGAACATAGTAGGTCTAAGATAAATATGTCAGTTTTCTAATATTCTCTCTCTCTCTCTCTCTATATATAAAATATATATTTAACAGATCAAATATGTCTATTATAGACATATTTATATATTCTGTTCATATATTATCTCACTTAATCCCCACAACTCTCTAAGGTAGCCATATCACTGTCACCATTTTAAAAAAAGAAAGCTGATGCTCAGAGTGGTTGAGTAACTTGTCCAAAGTCAGACAGCTAGTGGTGTCTGAGCCTGAGAGGAAACCAGTTCTTAGAGTTTAAAGCACTTTTCAAAACCCCATGCCACTTCCAGTGAAAGTTGGAGAAATTATATCCTTTGCAGAAGACCATCAAGCAGCAAAGTTAAGGAAACACAAACTTCAGGCCTGGTAAGAGATTCGTACCTATGAGTAGGCTTAAGACTTCACAGTAGCTGGCCATCACCTTTCCTTATAATTCAACCTTGCCAAATGACCTTGGACTGCCATTTGTTCTGTAGTCATTCTTTTTAGATTTTGGTTTTGGATAGTCTCACTTCATCTTGGAAAACAGTTTCCTGAGATAGCTAAAATGGATCAGTGTTATGTGGCTGCAAAAATTACAAACCAGAAGGTTCTGGCTTTGCTCTGTAAAGGAAGCAGGTGCTCAGGCTGGGCCATGGCCAGAAGTTTACTGAAAGGACCCAAGAGGGTGACCACCAGTACAAGTAAGTCCTTGTGCTTACCACATTCAAAAAGACCAGGAAAGCAAAGTCCTTTTTTTTTTTTTTTTTTTTTTTTTTGAGACAAGGTCTCTCTCTGTCACCCAGGCTGGAGTGCAGTGGCATAATCACAGCTCACTGTAGCCTCAAAATCCTGGGTTCAAGTGACGCTCCTGCCTCAGCCTCCTAAAGCACTGGAATTGCAAACACTGGGATTGCCAACATGCCCAACCACACTCAGTCACGAAATTATCTCTGAAGCTACCACCCACACCTCTGCCCCTTCGCTGATTCTCCCCCATCACTTAATAAACACAGATGTCAGCAGTTCTTACCAAATGCCCAAAGGACATGGTTCCTTGTCGATGAGTGTTTCCCTGTCTTGTGAATGTTGTAAGTAATAACATTGTTTTCTTGTTCTAAAAGGCAAGATTATCTAAACTGCAAGGATGAAAATTAATGGAGAGATGAATAATGATTGTAAACACCAACAACAGTCTTCCACCCTCTTTACTTATTCTTATTACAACAGGGATGCATCCATCCCATCAGACTATGCACCAGCCTGACGGCAGCATAAAGAAAACGCAGCAGGTGCTTGTCATCTGTCTTAGTTAAATTACACTATAGGCTCCATTTGTTTTAAGAGCAAAATTCTGTGGTCATTAAAATTATTTCTTTAGATACATGAAAAGTTTTGAATTTTATATTCAATATGTGTGCCTAAATCCAGAAGCAATGGAAATTAGATAATTTTTAAAAACCTGATCAATCAAATAAAGAAATCTTACTTTTTAAAGAAGTTGCACTTGTTAACATCCATTTAACAGTACTGGACACCTGCCTTCCAGTGTCAGCCTCGACACAGTCAAGGGTATAATGGACACTTCCAGGCTAGCAAGGAGAGAAGCAAAGCCTGCTGGACTGGGAGGGAAAGACGAATTCAAAAGACTTGAGGTTTCATAAGGCTGAAGGTGAGCTCTAAAAAACTACGGGAGTGAGAAAGCTTTATGGATAGGAGGCCTGTGATAAGAGAGTTGGAGAGTGGAGGCAGGGAAATATTAGGTAGAAAAGGGTGGGGTCCCTGGCAATGGCTCCACCCTCAAGCCTGGACCCATGGCCCAAAGTGAGAACTTTATATCCCCATTTTTCTGCCCGAATGTTGCCTTTTCCAAATCACCCTGGCCTGCCCTGTCCCCCATCCTGTCCTCATAAAAACCCCAGGCTCCACTGGCAGTGGAACGGCAGAGAAGGAGATAAGAGAAGAAGCAGCTTGACATTGGTGAAAAGCAGCTTGACTTCAGAGGGATGGCTTGACGGTAGGACCTTGGAGAAGAGTACAGCTGGGGATGGCCTAATGCCAGGAGGAGACAACTTCCCACACCATACCCTTTCCAGTTCCCCATCCCACTGAGAGCCATTTTCATCATCAATAAAATTCTCCACATTCACTATCTTCAATTTGTTCTTGCAAGCTGATTCTTCCTGGATGCTGAACAAGAGTTCAGGATACAGAGGGCTGTCACACTTAACTGTTAAACACTTAAACTGTCCACAGACAGCAAAGCTAAAAGGGCACACTGTAACACACGCCCTCTGGGGCTCCAGGGGTCACAGATACTCACTTAGATGCTGCCGCAGGGCTACACAGAGTTCTACTCCTGCCAGCACCCAGAAGCACTTGTCCCAGCCTCTGCACCTGCTCACCTACGTGCTCTCCCTCCCGTGAGGAGTTGAGAGCTGCAGGATGAGTAAACAAGACAACCCTTTCATGAGTCCCATGAAGGGGTCAAGGGAACGATCCCATTTCAGTTTTGGACATGGAGAAATTGCGGAGATAATCAAGTCTCCGCCTGTGGCCCCAGAAGTGAAGTTGCTGAAATGGAGTGGAGCTGTCAGTCACTGGGTTGAGGAGATCAAGGGACTCTGAACTTTGGGTATTGGATCAACTACCCACATGGATACTCTGCCAGGTGAAGGCAGGAGCTGGAGTGGAGAAGAAGATAGGAAATTGGGTACTAAATTCTCAGTGATGCGGGACATTGCTTGGAGGTGATTAGATGAGAGTGATAAGGGGGATAGATGATCTGAGCCTCAAAGGAGTTAGAGGAATAAAGTTCATATCAGTAGCCTAACAACAGTATAAGGTATTCTACCAAATTTTTTTTATTTCCCCAAATCCTGAAAAGTAAGCTTTCAGGCTGTATGTATGGATGACTTTCTATATAACAGGATGTTAGAATGGGAAGGATGACAGAATTAACAATTCGAATCCCTTTACCTGGAGGCTATGGAAACTGGTGCTTATATTCACCCAAGGCCACAGCTAGCCAGATTGATTTGCAGAATCCAAAACTCAGTTAAAATATTGGGACGCAAAGAGAGAAACAGCATCTTTGGAGTCCCTTCAAGGACAGCACAGAGAATAGAGTGCCCTGGTGTACCTGCTACAGGTACTTTTTACTCCTTTTTTCTCTGAAGGAAGTAACATGGACTAGTTCGTGACTCTAGGATTTAACTTCTTTAGAGAAAGCATTTGCATTTTAGCTCTTATCTTTGTAGCTTTATCATTTTGTAAGCCTCCTAGAGGGAAGTTCATTTCTCTTCACTCTGATGTTAGACTGGTCAGCCAGTGCTGGGGTTACCTGTATATGCATGGTAGTTGGAAAGGAAAGAAACTGGAATAACTTTCAACATTTGGGAGGGATCCATTCATGCACTGTTTTAGTCATGCCTTATTTGAAGCTGAGTTTTAAAAAAATATGAGCAAGCTACAATACAACAAAATTAATGTAATGGGTGGTAACCAGCATTTAAAAAATCAAATAACAGAACAGAAAATATGAGGGTGCAATCCACGAGCTTTGGAAAGGTTTACTTCCATGTGTGTTTCTGTATTGGATACGGTGTGTGCAGAAATGGTTCTCAGTAAGATTTAAAATTCCAAGGGATGTATTATTTTAACTGTATTTTTATTAACTAATCATATTTACCATATTCATTATTTTAATGTCATTCTAATTTCATAAAATTATTCAGCAGAGTTGTTTTCTTAAGGCCAGGAAAGTTTATTTAAACAGGCAAACATGCCTCATCCCTATTGTGTCCTGGAATTACCTTTAATGTTTTTGTTGTTGCTGTTGTTGAAACAGGGTTTCACTCTGTCATTCAGACTGGAGTTCAGTGGAGCAATCATAGCTCATTGCATCCTCAACCTCCCAGATTCAAGCAATTCTCCCACCTCGACCTCCTGGGTAGGTGGGACTACAGGCATATACTCCCACACTTGGCTAATTTTTAAAAAATTTTTTTGTAGATATGAGGTCTCCCTATCTTGCCCAGGCTGGTCTCGAACTCCTGGGCTCAAGCAATTCTTCTGCTTCAGCCTCCCAAAATTCTGGGATTGTAGGCATGAGCTGCTGTGCCTAGCCACCTTTAATTGTTATGTTCACTCATCAAAACGATGAGTATGAAAGTGGAGATTTTCATCAGAACAAGTTTAATCTTGGTAAGCAATCATGAAATGTGAAGTAAATGACTAAGTCTTGGTTATCTCAGTTTTCTCAGAGAGTGTAATTATTTACTTCAAGATTTACAGATAAGCAAACTCTAATTTTTATCCTCAAATCTTTCTTTCATCCAGTCCTTCATCATTAACTAAATTTATCTACTTAGCAAAGGCACATACAGTTGGCTGTCTCTCTGTGGGTTCTGCATCGTTGGATTCAGCCAACCATGAACAAAAAATGTTTTCTAAAAAAGGATGGTTTTATCTGTACTGAACATATACAGATATTTTCTATTGTCATTACTCCCTAAACAATAGAGTATAACAACTATTTTCATATCATTTACATTGTATCAAGTATTATAAGTAACCTAGAGATGACTTAAAGTATATGCGAAGATGTGCACAGGTCATATGCAAATACTACACCATTTATGTAAGGGACTTGAGCATCCATGGATTTGGGTATCCACAGGGAGTCCTAGAATCAATCCCCCACAGATACTAAGTCATGACTGTACTGTTATGGGAACAAAGGATAGGCTACAGAAATGATGGGAATCTGGGCATGGTCACCCAATCTTTTCAGGTCTCTCAGGGCACACTCATTGATGGACACGCACCACAGGCCATGAATGATCAGTTGTTGCTGTAAGACAGCATTGATTAAGATGGAGTAAAGACAAGTCAAGGGGAACACAGGAATGTTCATATCTGAATGAAGGGGTGAAACTCCTTTGAGTGTTCATGCGTTATTTTGGTCATGTCTCATTTAAAGCTGAGGTTTTAGAAACATGGATTAGCTACAGTACAAGAAAATCAATTTAATGAGTGATAACTGGCATTAAATGAATAAAACAGTAAAACAGAAAAGTCGGGGTGCATTCCAGGTGCTTTGTGAAAGTTTTCTTTCACTTGTATGTGTGTGTACTTTTGTGCATTTGTATGTGAATGCACACACACATATACGTTTGTGTGTTTTGGCTCCCTGTCTAAAATGTTCTTCTTACTATGGGTCAGAGTTTAAACATTTTGAAACCATTATTCTAAAGGAAGAAGGGGGAGGAGACATATCTAGCTCCCACTGTGTGTCCAAGGGTGCTGACACTGCCTCAGAGAAAAGCTAAAGGTTTGGGTTTTCACAGGTCTTATCCAGTGAGCCAGCACATAAGTAAAATAAGAACAGCTAACATACTAGGCCCTGTGCTAAGGCCATTTACCTATACATTCATTACACATATTAAATCACAGTGATCCTTTATAATAGGTACTCTTGTTACCACCTTCATTCCACAGATGAGGGTAATTAGGCATTGAAAGGACCCCATCATTAGTGGTAGAGTCAGAAGGACTTCATTGAGTCTTCACCCCTACCCGGTGCTTCCCAATGACCTGCTGCAATTATTTCCTAGTCTTGACTCTCTTAGTTCATTTAACCCTCATGGAGTTGTTGAAGCTGTTTGATTGCAATGTTATTCATGCTAACGATGTCCAGTGCTAGGTGTCATCCTCATCACATTTATGGATTGTCTGCTATGTGCCTGGGGCCGTTCTCGACATCTTATGGACATCTTTTCCCATGGAACAATATTTACCATTCTTATGAGTAATGTAAGTGCCTAATCCTTTTTAGTCTTATCTGTCAAAAACAAAAAAGCCCTATTACTGGTCATAACCCATAAATTGATTTCACCACCTCTCAGTTTAACTCAATTTGAAATTATTCCTTAGCCTGTGTTTACCAAGAAGTAAAATATCTGTGAAGGAATTCAGTTAGCACACATTCATACTGGTATTTTCTTAAGTGAAGGCCAACTTTAGTTTGTGAGTTATGATTTTGATTGACATATTTTTATGAGCAAGCAACCTCCACGACACTGCATACCAGAATATAGCTGTTTATAGTTTATAAACTGCTGTCATATATTTTTACATCTCATATAATTTTCATAGTAACATGGAACTTTGAGCATGATCATCCCCTATTTTGAAGCTAAGCTAGCAGATTCAGAGAGGCTAAGTGACCTGCTCAAAGTCGTTCAAGTGAATTAGGAATGGGGACTTTTCACCCAATACTGTGTTTCTTTCCTTTTTATAATTTATGTCTTGCTTTCTGATTGCAAAAGTAACATGCATTCATTATTGGAAAATACTCCAAAGTACTAGAAAGAAAATAAAAATTACTTTCTTAGTGATAATTCCTTTTAATGTTTTTGGGTATTTCCTACTTATTGTTTGGGGTACTTTGAGTTTTGCTTTTTATCAAAATAGCATGGCCTTTGACAACCCACATAAGGATGGTAGAAGCAGGAACCTCTTCAAAGGGAGGGCTGTTCCCACACCAAAGCCTTTCTTGCGAATGCTGATAGACAGAAGAGCTGTTTATCAGCCTCTTCTTCCTTCCCTTGGGCATACTTCAAAGATCTATGCAGTGCAAGGTGGGGGAAGTGGGAAAGGTGGAACCAGATTCAAAAGTTTTGGGACATTATAAGTTTAAAGTGGAAAACTCATAAAAGAGTTATTCTAATGAAAAGTACTTAACAACAATCTGAGAGAGAAAAAAAGAGAGTGGTGGGGGTAGTCAGATAGTGGGTAGGAAGAGTGCATGCTCTCCTGAGGACCCAGGGTCATGTGGCTTCCAGGATACTTATATTCCTAGTCTGCAAGCAGAGTTAGGACTCACACTCAGAGTTCCAGCTTCTGCTACCTGTGCAACTTACAAATCAAATCCACCTTGAGTTATAAAGGCCCTTATTTACATTATTTTGTTTATGCTTAAAGTTTTTTATATGACATGTTGCTTTTTGATAAGAATCTATCATAAATGACTTGGTTGGGGCTCAATAGTCTTTTTGTTTTACATATGTATGGTATATATATGTTTTATACATATTTTATGTCATATTTATTATATACATAAATATATGGAATTGACTTATCATGAAATCAATAAATTTCTTAGTAATGTTTGTGAGTAAGATTTACACATTCCCATTTAATGTATATTACATATATAATATATTATAGATCATATAATATACATTACATATTAAATAGCAGTAAAAGGAATAATAACAGTTACAAAGGCAAAAGAGACAAAATACTTATCTGGACATCCTGGCTCGTGCAATCCTTTTGAAACAATTACCTGTGTAAAGAAATGTGTTGGAGTGTCCTCCCACCACGACGTCCACACCCCTCACTTTCTGAGCGATGAGTTTATCCGTTTCAAAACCCGAATGTCCCAGTGCAATAATTTTGTTCACATTTAGAGTTTTTAACTTATCTACTTCAGGTTGTAATGCAGTGATTTCATCTTCAAACACTAAATTTGTTCCTAAGGAACAAAATAAATAAAATGGATATTTATTAACAATTTTTATTATATTACTTATTATACATATTAACATGCAAAGGTTAAACACCTTAATTTACTAAAGTTCAAAAGTTAGTAAAACCAAAACATATTTATTCATTAAATACAAAACCCCTAAGAAGTAAATAAAAATTCAAATCAATATCCTTGTTACATTCACTTGATGTTGTATTAGTTTAAGGTTATGGATATTGTTTTGCTCGAACTTGGTTGCAAACTGTGAGGAGGCTTCAGATATTGTTTTATATGTTTGTACATCTCAACTTCCACAATACCAATGCAGAAAATGCCTGAGCATGTAAGCATGATATACAAAATAGTATTAGCAACTCCAAGATGTTGGTTGGAAACTTGGAATAATCAGTGTTCAAATTTAAAACTGTCAAGAAGGTAGTCCTTGAATGCCTATTTTAATATGGCAGTTGATAAGTTTGTCTTGTTCTCTTTAATGCCAGCAGGCCAGGCACAGCGGCTCACACTTGTAATCTCAGTACTTTGGGAGGCTGAAGCAGGCAGATCACTTGATGCCAGGAGTTTGAGACCAGCCCAGGCAAAATGGCAAAACCCTGTCTCTACTAAAAATACAAAAATTAGTCAGGTGTGGAGGCACATGCCAGCTACTTGGGAGGCTGAGACAGGAGAATGTCTTGAACCTACCAGGCGGAGGCTGCAATGAGCAGAGACCATATCACTTCACTCCAGCCTGGGCAACAAGAGTGAGACTCTGTCTCAAAAAATAAATAAATAAATAAATAAATAAATAAATAAATAAATAATGCCAGCATTGGAGCATTATTGAGCTCTGCGTTAATAATGGGGGCCTCATCTAAATGTTGCTGGCACTGGGATTGTGTACATTCTTCTCTGGGTGCTTATTACTGCGCATAGTGGTAACAAACGATAGCCTTTTGGTACCCACTGTCAAGCATGGCTCTCATTGCGCAACCCGGGTGCTCTGTGTGCAGCAAGACAACTGGTTCCTCCCACTGGCTCTGCAGCCACACTTGAGCAAGCTTTGAGGTTTTATGGCTATGACTGGCATGAAGGTGACTGCAAATACAGGCATACTGCCCTGAAGTCGTGTCTGGTACTCTGTGACAAGGGAGTCCTCCAGTAGATCCAGACTCTCTTATGCTGATTTCTAAGAACCAGCACTAAACAAGGAGGGGAGGGTGGGAGAATGACATCTCATTAAAAACTTTCAAAATGCAGGAGTCTGCAATCTCCAGTTTGAAAAGCACTAATCCAAAGAGTAACAAGATTATTAGAAATGCATCCCTTGTTCCACTGTGATGTTTAGGAATGTCTGTGTGCTTCAGCAGGGGAACTCCTGAGTCCTTAAGATTAGCCAACTCCGCAAGTGCAAGTTATCATGGAAGATAATTCATGGCTGACATCATAGCCAGGGAGGCCCCAGAATTACAGCCTCATAATTAGCAGCTCACAGATGTGTTGGACTGGCAAGGCTGCCAGTAACTCATAGGCAATCTTGACAAATCAAGAGTTGTAGTTTTGCCACCATTGTCTATCATGAGAACATCAAGGACAATCAGCCTCCTGTTGGTCGCCCCGAGAAACCCAGGGCTCCCCGTTGCCCCTCAGTGCTATGTTGCTTTCTATGTGAGCCTTTCCTTGAGCATCTCTTTGAAACAACAAGGTGCACCTTCCCCCATGCTGCACTTGTCATTCCCCTCCTGCTTAATTCTTCTCCACAGCCTTACCACCTTCTGACACACCAAACCATTTACTCATTTATTGATTCCCCTGCTAAACATGTAAGCTCCAGTGGGCAACTTTTTTTTTTTTTTTTTTTTTGGTCAGTGTCCCTGGTGCCTAAAACAGTGCCTGGCACATAGACAGGTGCCCAGGGGAATGACTGAATGTCAAGAGTATGCTACCATCTTTTGCTTAAGGTTTGGCTGCCAAGAAGGAAAAAAAAAATTCAGAGAAATGCCTCTGAAGACAAAGGAATGTATTCTTCTATTGTATCAGAAATCTCACAGGACCAGGCATCCCCTATATACAAAGCATGGGTTATATTTCAAGACGTCACGAGAAGAGTTGTATTACAGGTATTTCATGATCTAGCTAAAATAAATTAGATTAAATGTGCTAGAAATACAAGTTATACCCCTGTGGGTGCCCAGTCCACTAGGACTGGGAGAACTGGGCTTGATTAGGGCCAAAGAACTATAGGAAGAATCCACACCAGGCTGCTGGGCCTGTGGACTTGGAAGAAGCAGTGCTCCTGGAAACATTCTATTCCACGCCATCCCTTTCTTGCACATTGGGCCCTATAAAATGCAGCCCTCTCTTCCAGAAGCTGCTGGAAACAGCATTGTCGCTTTGGATCCCCTCTCTGTTACAGCCTGGTAAAGGGCTGGCCAGAGTCCCAGCTGGGGCAGTTTGATTTCTGGAGGCGCTGTGCCTTTCCACCAAGAGCCCCACCTCCTACCTCCTTATGGGTGCCTTTTAAAGAAGAGACAATGCTTTCCTCTGAATCACACCTGAACTCCTTAGCCCTACAATCAAGCCCTGACCCAAATTTCTAGCTTTTCCTAGTCAGAACCCATGCTCCAAGAAATGGAACTACCTGCTATTCTGTGACTGTGGCCCCTATACCTTCCTGCTCTCATGTATTCATCCCAGCAATGCTTCCTGAGGACTTACCATATGCCAGGCATTGTGCACAGTCCACTGGGCAATAGTGAGACAGCAGAGGTTGCTACCCTCATGGAGCCTGCATCCTAGCATACGACCCTGACCTCACTTCTGGAATGTCCTGTGCCCCAGGGATGTTTTACACAGCTCTCAAGGGGACCAAGGAGGTCAAGTGAACGTGACCCCAGGGTGGGGTTGGGGGGTTCTTTAGCAAGTCCTCTCACTCTTCTCACTGACCACTCCAGCCCCAGGCGCTCCATTCTGCCTCCATCTCTGCCTCCATCTCTGCCTCTCTGCCAGCTGCAGGACCCGCTCGCTGCTCTCAGCAAACACAGCTAACTTTTCTATTGTTGTTTCCAATGGCCTGGACTTATTTTATAATAACAACAATAAATATATATTTTTGAATTGTCAATTATATGATCTTTATCAGTTATTTCTTAATGAAAACTCATGTTTCTAGATAACCCTAGCTCCTAGTTTCCCTTTTCTTCTTCAAATATGGAAAGACATTTAATTTGGATAATTTAAAGAAAATGTCATTTTTGTGCTCATTGCCAAAGTGTTTCAAAAAGTGTTCTTATAAAAGTGCCTCAAAATAGTTTCTTGAAGGGTCTTAAGATTATATATGTGTGTGTGTGTGTGTCTTATGTGTATGTATCATATATGTATGTGTGCGTATGTCTTAAGATTATATATATTATATGTACATGTGTGTATATATGTCTATAAATGTATATACATACACTTATATATGTACATGTATATCATAAGATCACTATATATATTTCTGGGAAAGTCAGATACAAGAATGTCATTAAAACGAGATAAATAATGAAAAGCGAGAAAGGTGAGTTAGCTAGACATGTAATAATCATCCTAGAAAAGGAGCGATAAGGTAAATTGAGGTAAAACCCCAGCTCTGGGCTCATGGCTCCACAGGAGAAGGGCAGTGAGTTTTGAGGCTCTCATTCTCTAGTAAATGAATCTGTACTGTTTAGCACTGGCTATAAATTGTCTCCTCTTTCCATTTTGAAAGCACTGAATTAGACAAAGATACTGTTTTTGTCAACAAAGAAGTTCACTGAGCAGAAGAGGACATCTCTTTAAGAAGTACCTTGGAACAACAGCATAGAATTTACCAGATTGCTTTTATCAGTATTATTCTAAGCGCACTATTTACCCAGTTGTTCCTACTTTTATCTACAGTCCATAAATATAATGCCAAGCTGTGATTTAGGGCATCTGTTTTCAAGCAATGAGTGCTATAAAAGGGGAAAATACCTGGATTTGAGAGAAAAGGGGTTTCTTTGGAAGTGTATCCAACGATTCCCACAACTTCATCACCAACAGGAAGAACTTTATATGGCAAATAAAGTCCTGATATTTGAGATGCTAGTGGCCCCTTTGCTTTAATGTTTGCACTCAGAATTGGAAATTTGGCCTCTTTGAGGAGTGGCTCAATCAGTCCTTCTACACCATTATCAAATTCATGATTTCCCAGTGCCTAGGTAAAACGGAAAAGAGAAAAAGAGTTAGGTACTTTGGAATTTTCAATGAGAGAATACTTTAAAAACATTACATTTGCCCAGTATCTCCCAAAACTGACTAAGCTCTACGAGACATATTCCATGATTTTGTGTCCTCCTCACTTGGGTCAGGCCCAGGGACATTCAGATCATCATATTGGTTGAGAACTGCTACCCGGGTGTCACACCACCTAGGAAAGGTGGTTTGCCAATGTGCATACACAACACCTGGAGAGCTGACCAGGGGTCCACTGTCCCACCATCTCAGATCGGGGGCAGGTTCCAATGTTCACATTTACCAGCCTCGGCCCAATTTTTCCATGTCGTTTTTCTTTTATAAACCCACATCTCAGATCCCATCATTTAAGCTGCTATCTGCTGGAGAGAATGATTAACATCAGCAGGACGTTAGCAAAAGGCAACCTGAAAGGTACGCTTGGCAGAGACCAAAGGCCTCCTTCCTCATTTCATCTCCTTGGTCATCATTCACCTAGGTTCCCACAATTGCTTCTTCCCAAGCACTCTTGTGGGAAGATGAAGATCCTCAATAGCTGGCAGGAGCTAGCATCTCCATATATTCCAGTGTGGCTCTGGCTTCCTCCTCCAGTCAGCTCTGGGCACCATTTGCTCCAGTCCTAGCAGTTTCATATTTGGGGAAGAACTCCATGGTGAAATGATTATGCAACCTTCAGCGGGTTCTGAACCTGTTTCCAGCGGAGGACTTCAGGAGGAGCAGGGATGGTGACAAGCAATCCTTCTTAGCTCTCTCCCATTCCTCACTGGTTGAAGAGTGGCTGCTGGGTGCAAAACCACCCATTGTCTGTCACTGTGCAGCTCCCCATAGTGAGTCGGGGGCTGGGGTGGGGGGACTGGGGGGAATCCATGCAGTGGCCCCAATGACAAAGCATGACATGTCAGCTGGCTTCCCAGAAAACCTTCCTGTCCTTCCTCCATTGGCCTCCTGGATACACCCATCTCCTCTGGCCCCCTACCTACCTGCTTGGGCTGCCAAGGCTGGTTTGCTGACTTAGTACTTAAACCAGCAGATCTCAAACTTTCTAAATACCACATCCAGTTTCATTTCACTTTGTGGGTCGTCTAGGAACAGGCATGAAGTGCTGGTTGGTGACCCATCCATTTAAATGAGGGCCCCGTGCGCTCTCTTACAGCCTCACCCTCTTCCTTCCTTGCTCATTCCACACTCTGTAATGGCATATTAGCAGGGTCTTTCTTTTGTATCAGTCTCCTGACTATATGAGTGCTCCTGGGCCACTGGGCCCTGCCACCTCTCCTGCTCAGTGCTGTCCCCCTCTTTGGCACACAGGCATTCACTGAGTACCTGTGCCTCCAAGGGTTATGTATATATCCTCATGTGAATGTGCTTATGCAGAGAAAGCAGCACAATGTCTTTACATTCCTACATTCTTGTCTCCCCTATTAAATTCAGAAGTTTGAAATTTGCCTTTTCCCCCATCTCTGATGATCTACCCATTTTTACCTCTTCCTGTTATGTAATTAATTTTCCTCTTAAAAGCTGATCTGGTCTTACACCTTCTTGCAGGCTTGGGTAATTGTTATTTTTTCCTTCTATTCTCAGAATGTTATGATTTTTTCCTATGGTGAAATAAGTCTCCCTTGTTACAGTACAATAACTCTCTGGCTTAACTATAAAATTATTTTGTTTTTAATGAATGTTTCTACAGTTCTTCAAGAAAGACTATCCAACTTGTTAGCCACCTTGCAGTTTAACCGCAACATTATATTCCCAGCACTCGGCAATAGCTGAAGTTATAGTTTTCCTTTATTTGTTTGATGCCTTCTCCACCTCTCCATCCTAACTTGAGCCTAATCCCCCTGAAAGTAGTGACTTTGACTGTCTTTTCATCTCCCTTGCCCCATGGGGAGAGGAGTCCCTGATTCATGGTGCTCAATGTGGTGGGATGGACTGAGTAAATGATCTCATTCCTACTCATACCTTCAACTGTAAACTGAAAATCTCCAGCCCTGACTTTTCTCCTGATGTCTAGATCTGTATGTCAACTGCCATGTGTCATTTCCTCCCAATGTCTCAAATGTGCCCCAAGCTTACCAGGCTCAAAGCCCCTTCCCTGTGACTCACTGTCTTGGCCCAAGATGCTACCATATACCTAGTCAATAAAGCCAGAAACCCTGGGGCGGTGGAGTCCTGCCCTCTCCCCTCTCCTTCACCGTCACTTCCTCTGGCATCCCTCTCCCTTACCTAAATGCTCCAGTTTCCATTCACCTATTGTTGCTGCCTTAGTGTGCTCCTGGACTATCACAGCCTCCTAGTTGGGTTTCCAGCTATTCTTGTTTCTTTCGCTAAACTGTTCTTTATATTGCTGCCAGAAAAATCTTTCTCAAGTGCAAACCTGACCTTGGCAATCTCCACCTTAGGTCTCCACAGAGGCACAGCCTTTATGATAGAAGTAAACACCCTAAGCAGGGCCCATGGGGCTCTTAGGGATCTGGTTTTGCCTTCCCCTTCAGCCTCATTCCTGATACCTACCCCATAAAGTATGAGGAAACAAGGCAGGGGTAGCTCCCTCCCAGGCTCCTCCCGCTCCTCAGCAGTGACCCAGGGCACATCTCAGATGGGCAGTGAATGAATAAAATAAAAGCAGTTAAGGAAATGAGCCAGCATTGAGTCAGCACTTGCCACATGCCAGCGTCATGGAAAGTGAATATGTACAGAGTACAGAAAATCTGATTTCATGCTGTGAGGGTGGTACTCTTATTGCGCTCATTTTACTGATGAGAAAATCTGAGATCTAGAGAAGTTAAATGAATTGTTGCAGATCACACAATTTGTAAGAGGGAGCTGGGACTAGAACCACTTCTGTTTGATTCCAAAGTTCTTAACCTCTGTGCTTGGTTGTACATTTGCATAAAGCTTAGCACATACAAAACACTAAAAAAAAAAAAAAAAAAAAAAAAAATTCCTAACTACTTGCACAGCGAATGTATCCCTCGCACTACCACAGTGCAAGTAGTTAGTACCACCACGTCAGGGATTCACTGTTGAATGAATAAATGAATGAACGAAAGAATCACTAACAAGTTTCTTTCTTCTATACATAGCTAACTTTTCCACAGAAATTAATGCAGACAAATTCCTTTATAAATACTTATTTTCTTTAGAAACTCGTATTTTCATTTCCCACCTTGACTTCCTTCTACCAGTTTTTCTTCTATTGCACTTATGAGAACTCAGTGATTCCTAAGCTCTTCAGGATCATACTACTCACCTCAGTACACCAAGTTCTCACCACACCGAGGTATACTGCAGGCACTCAAAAAATCTTGTAAATACATTGATCTAGTTAATTCATTTCTGTTATTTTTGATTAATAACATGAAAACATCTCAGGAAAAGACTGCCTAAGAGAAGAACGTAGAGCAGTGAAATATAGGGGATCATAACAGAGCAGATAATCTTACGCTGCTTTCTTTGGTCCTCTTGAACATTCCCATGTAACTTTCCATATTTCCATTTTTTGTAGCTAAACTGTTACTTGCCACTTATTGTTTAACCATCAGTTTAGGCATTTGATTTCCATGACCCTAAATCATATCTTTTTTTTATTTGTATAAATGTATTTGTATAAATCATATCTTTTTTTATGTGTCTAAATCATGTTCTGATGCTCTTTCTCTCTTGTTCTGTTGCCTTCCAAACATTTCATTACTAAGATTGAGCTCATTCATTCATGAACCCTAGTCCTTCCTTAATTCTAGCCCTATGACATCCTGTACGTGTTTACTAAAAACATTAAACTTCACCAAATGCACTTTTCTGTAATTTAAGAGAGCAAAGCCCAGCGAAGTGATCTTTAGTATCTTCAACAGCAAAATCATAGAAACATAATGTGAGCATCTGGCCCACCCCCAGCTTCTCACCCCCACCACTTTCTTTATGTAGAAGAAAGCCTAAAACACTATTTTTTTAAAAAAGAATTGATGGTTTTACATCAAAGAAACTTTCCACACTCACACAGAACAATTAACAAACCCTCAAAAAAATTGTTTCATTCACAAACAAGTGCCAGTAAAATATTAGTAGAAATATAAAGGTAACTTATAAATTAAAACACAGAAATGAAAACAAGAAAACCTGGGCAATTGTCCAGAGAGTGCTACTGGAGTGCCAGGCTGTGAATTGTGAAGCTGTTTGGCTAAGCTTTTCACCTGTTTCCAAGCAATTTGGTTTCACTCACTTTACAACGAAGACATTGCTTAACTACTTTTTACCAAGTTTGTTTCAAATCCTGACTTCCAAAAAGTTTTAATGGTTCACACACCAAATCATACCAAAATGGAGCCCATTTAAAAGAAGCAGGTAGAGTGAGTAGTTTTATTAATCATTCAGTAAACATCTGCTGGGTACTGGTGCCAGAGCTCACCTGGTGTCACAGAGAACATAGAGTCAATCTGATGTGTGAACAGACAGCCACAGTGGACAGATGGTTAGAGATGTGTGTGCAAGGTACAGGTGATACACCAGAGACAGACGTCTGCAGTAGAAGTGTTATGGAGAGACCTCAAAGATGTCACACCTTGAACTGTGTCATAAGCGGCTCATGGCATCTGGCTGTTTTGGTGCTCCTGGAACTGAGGGCACCTGAAAATCCGGCAGAAAAAAAAAAATGATGCAGCTAAGAGCATCTCTGGGAGATCAGGGAGGGTCTGTATGGTGTCCAAGGAGTCAGGGCTCTCATTTTGAGGGAAGTGGGAAGCCTTGAAGAGAAAGTAGGGCTGGAGGCAGTCCGGGGTGCTTGGAAAGCTCAGTCTGGCGGCCTGCAGTGAATGGACGGGAGCTGTGTGAGCCTGGTGGTCAAGAGACTGGCAGGAAGACACCTCTCCCGCAGGGGTGAGGTGACACAGCAAGTGGGACAGTGGGAATGTGGTGGGGAGGTGACACTGAGGGGACAGTGCAGGAGTGGAAGCCACAGGAATTTTCAGCTGACTAGGCATGAGGGCATGGGCAGGCGAGAGGATGGGGCTTCTGGTGTTTCACTGTTCCTCCGTGCATTTCCAACAGGAACCATATGCATCCTCCCAAGCGTCTCACTCACAATGTCACTGGAGCTAAGCGCCCTTCTCTGCTGGTGGTTGGCCTGGCAGGATAGGGAGGAGTGGGGAACTAAGGGAAGATTGGGGGCAGAAGAAGCAGTTACCCCCAAATCTGTCTAGACCACTCCACAAAGCGTCTCTTGAAACAAGAGAAGAGAGAGGGGTGCCAGGCCTCTACCCCACCTGTCCCCTCCCATCTCCCAGTGTCTTAACCCACTTTGCCTGGTTTCAAGCTGGGTGGGACCGAAATGGGGGTAGGCTTTGGAAAAAGCCTAACTAACTGTTACTCTTGGAATAAAAATTCTGCTGCAGGTTGAGGCAAACTAACCAACGATGCTGTACCAGGGGCTTGTCAGAGCTGGGTCATGGTGATCTCCTCACAGCTTTATATATCTGGAGACACTCATTTCCCAGTTAAGAAAGCAGCCCCTGTCTCAGGTGCAACCTAACTGCCTCTTGGCCTGTCAGGTTTTTTCAGCCTTCAGGGCTTTGTGGCTTGCTTGCTTTTTGTGGCTCAATTTCCTGCTAAAGTTTTCACTGTGGCTGTTGTGTTCATTTGTCTGAGGCTTTCAAAACAGAGGTCTTTACTATTTTGGTACACCAGGACAGAAAGACTGTGTTTTGAAACCTTTTTTTTCCATTACAACACACATAGAAAATGACGAGACTTGTACAGAGTTCAAGGTCACATGGATGGGGCTGCCAGGGGCAACTGGACAAGGGGCTAAAGGACCAAAAACTCCAGCCTCAGGATTTAACTCTGTCTCTTTCCCCCTTCCCCCAATTATTTATTTGTTCATTCATTCAGTAAATATTTACCAAAGATTTCTCCTGTGTTAGATACATTTTAAATGGTTATAGGGATCAATTAACGCATATTATTTAATTCTTTAATAACAGGGAGACGGACTGCTTTGAGCAATCAATTCTAACTGGGGAGATCAGGAAGTGGGTGATTTCTCTATAAAAATAAACTGTTCCAGAATAATAAGAGGCCTTCATGGAAGACTGCTGGATGTCCACTGACCTCTGTGTTTCCTCCTGCAGACAATGTAGACCAAGGTCCTGCAGGCCAGGGTCAAGTCTGAGGCCTCCATCCTGGTTCCTGTGTTAGCCAACATCTCTGACCTGCTCTCACACTGTGTGTTTTCATTCCTCTTGCTCTCACCCCAGGAGTGTTCTCATTATTTCTTTCATTCACCTATTTACTCAATACCAACGGGAGCATTCATTTACAGGTGAAAAGAGTAAACGGAGAAGTGGCAGCTCTTCCTTGGAAGAGCTTTGGGAAAAAAACATAGAAGTTGGCACATGGCCTCAGGACAGTGTGGTCAGGCAGGGGAGTTTCAGTGTGGCTGCTAAATTCCGTTGCAGATTCCATCCACATTGTGTGTGGGTGAAATGTGATAAAGAGAAAAGTCAGAAGGATTCTTCCCTCTTTATTTAAAAGTATTACCTGTACCATTTGTTATTTGTTAAAGATATATTTTACTGTTGTGAAAAAACCAATAAACAAATTCCATGCTTATTATTAGTACAAGGATGGAAAATAATTTTTTTTTTTTGAGACGAAGTCTTGCTCTGTCGCCCAGACTGGAGTGCAGTGGCGTAATCTCGGCTCACTGCAAGCTCCGCCTCCCGGGTTCACGCCATTCTCCTGCCTCAGCCTCCCAAGCAGCTGGGACTACAGGGGCCCGCCACCACGCCTGGCTAATTTTTTGTATTTTTAGTAGAGATGGAGTTTCACCGTGTTAGCCAGGATGGTCTCAATCTCCTGACCTCGTGATCCACTTGCCTCAGCCTGGAAAATAATTTTATCTTGAGTGCCATCTCTAGTTGATTGACAGTAAGTCCTTGCAGTATGGGGATAAGGAGGACTCTGAGGCTCAGTCCAAACACAGTGGGAAAGGCTGACTAAATCAATTGTCTTCTCTCTTCTTAGGGACAAGTTTTTCTTAGCATCTGCCATGGACAGGGTAAGGGTAGGGGAGGGTCACATAATGATATCATGCATTTGTTTGCATTTCAACTTGGGTGAGTACCCATTTAATTTAGTTTCCAAGAGATGATAATTGAATGTTATTTTGAATTCTTTTTAGCATATGAATAGAGATATTATTACTTCATAATTACCTGAAGTAATTTCCAAATAAGGTCATCATATATCCCCAAAGGGAAGGTAGTTTTTGGCTTGTATAGAGAATTCATGTGAATTACAAGCCAGACTTTATACACAAACTTTCTCTCATGCCTAACTAATTGCAAGGTATTTTTAATAATCAAAACAAGAAACTTGGATTCAGAATATCTTCATTCTTCGATCTGTGATTCATATGACCTTCTGGGTCTTATTCTTAGTGAACACGGTTTACCCAAAGCCACTAGACTTTTATAAGCTATCCACATCAAATGTAAATATTGACAAATACCCCCAGAAGGTGTTAAAAATACCAGACTGTATCCCACAGGGTTCATTTAACAATAACAACAGGATTTTGAGTCACAGAAGAATAAAATCTCCTTTGGTTCGTCACATTTTCATTTGGTTTTGACTTTAAACATCAGGCAAAATTCCAGGTATTTGGGAGTCAAAAATACTGGGCTGGGCTAGGCTAGGGAATGGAAACCAGAGGGATGAGGCAGTAAAAATGTTCCGAGTGATGACAAGATGCTGAAACATGTCAGAAGGGAAACAAAGAAATGTTAGACGGTAAAAACAAAGGAAAGGGGAGTTTCTGTAAAAGCAGTGCAGGATGCATGATGCAGAAGAAAAGAATGTTTTTTTAATCCACATAAATACATTTTAATAATGTCAAAAAGCCATTTGTCAGAGGTGTGCAGCACATTTATTTAGCTAGTCACTTACACACTGGCTCATTTGTTAAGGGCTGAAGTTGCAGGAAGCCCTATAATTGAAGAGCTAAAGAGACAGCCTGAGCTAGGCATGGTGGTTCACGCCTGTAATCCCAGCGTTTTGGGAGACTGAGAAGGGATGATCACTTGAGCCCAGGAGTTTGAGACCAGCCTAGGCAACATTGGGAGACTCTCTCTCTCTCTCTCTTATTTTTTTTTTAATGAGACACACCTGATTTATTATACGACGGGGCTCAGTTGCCAATCACCAGCATCATCCAGGGAGGATTACAAATTACATTTGGTTTGGTTGATAGGTTTCTGGCATTGTTGCTCACTTCTGCTGTTGGATTGGCTTCCATCCCTGCAGTCCTGGGCCAGGGAATGTTGGCCACAGCAGGTGAATGCGGCATCCCACTGAATGGCAGGAAACACCCTGGGGCTCAACCCAGCTGCACCTAGCTTTGGTTGTTGAAAGAATGTATGAATAAGCAAGTACCGAATAGACAGCACTCTACTTGTATGGGGAGGGGGGATGTATAAACTCTCCATACATGCAAAATAGGCACATCAACATTCAGAATTAACTGCCCGACTAATTGAGGTCCAGGAAGGTTCAACTATATCTCTGAGGGGCTAGAGGGCTCCAGCTAATATTTGGATTATATATAGGACTAATTATTCAAGTGAGGGAAAAGAAGTGTCAAAAGAATATTCAAATTCTTGTTATGTGACTGAGGAAAATAAACACTGGAGAGTACAGAGCATTCAGATGTATTTGTGAGTGATGTACAGAAAGCTGCCAATATGATGTTGATTCATTTGGTTCTCTCCAATTTTCAGTTAAGAAAACAACAAATGCTATTAATAGTACAAGGACAAGATGAGCTGAGAAACTACCTTTGCTTCCTCCCTCCCGTGCCTGAGGCTGGTCATCCAGCCCCTCTCTGCTCTGGAGTTTAGGCTGGAAAAGAGGAAGCAGAGGCCTGAGGCCACATCCCCAGGATGGGAGTGGGGCTGTTCCTGTCTCTGAGGCTTGGGGATCCACAACCCCCTAGACATTCACAATTTCTGACACTTGAGCTTTAGGAATAATTACTTTTGTTGTTGTTATTGCCTTTTTAAAAGTGTCATTGCAAACAGGATCTCCTTTTCTTTTTTTTCTTTTTTTTTTTTTTTTTGAGACGGAGTCTTGCTCTGTCGCCCAGGCTGGAGTGCAGTGGCGCGATCTTGGCTCACTGCAAGCTCCGCCTCCCGGGTTTTTACGCCATTCTCCTGCCTCAGCCTCCCGAGTAGCTGGGACTACAGGCGCCCACAACCGCGCCCGGCTAATTTTTTGTATTTTTAGTAGAGACGGGGTTTCACCGTGGTCTCGATCTCCTGACCTTGTGATCCGCCCGCCTCGGCCTCCCAAAGTGCTGGGATTACAGGCGTGAGCCACCGCGCCCGGCCCAGGATCTCTTTTTCAAGCTTCCCAAACTAGTATTGCTAATTTGTCTTCCCCAAGAAAGGCTTCCTGATCGAAGATAAAGTAATTCTGACAGTTTCCTTTAACATGAGAGTCCTTGTAAGCACTTGCCTTTCTCCTTAGAGACAAGTTTTTAGGGGAGGAGGAGAAACATGCTCACTGCTGATTTAGGCATAGATGCTAAATATGAGGGTCTGATGTGTCTTCTTCTATAGACCAGATCTTTAGCTCAAGAATTCCCATGCATGGGTGTTAGAATTTCAGTCATTTTTGCTTTTCTCTGTTTAACCTCTCTCCTTTATAGATCTTACCCAGCCCCTCTATGTGGTTAAGAGGAACTTGAATGGCCATTACCCACTCTGCTATCTTCTGAACAGTAATTTTCACCCTAGCAGGTCCTGACTGCTATCCTCAGCACTTAGCAGAGAGCCTGGCATGTGGTAATGCTGAATGAAGATTTGCGGATTGAATGAATAAATGAGCCCCGAAGACTCAGGCTCAAAACTGGGCTCATGCTCCTCCCATTCCCCAGGCCATCATTTCTGTTACTACCAGAGTAACATCCCGCGAGCATCCTGGAAACCTCTTCACCTGTAAAACGGTGGCCAACTGGAAGCACCTGAAAGACCTATGCTATCTCTCCACAAGGAAATAGCTGCCAATAAATAAATAAATAACTGTGAAGGAGAAATTAGAGAGTTGTCATGCAAACTTAGACTTGTCCAGAGACAACCAAGTAATGTGGGCAGATTAGAAGCAAGAGAGAGGAGTGGGGAGGAGCTGAGATGCTGAGAAGTAACATGTGATAGACCACCCTCTCCAATTCCCCCACTTTATAGATAAGGAAACCACTGCCAAACTCACACAGCTAATAAGTGGAAGAGCCAAGAAGTAAAACCTGGGTGTTCTGACGTCCCATACAAATCTCTTTCCACTGCTCCTGTCTGCTGCAGCCTTATACAGTCCAATGGTGCCCAGTAAGTCCAGGAAAAGTCTTCAGATTGCATTTCAGGGCTTGCGATAGCAAGCCTTAGCTGTCAGTGGCAAGCCGAAGTAGAAGAATCCAGCCCCTGTGTAGGAGCATTAAAACCTGCTGACTGTCCCATTGCCTGGTGCTTGAACCCTCATAATCATCTTTTGATTACACCCTCTCTTGAGCCACCCCTGCCAAGAGAAGGTGAGTACAGCCAGCACTTACTGTGGACTGGCCCTGTGCTAAGCATATTATATGCACTACTATCTCTTCTAAACCCCACAGCACCCTAGGTGTGGAGACATCAATCACATACCTCACACATGTGGAAATGGAGGCTTCATGAGATTAAATAATCTGCTCCCAGTCCATAGATTCTAAGTGGTAGGAAGGGGACTTGATCCCAGTCTCACCCCCACGTTTACTCCTTAGCCCTATACCTACCAGACAGCCTGCCTTTTGCAACTGGTTCCTGTGGATTTGGCCTCCCCAATTACCAGAGTTCAGGCGTTATCATCTCACACTTGGACTGCTGCCTGGCCTTTTTCCTCACCCTCTTCTCTCCTGTCTTCTCCCTCCCATCAATTTCTACTCATCTTCCAAAACTGTGATTTGCCTGCATAGCTGGGAGGGTTTTTCCTCACATCAACCAATTCCCTAGTTCTGTGTGGACACCAGCTTGGTGTCCAACAATTCAAATGGATTCTGACACTCTCTACCTGGACTTAGCATCAGATCCCACAAGTGAGAAGGCTCAAATGCACAAGACTGCCCCCACTTCAGACACCAGTCGAGAGTCCTGGGCCACCTGTATTCCCAACCGACTAGTTATAAATTGGAGGTTGCCATGACCCTATCCTTAGGATTGATAATTGGCTAGAACAATTCACAGAACTTGGAAAGCACTTTACTCACCATTACTGGCTTATTACAAAGCATACGACTAGGGAACAAGCAAGTGAAGAGATGCACAGGGCAAGAGATGGGAGTGGATGTGTGGAGCTTCCATGCCCACTCGTGCGCATCACCTTCCCAGCACCTCAATATGTTCACCAACTTGGAAGCTCTCTGAATCTGGTTGTTTAGGGGTCTTCATGAAAGTTTATCATGAAGGCATGATTGATTAATTCATTGACCATTGGAGACTGAACTCGATCTCTAGCCCATCTCCTCCCTCTAGAGGTCAGGGAGGCCGGGCTGAAAGTTCTAACCCTCTAGTCATAAATTAGTCTTTCTGGTGACCAGCTCCCTTCCTGAAGCTATCTAGGGGTCCCCAGTCATCGATCATCTCATTAGCATACAAAAGCGCGCGCACACACACACACACACACACACAAACTGCTTTTTCTACTGTCACACTTAACACAGAACACTTCTGTGACCAGATGTGTGTGGGATTTCCCCCACACACCAAGCAATTCTCCAGAAAACACAAACTGAGAGTCCTATAATTGAATTCAATTCTGATACTGTCTCAAGACACTGTCAGATCCCATAGGTTAAGGGCTCAGTTCTACAAGACTGTCCTGACTTCAGGCTGATCACAAGCCTGAGGTTGTGCTTCTGGCTGAATGGCTATAAATCGGGGATTTCCATTGATCCCTCCGTGGCTTCAATTAACTTGCTAGGACAGCTCACAGAACTCACTCATTAGTTTATTATAAAGGCTACTACAAAGGATATAGATGAACAGCCAAGTGAAGAATGGATAGACCAAGGTATGGGAGCAACGTGGAGCTTTCATGCCCTCCCTGGGTGTGCACCCTCCAGGAACCTCCACGTGCTCAGCAACCAAAAAGCTCCTCACATCTTGTTCAAGAGTCTTTGTAGAGCTGAATCTCCTGTCCCACCCTCCTTTCCTGGACTTTGGTGGGTGGGACTGAAAGTTCCAATTATTTGATCCCCTAATCCCTTGAACTTGCTGGTGAGTGGCTCCATCTTGAAGCTATCTAGGGACCTCACCCTAAGTCTGCAGGAGTATAAAACCAAATATTACCATGGGGTTATTATGAATCACAAAGGACATTTCTATTACTTAGGAAATTTCTAGGGTTTTAGGAGCTATGCGACAGGTACTGGGTACAAGGACCAAATATTTATTTTTTATTATACCACAGTTGTCTTCTACTCAGAAACCACATGGTTGCCCGTGGCAACATAGCTCAAACTTCTCAGGTGGTCATTAGAGTTTACACGACCTCTTCTGCCATGATTCCTGCTACCTTACTTTGGTCCGACCTGGTCCATTGTGTAGATTCCTGCCTCTACACCTTTGCCCCATCCTCCTGTCCCTTCACTGAATCAAAACATTTCACTGTAGGTCTCCAGTTGTTCAGATATGTATGGGACCTCAGAGGTAAGCTGGTTCAAACTTCTATTTTATAGATGAGGAACTGGTGATGCTGAGAAGTGAATTGCATAGCCACAGATTGTAGATTTATCTCTTAAAATGCAGAAAGAACCGTAGTGATCTCTGAATTTCCAGTGAGGAGGGTTAAAGGTGATAAGCTTTAAATTAGCAAACTATTAAGTGAACTTTCAAAACACAAATCACAAGGAAAAAAAGATTAATTCAATTACAACAAATGAAGAATTTCTATTCAATGAAAGATACCATGGACAAAATTAATAGACCTAACATCATCATAATATGTTTGCAGTCTTGAAAATTGATCACAGATCAAAACCTATAACTCCTGAAAGTCAAAAAATATAAAACTAACCCAATTTTAAAAATACCAAAGAATATGAATAAGCAATTAGGGAAGAAGAAACTTAAAAAGTTAACAAACATGTAAAAAAAAGTCCAAACTCACTAGTTATTAGAAAAGTACATAATAAAGCAGCAATGTGTATTTTACACCTACAATAAAGCTGGATACTGCCATGACATATAGGAAAAATACAGAAATTTACATGTCCTGTTTGGGAATGGGAGCAGGTGGAAGAGAATGGAGGGTGCCAGTCATTGAGGAAAGCAGTCTGGTAGTACTCAAAGTATGCCCTGTGGCCAGCAATTCTGCTCCTGGTTAGAAATCCTCTGGTGAGACCACCCAGGAAGATATTTGGAGCAGCATTATTTGTGGAGGCAGGGTGTTAGGTGCCATCTCCAAACCCATCGGCCAGGGAGCACATGTGTAAAGTACGTGGAGATGAGTAAAATACACAGAGCACAATTCACAGTGGTGTGTAGGTACAAGTGCATCTAGGGCAACATGGACAAATCATAAAAACAACAAGTTCAGGACAAAAGAAAGAAACAGAAAGGGTTAAATAACAGGACTAGGTATGCAATTATAAAATATAAGCACATAAAGGTTTTGCAAGTGCATGTAGAAACAAAACTATATGCAGTCATCAAACACATTAGAATGTTGTCTATGTGGGAGGTGGAGGGTAGTGAACAAAGGGCCATTCTATCTGACTAACCTGTCCCCTGGGTGAGTTAAAGGCAGGGGCCATGGTTCCCACCCTGGCTGTTGCCTCCCCCATTTAGGAGCAATTGGCTAGGGTTAAGGCTGCAGTCTTATGGGCAGGAAGCGGGTTCAGCAGCCAGGGCCTCAGAAGCAGGAGCCAAGTGGAGAAAAGGCACACTTCTAGGGGACCCTAGAGACCTGCTCAAAGCTACCTTCCCCACAGCCTGTCTTGATGGTGAGAATCTCACCTCTGCAGGTGGATACCTTCAGTTTTGTGCTGTGGGGAGATTTCATAAGTCTGCTCAATGAGTAAATATAACAAAAATAGTTTAGGCAATGATACTTAGGTAAGATGGTAGAGGGGAGGCAGGCGGTAGACTGTGCCAGGCTGTGAGAACCAGATAAGCTGATGCACAACCCAAACCTTCCCTTCCTCACAATTCCCCTCCTCCCCATCCAGGGCACATGAAACTAACTTTCAGTGAGCACTTACTATTAATATAAGTCAGCAGGGGTTATCTCATGCATTCCTCACAAACCTCTGCAAGTTGGGGGTTATCACTGCTGTTTTACAGCTAAGGAACATGAAGTTCAGAGAAAGTAACCAGGCCAAGCGCATACTGTCAGTGCTTCCACGCTGTCTTCCTCGTGCCTCAGGGGACAACAGTCCTTCCACTGAGACAGCTACACTAACTGGTGAGTTTTGCTATCCTCTTCCCAGTTTTCTGCCTAGTAGTGGGTCCAGGGGGTCTCCAGGATTGCCCTGGGGCCTCTACAGCAATCAGGATTACTCCAGTAGTTCTAGAAAGTGTACACCTCCTTGGAAGTTCCTGCTCGAGGGGACTCCTGTGTTTTAGCTGGATTCTAGGAAATTCCTCTTTGTCCTCCATATGCTTCAGTCCTTTTATGTGGCTCCTTTGAACTAGTTCCAGTCTCCAGGAAACTGGAGATGCCCCTCCACAACTGTTTTCCACCCTGATTTGAATCCCCAGTGTCCTAGGAATCAATATGCGGTGAGTGGTTATGGTGGAGGAACGTTTATACCACAATAGCAATAAATTCTCTGAGGGTTAGTATAATATAAACAATGGACGGTGAAATGTCTGTGCAATACAGGAGGACAGCAGAGCTTTAGCACATGCTTCAGCACTACAGAACTAGGATTTTATGCCGGTCAAATCATGTCTGACAAACCCCCAAACTGCACAGAGTAAGTCCTGAGGACACAGCCATCTAACCTTGCCATTTGATCTGCTCCCAATCTTTACCCCCTGCCAACATTATGTAAGTAGCCTATTTTTCCTCAGAACCCAATTCAATTATCTTGAGCAAAATTTGAAAGAAAGTAATTTCATGCAACAAAAAGGATTTTGAACATCCACAGAAGAGATAGGCTATAACTTACAGCAGTTTATTCAGGCCTCACGTAGATGTCCTGTCATAAACATTTGATACCATGATTAATATTGGGAGCTCAACTGGACTTACAAGAGGGAAATATTATTAGGGAAAACTAGAAATTCTTCATTCTTTTTTTTCCACTGAAAAGGGTTCACACAATTGTGGAGAAAAGAGTGTCACAAAAAGTAAAATCTACAAAGTCATGGTTTATGTGCAAAATAAAACAAACACATGTAAGTTTATTCTACCCTTCTGGGAGGAAGTGGAGACACAGGGTAGCAAAAATTCAATTCTATAAATATTTATTTTGTCATTACTGAGTGCAAAGTATCAGGGAAGCGTAGCTGTGGAATACCAATGCTTAAGAGACCACAGAGTTCTTGAAACCCACAATTCTTGTTCAAATCCAGATGCGGGTAAGCCCCACCTCATGAACTCTGAAGGCTGAAGGATCAGCGGGAATTTCTGCTGCTGAATGTCCCTGATAAGCTCAGAAGCATCAGAATGGAGGGAGCTTCCTCCCCTTCTCTCATCTCATGAAAATGAGCTTTCTGGTTGTGGCAGGTGGGGGAGGGACCTTTAAAACCATACAGTGGTGCCCTCTTATCATCTTTTCCTGTCCTCGTTTCTCCAAGCTTCCAGAGGGGAAAATAAAACCAAACAAATCCCTCAGCATTGTGCTCTCCTGACCCCTAAGCTCTTCTCATATGAAGTGTGCTGTTAGCTTTCTGTATCCCAGCCTGATCACACTTCCCTTTCCCTTCCACACTTGTGGACTTCACAGATTTCTCTGGACCTTTCTCTGGAGATTTCTCTGTTCTTCCTCTTCCAAAGCTCTTAAGTTTTCTTCTCCCAAGTTTCTCTACAGTCTTGCTGAATCCCTTTACTCAAGGCTTTTACACAGGGTTAAATTTGGGTGGTGGTTTGATTTTTTTTTTTTTTTAACCACCATATATACATCTTGGTTGTACTTATTTATTACTATGCAACCCCCTCTGCTCCTTTTCTAGAATTTAGTGCAAAAAAAGGCATTACCTTTAGCAGAACATTGGGGACTTTGAACTAAACTTTTACACATGTTTTAAGAGCCCATTATCTCTTAAGCTAGACTCTTCCTAAATCTCTGCTGTCAAACCTACTTTATTGAAATCCTTTGAAACCCAAGTGTTTCCACATTTTGGCTCTCTCTGAAGTTTCTTTATTTTCTTTCTTTTTTCTTTCTTTCTTTCCTTTTCTTAACCCTATATTATCATGTCTGGTAATAATAACATTTATAGACACCACACTATGTGTCTGGTAATAATATAAAGACCACACTATGTGCACTATGTACAATTATGATCCTTATTTTTATACAGGATAGAACTGAGGCAAGAAAGAGTAAATAACTTGCTCAAGGTCACATAGAAGGTAGTCAAACAGAGAATCTACCCCAAAGCTGTGAGCTTAATTATGCTCAAGCTCCAGGGTCAAAGGGATCTGGTGTCCATTCTTATCACGTCTCCCTTTTTGGGGGGATGGTGCCTGATAATTTATTCAGCTTCTTTGACGCTGTTTCCTTTTCAATAAGATTGAGATAAAGCATTTTTTGAAAGATCTAGATTGAGATAAAGCATTCTTATAAAGACCTAGCAGTAAATGAGAACTGCGTGAGGGACCTGATTCCGTCCCTAGCACTGGATAACTGTCAGTGCTTCTATGCACCCCACCTGAAGACCCTCGCAGGCAGGAGAGGGTCCTGCTCCTCTAAATATTCCCATCTCATAGTGGGGGCGCAATAACATCCGTTTAAGAAGAATCGTCCAAGGGACTTCTATGCATCCAGCTGGCACACTGGCCGGAGTCTCACTTTATCCCCACATCTCTCCGCGCCCTGGTCCTAGGCTTGCCACACTCTGCCATCCGCTGCTTCTCCAGCCCGGCTCCTCTCTCAGTCCGGGACTCTTACCCCGGGCGCGGGCTTGGGTCTTACCATGGCATCATAGCGTAGGGCGTTCATGAAGTGCGCCACCTCGGCACCCTTGTACACGGTGAACCAGATGGTGCCCTGGTACTGGTCGCCGGCGTCCAGCAGCAGCACGTTGGGTTCGGCGCGTCGGATCTGCTGCACCTTCGTGAAGAGCCGAGCCACACCACCCATGCAGCGGCTGGCGTTGACGCACTTGCTGGAGTCCTCGCTGGTCTGCTCCAGCCGGCTGTGCACGTCGTTGGTGTGCAGAATCGTGAGCTCCCAGGCGCCGGCCGCAGACCACAGCAGCGCGCCGACGGCGAGGAGTAGCGTCGCGGGCGCCCGCGCGGCTCGGGGACACATAGCTGTGGCGCGTGAACTGGGTGCGAAAGCGGGCGAGCGGGGCGAGTGCCGGCGAGTAGGGGTGAGCAGCTAGGGCCGGGGTTCTGCGCCCTGGCCGGAGGGGCGGGGCGCGGGTCAGGGCCGGGGCGTGTCCTTCTTCAGCCTGGAGGCCGGCTTGGCTGCCAGGCGCTAACTCGCTACGTCACCCGATCCGACCCTGGCACCCGGAGAGGCCCTGGCGCGGCTGTCGGCTGGCACCCGCTCCCAGCAGGAAGAGTGGGGAGGTTGTTCCCGGCGGCGAGCGGGCACCGGCCGCATCCCGGCCGAACCAGGGAGCCTGGGCGCGGGCAGTTCGGGCTGGTGCGCTGCTCATTCGGAGGCGAGAGGAAGGAATTGGAGGGTTCCACCCCGCGCGTGGGTCCTCGCTGAGTCTGGCCTCATTCGAGGCACGGGTTTTTCTACAAGAGAAATGTTATGGATTGTGTTGGGTTTGTGGTTGAGCGAGCTCATCACTTCAAAGAACCAAAGAGGGAAGAGAGAGGGGACGGGAAGAAAGATGAGCGAGCTGAGGGGCAGACAGGAGGAGTAAAGAAAGGCCGGGCAGAGGAGCTTCTTGCAGTTTTGGGCTGTGAGAGTTTCGGGCTCACTGAGATGTGACGCTTCCTATTGAGTTGAGAACTCACGAGGTCTACGATGCTTAGACAAAAAATCTCAGAAACTAAGAAATCATTCGAATCTAGTTCCTCGTTTATTCACGACTAAAACCTTAGTGATAAAACAGTGGCGACGCGTGGACAGCTCCTGGAAGCAAAAACACCATTGGGGTAAAATCCGACAGCTATCGGGACGGGAAGGGATGCTGCCCTTCGTTGCTTTTCTGGTCTTTTTTTTCTATTTGACTTATCTTTTTTTCTTTCTTTCTTTCATCGCGTGTGCTTTCGGTGTCCTAGTGAAGTCATAGCCAAATACAATGTTAGGAAGATTTCCCTCTATGTTTTCTCGTAAGAGTTTTATAATTTAAACTCTTAGACCTTTAATCCATTTTGTGTTAATTTTCATATATGGTATAAGAGTCCAAATTTATTCTTTTGTATGTGGATATCCCGTTTTTTTAGTACCATTTGTTGAAAAGACGTTCTGTGCCCGTTTTTAAGACACTGGCCTGAGGCTCGGAGATTGTAAATCATTTGCCAAGAAAGGCCATGCAGTTTGGGAGCAGCAGAGCCTGGGGCTACACAAGACCCTTGCTTCTGGGACACCCTCTAATGTCATGCTTTGCAAGGTTTTCCTCTGTCCCTCTTTGAGCACCTGCTAGAAGCAGGTAAAAGAACTGGTAGTTTTACTGTTTTAACTTAAAAAAAAATGATTTTAGATTTACAGAACAGTTGCAGAGGTAATAAAGAGAGTTCCCACATACCCATCACCCATATTGCCCTATATTAACAGCTTATATAACCAATGAAACTAAAAAGTTAACAGCGATACAAAACTATTAACTGCATTACTGATTTTATTTTAATTTCACCAACTGTTCCACTAATGTCATTTTTCTGTGCCAGGATCCAATCCAGGATACCATATTGCAGTTAGTTTTCATGTGTTCATAGCCTCCTCTAATCTGTGACAGTTTCTCAAGTCAGTTGTCTTCAAAAACCTTGACACTTTTGAACAGTACTGGTTTCTCTATACTGTCCCTCAGTTTGGGTTTGTCTCATGTTTTCTCATGATTGGACTGAATCTGTGGATGTTTAGGAAGAATGCTACAGAGATTATGTGCCTTTCTCATTGCCTGGTATCTGTGGGTACATGATATCAACATGACCTATCACTGATCACTGGGGAACTGATCATTTGTTGTTTCTTGTCTTTTAAACCTAAGCCACTGCAATAGGTTCTGAAATTCCTGTCCTGGGGATGCTACCAGATTTCTATTTCAATATCATTTCCATGTCATTTGTTTTCATGTAGGTCTAAAATGGCTTTGATTGTTTATTACACCAAGTTCAGGCTTCACAAACTGGCCTTTTGAAGTCTCATTTTATCCAGCCAACTTTACCTTCCACTGTTCCTCATACATTCCCTCCGTCCTAATTTTTTTCTCTCCAAACCACCATTCCCAGTCTGTCCTCAGGCCAAGGTCCAGGGTTCCTTCAATTTCTTGTTCAAGTCAACATGAAATTACTTTGACTCCTTCACACGGCAGTCAGTTTTTCTCTTTTCTAAATTTCTGGTCAGTTCCTTACAATCTCACTTTAATGTGGTTTTGCTTTTTTTTTCTCCAGGTGTTTAATGTGTGTTTTTAGTCTTCTCTCCAAGTGATGGAAACAGAGTTGCTGCTTCAGTGGTAGTAGTACTTGGAATTCAAGTAACACTAACCTAAAATCTACTGTAGACCCATTGGGCGATAGTATGAAAGAACCAAGAAGGATTTCGGCTGTCCTGGAGCTGATAATGCTGCAAACAAGGTGAGGGTGCATACACTAAGTAGCAGCAAAGCCATGAGGATCATAGAAAATTTCCCAAGTCCATGAGGAAAAAAAATATGCAGGCAAAAATCTACATACAAATCAGGGCTTTATTTATTGTTTCATCAGTTGATTAGACTTAAGCAAGTAATGAAGAAAATGTCAAAATAATGCAGAATAAACTTAAAAGTGTGTGGTACTAATATCCGTTTCATTGGGAATAGCCCCTTAAATTGAGGAAATATGATTTCAGTACATATTAGAAAACTATTATCTGATTCAGGAAAAATCTCACATCATTGATGAACAACATATCTAGTGCTAAAACTAGGTTCTAATTTAATGAGTATAGCCTGTACTACACTCATTATATAATATACACTCATTATATAATAGGGTGACAAATACTTTAATAATAGATTACATATTAGATCCAATGACAATATGTTATTGATTTATTAGAAAATAAATGGGTATATAACTCCATTTGTCAAATCACAGTTCAATCAGAACCATAGGTTGGCTATAGATTACAAAAGTTCTGCAAAAACCAATGAAAGCAGTCTGTAGGAACCAATAGTAAAATTTACAAATAGTAAATTGTGTGTAACAATCTTTTATATCAGAAAAATGTATAATAAATAATAAATATGTGTGTATATAAATGCATGCATTTTTCTTTAAGAGTCAGTTGTTGAACATTTACCAGCACACCGCTAGAGCTATCTAATGGATAATATATGTTTAAGTTTCTTTTGTAATGAGAACCTATTTTATGTCTTATCACAAAGTCTTTAATAAAATATCAATTTTTCTTTAAATTTGCTGAGATAGATTTATTTAGGTGGGCTGAATTAAAACTCCGAGACCTGCTTTGAGATGAATGCAGGGTGAAAACAGGGACCCGCCAGGCGCAGTGGCTCACGCCTGTAATTCCAGCACTTTGGGAGGCTGAGGCGGGTGGATCACCTGAGGTCAGGAGTTTGAAACCAGCCTGGCCAGTATGGTGAAACTCCATCTCTACTAAAAATATACAAAATTAGCCAGGTGTGGTGGCAGGCACCTGGAGTCCTAGTTACTCGGGAGGCTGAGGCAGGAGAATCTCTTGAACCCTTGGAGGCGGAGATTGCAGTAAGCCGAGATCGTGCCATTGCACTCCAGCCTGGGCAACCAGAGTGAAACTCCGTCTCAAAAAAAAAAGAAAAGAAAAGAAAACAGAGGGACCTTGTCATAGGCATCCTGGCACATTTGTATTATACTGTTAATGGGCTATTAATATTTCATCTTATTGGTAAGAAAACTTAATGTGACGTTTAACCTGGTTGAATAATTTGCTTAAGATCATTCACGTCCAAGTAAGTGGCAGGCAGGTTTTGAGCACAATTGAATTCCAATACTCAGGTTACATTGTTAAGTCTTCACAAAAGCATGAAGGGTAGCTATTATTATCTACTCCCCACCCCCACTTTTTCTGTGGTGAGAATGCTTAAAAATCTACTCACATAGGGATTTTCAAGTATACAATACATTGTTATTAACTATAGTCACCACATTATACAGTAGATCTCTTGAACTTTTTCTTCCTATCTAGCTGAAATTTTATATTCTTTGACCAGCCTCTCCAGTAACCCTTCAGGCAGCCCCTGGTAACCACCATTCTGCCCTCCACATTTTTTCTTTATCCATTCATTCATTGATGGACAGTTAGGTGGATTCCAAAGCTTGACCATTGTGATAATGTTGCGATATCATTCTCCTTTTATGGTTAATAAAATGGAACTTCAACATGTTAAATTTATTGCTCAAAGTTCCACAAGTGGACAGGGTTTTTTTTCTTTTTATATTTGTAACTCTATTTCACATAAAGGCCCTCTGTCCACTCAAAAGGTTTACTTACTGCTGTCTGCCACCTGTTATGCCCAAGGAGTAGTTCTTGGTCTGGGGACTTCTGAGAAGGCTACAAAAGCTCAGAATCCCTTCTTGCAACTTTGCTGTGGTCTCTTTGTGGCCATAGGAGGACCATCAATGTATATTGGCCTCTTTCATAAGCCACAAATAATAGAGTGGTTTAGATTCAAGTCAATCCAGGGCACAGAATGTATGTTTTCAGAGGCTGTACATAGGATGCATAGGGGATGAGGAAACTGGCCTCTTGCACAGTCACTGACTCTGACATCCAAGCTCAGACATGCCTCTTTCTCCAGCACTCGGACGACAGAGGTTCAGTGTGCTTCTTCTCAGTCACAATCTACTACTCAGCTGCTCACAGCAGAAGTAGAAGCAGAATTTTTCTCCCCTTCCCCATTAGACCTTGGTCCCTTCACGCAGTGGACTTCCTCCCTCCCACCAGCTTCCCAGAAGCAACATGGAGTCTGAGTCTCTCTCCTCAGTGTGGGATGCTTCTTTCCCATAGGCAGCAGGACCTGTGAGTTTCCTGGGGCAGACGCTGTCTGTCCCTGGGTAGATGACTTTTAAAATATCATTATTGCTTTCCAATCCGCTTCTGCCACTTTGTTGTGTAGTTCCATATTGCTGGATCCTGAGGCCAAAGGATTAAATTACATCACTCTGTTAGATGCCACCAAATCACCATTTTACACCAGAAGATCAATTCAAGAACTACTGTAATTCTTAAATGAAAAACTCTGGAAGCCTTGTCTTCTGATTATCAGAAAACAGCTTAAGAACTGCTTTTGCCCAGGAGTTTGTATTGACCATGAATCCTAGATATTTGTTTACTAGCTCGTCAGAGAAACTTTTATGATGTTTACTCTACTTTTTAATGAAATCCTCAGTGTGCTGAAGTGAAAATTAACTTTTGTTCCAAACTCTTGTGACATATGTTAGTGTCTGTTATCCAAGTATGCAGGCTGTCATGCTCTAGACTTAGGGCAGAATGGAAACAGAATGGTTAATATGCTTGAGTAACAAAAAAGTTGTATTCAGTGCTTTGCCTGCAGATGTACACAGTTCATCTATTATTTGATTTGAGGAAAGAGAATTAGGAGGGTCACCTATTTGTGACCTTTGTTCATTTATTCAGCAAGTATTTATTGAGCATTTGTATGTGCCAGGCATTCTGTAAAGCTCTGGAGCTTAGATGGACAACATGACAGACTTACTGTTCAGAGGAGGACAAAGTGTTATGGGTTCTGCTGTGTCTCACCAACAAGCACATTGAAGCCATAACCCCAGAATGAGACCTTACTTGCAAATAGTTCTATACAGAGGAAATCAAGTTAAAATGAGGTCCTTAGGCTATGCTCTAATCAAATGAGACTGGTGTCTTAAAAAAGGGGGAAATTTGGACACAGGGACAAACACATATAGAAGGAAGAAAATGTGAAAACACACACAGGAAAAATACCATGTGAACATGAAGGCAGATATCAAGGCAATGTATCCACAGGCAAAGCAAGGCCAAGGGTTTCCAGCAGACCGCTAGAAACTAGGGGAGATGCGTGAAAGATTCTCCTTCACAATTCTCAGAAGGAGATAACATCTTGGTCTTCTAGCCTCCAGAACTATAAGACAGTACATTTCTGTCATTTAAGTGGTCTTTGGTATTTTGTTATGAGCCCTAATAAACTAATTCATGAAGGCAAACAAAACAATTACAAAACAGTGTGATCTAAATGGGCCACGTGTGTGAGGCTGCAGGGGTGAGCAGAAGCCGAACCACACAGGGACATGTGGACCAACGTAGGGAGCTTAGATTTGCTGCTGGGCCAAAGGAGTGAAGATATTGAAAAGGCAAGACAGAAGGGCCATGCCAGCTGGCAGAAGGCACAAAGGACTTTTTATTTTTATATTTTTAATCTAGAGAAGAGGACACACTTCTCTTCTCCCCAACAGCTCAGAATTGGAGCAAAGCTCCAGGATCATTGGCAGCAGAGGGAAGATAAGGAGGAGGATATGAAAGTGACCCCCTATGGGGGTCTTACACTGAGGTCCTTGTGCGACCTGCCTCCAATCTGCATTGCTCCAGATGCTCCCCAGGCCACACCAAACTGCCGCAGAGAGAAGAACACAGACAGGGATGTATCGATTTCATGTTATGGCTGAGTTTTAGCCAGAATGTCTGAGAAAAAGTTACAGAAATTAAACTGTTTTTATACCAGTAATTTCTTTCTTTTCTTTTTTTTTTTCCCCCTAGTGGTGTTTTAAGGCCAAGAAGAAAAATTTATGTTTGGGTTGATATAAAGAAGCTAGCCAAGCCAAGGAATTGATACAAAAACTGGGCCGGCGACTAGGGTCTTAAAAATCTCTCAAAGGCAAAAACCTAGATTCTGAAAAGGAGCAGAGAATATGAGTCAATGCTTTTCTTAGTAATATGTTCATTTCTGAATGATTTTTTTTTTTTTTGCCAAAAATATTTTTTTCTAGACTTGGGGATTTTGTATTAAATGCCATTTAAATTTCAAAAGATGATTTTTTATTTTTATTTTTTGAGACAAAATCTTGCTCTGTAGCCCAGGCTGGAGTGCAGTGGTACAATCTCAGCTCACTGAAACCTCTACCTCCCGGGTTCAAGTGATTCTCCTGCCTCAGCCTCCTTAGTAGGTGTGATTACAGGTGCACACTACCACGCCTGGCTAATTTTTTTTGTATTTTTAGTAGAGAGGGAGTTTCACCTTGTTGCCCAGACTAGTCTCAAACTCCTGACCTCAGCTGATCCGCCCACCTTGGCCTCCCAAAGTGCTGGGATTATAGGTGTGAGTCACTGCACCTGGCTGAAAAGATGATTTTTAAAACTATTTATTAAATCATTATAGATAGGCCAGAAGTTGATGACAAATAAACCATATTGTGAAAACAGATCTGCTAGGATTTTTAAAATTATCTCAAAATAGAGGAGATTCTTTTATCAGTAGCTAATATCAGCTACCTTCTAAAACCAAGAGGAATTAAAGTTGATATTTCCATTGATACTGTATTTTTTAACTTAAATTGTGGGAAAAGGGTAAACAACTATATTATTTTCTTCAGGAAGAGGATTAGTAAAATATACTCAGTTCAAAGGAAGTTAAGAATTTTAGTAGAAGCATGGATCTGTTCCAACTAGATTGTAAATATCAATATAAACTACTTCCTTTATAAGAAAAATGGTTTAGGCTGGGCGCAGTGGCTCAAGCCTGTAATCCCAGCACTTTGGGAGGCCGAGACGGGCGGATCACGAGGTCAGGAGATGGAGACCATCCTGGCTAACACAGTGAAACCCCGTCTCTACTACAAAATGCAAAAAACTAGCCGGGCGAGGTGGCGGGCGCCTGTAGTCTCAGCTACTTGGGAGGCTGAGGCAGGAGAATGGCGTAAACCCGCGAGGCAGAGCTTGCAGTGAGCTGAGATCCGGCCACTGCACTCCAGCCGGGGCGACAGAGCCAGACTCCGTCCCCCCCCCAAAAAAAAAAAAAAAAGAAAAATGGTTTAGCTCTTCCACTGAAATAGCTCAAGAGCGGCTGGGCACAGTGGCTTATGCTTGTAACCCCAGCACTTTGAGAGGCTGAGGCAGGTGGATCACCTGAGGTCAGGAGTTTGAGACCAGCCTGACCAATATGGTGAAGCCCCATCTCTAGTAAAAATACAAAAACTAGCTGGGCATGGTGGTGGGCGCCTGTAATCCCAGCTATTTGGAGGCTGAGGTAGGGGGATTTGTTGAACCCAGGAGGCAGAGGTTGCAGTAAGCTGAGATCGCGCCACTGCACTCCAGCCTGGGCAACAGAGTAAGACTCCATCCCAAAAAGAAAAAAAAAAAAAGAAATAGCTCAAGAGCAATGTGACCCCATGACACATGTTAATGCTCACTACTATGGTAATATTATTTTCCACTAACGGGAACCAGGATCCTTAGAGAAATGTCTAATTTGATATTTGAGGTTACCTCCCATCAGGGTCACAAAAAAGAATGTAGGCAGCTTCCTGATTTAAATCACTGTTAATGAGATGAAGTCATCTGTTAAAAAACAAGCAGCAAGTGGTCTTCCAGTTGCTATGATGAGAAACTCAGATTGTAAGCAATCTCATGAGATTGCCCATGATAATTCCAACACTTGAAGGGCACATTGCTGTCACTTTCAAAGAATCACTCTATTCCAACTTCCTTTTCAGAAAAACTGTGAGTGGCCAGGCCATACTGTTTTCTACAATAACACATCCTTTTGAGCTCAGAGGTTCTTAGGTTTTCTGTGCAATGGCTCTTTTTACAATCCAGTGAAGCCTATGGGCCCTTTTTAGAATAATAGTCTTAAATGCATAAAATAAAATAAGTTGAATTACAAAGAAAGCTAAGTATAGTGAAATAAAGTTATCAAAATATTTTTAAAATTTGTGATATAGTAATATATGCATTCTTTATTAGTAAATTAAAAAACAAAAACTTTTAAAATTTTGCCTAAGGAAGCTAAATTTTATTTTTGAAAGACATTATTATGAAAGCAGTAGTTGCTTAGCCTGAATAAGAGGATTAAACTATGAGGTGGTCTTTGACAAAGCAGTATGTGTCATGTTGGCTATCTGATGAATTTTGATTTTTTTTTGGATGGCCACAAATGCTGATAATCCCAGGTCACAAACTATATTGTTGTGAATGGAATTAAAGTTTCAACAGCTCACTTTACAAGGCCAAGACTGGCATATTTCTTTCCAAGAATATCACAATTTTTTAGTTAAATTTCAGTTGTAGTGAAATTTTTATCCAAATATCAATGACTTCATCTTTGGCTAGGTCAGTATTTTCAACATAGGTAAAACCAATATTTTATTTCAATGTTTAGTGCTTTTTAGTTTAGTGTCTTGGTGACCTGGGATTTGCAAATATTTCATCAACAGAAGATCTCCAATATAGTGTTGGCTAGAAATTATAATAGGGCTGGGCGCAGTGGCTAACGCCTGTAATCCCAGCACTTTGTGAGGCTGAGGTAAGCAGATCATCTGAGGTCAGGAGTTCTAGACCAGTCTGGTCAACATGGTGAAACCCTGTCTGTACTAAAAATACAAAAATATTAGCCCGGCCTGGTGGCAGGTGCCTGTAATCCCAGCTACTTGGGAGGCTGATGCAGGAGAATCGCTTCAACTTGGGAGGCAGAGGTTGCAGTGAGCCCAGACTGCACTATTGCACTCCAGCCTGGGCAACAAGAACGAAACTCCATCTCAAAAAAAAAAAAAAAGAAAAAAAAAAAGATAGGGCTGGGTGCAGTGGCTCACGCCTGTAGTCCCAGCACTTTCGGAGGCTGAGGCGGATGAATCACAAGGTCAGGAGTTCGAGACCAGCCTGACCAACATAGTGAAACCCCGTCTCTACTAACAATACAAAAATTAGCCTGGTGTGGTGGTGCGCCCCTGTATTCCCAGCTACTCAGGAGGCTGAGGCAGGATAATCACTTGAACCTGGGAGGTGGAGGTTGCAGTGAGCCGAGATTGCGCCATTGCACTACAGCCTGGGTGACAGTGAGACTCTGTCTCAAAAAAAAGATAAAAAAGAAATTATATATTTATGTTATTCTCAAACTTACGTGAAAACTATTCACTATTTTCACCATTAATATGGTTTGGATATTTGTTCCCTACAAGTCTCATGTTGAAATGTAATCCCCAATGTTGTTGGAGGTGAGGCCTGGTGGGAGGTGATTGGCTTATGGGGGCAGATCCCTCATAAATGGGTTGGTGCTGTCCTCGCAATAACGAGTGTGTTTTCACTCTATGAGTTCACATAGATTTGGTTGTTTAAAAGTGTATGGAACCCTAACCTGCTGCTGCTCTCACCATGTGATGTGTCAGTTCCCACTTTGCCTTCTGCCTTGAGTAAAAACTCCTTGAGGCCTCACCAGAAGCTAAGCAGATGCTGATGTCATGCTTCCTGTATAGCCTGCAGGACCATGAGCCAATGAAGCCAGGTTTTAGGCAGAATTATAGTTAGGTATTGACCATGGTGCACTGGCACAATTTGATCCACTTCCTTGCAGCTGCTAACTAACTTGAGAGTCATGTAGCAAACTGACCACCTGCTACCCCATTGTTCCTATAGATAGAATCTCCCACACTGGACTTGTTGGTTTTTTGAGACGGAGTCTCACTCTGTCACCCAGGCTGGAGTGCAGTGGCGCAATCTCCACTCACTGCAATCTCTGCCTCCCGGGTTCAAGAGATTCTCCTGCCTCAGCCTCCCAAGTAGCTGGGATTACAGGTGCATGCCACCACGCCTGGCTCCTTTTTTGTATTTTTAACAGTGACAGGGTTTCACCATGTCAGCCAGGCTGGTCTCGAACTCCTGACCTCAGGTGATCTGCCTACCTTGGCCTCCCAAAGTGTTGAGTTTACAGGCCTGAGCCACCACGCCTGGCCGATACTGGACCTTTTAACCCAATAATTGCTTAAGGTGTTTTTTGAGAGCCTGAATTCCAGCAGAATGGCTGATGCCAGCTGGTCTGAAGACCCCCAGAGCAGAACTGACTCAGGACAGGAATGTAGTCTCTTAATCTACCTACACCATGACTTCACCTCTCACTTCTTGACCAATTAGCAATCACTACATTTTAGCCTGTCACCTGTTCAGGTCCTTTAAAAGTCCCATCTCCCAATCTTTTGGAGATGTGGATTTGATGTTCCCTCCTGTCTCCTTATTTGGCTGTTTTATGATGATTAAACTCTTTGCTGCAACTCCTGCTGTTTTGATATATTTTTCTGTCACTGTGCAATAAGCAGTTGAATGTAGTGGTCCTATAACATCTTTGCCAAATTAAGGAAGTTCTCTTCTATTTCCAGCTTGCTAAGAGGTTTTGATAATGTTTATTTTCTAGAAAAGAAAAATCTGAAAATACCCAGAAAACTTCAGAAGTCTATCAAAAGTTCTATCTGTCTAGATGACATTAAAATTGAACCATGGATTTACAATCATTTCCTTTCTGATATAAACTGTATTCTCTGGCATTGATTAGATAAAAGGATCAATAAAATATTAGCAAATTAAACAAATGTATAAAAAGAGTCATACTCTATGACTAAGTGAGATTTAGCACAGGTATTCAAGGCTGGTTCAACATTTATTCAAAAATCAATTAATGTACTCCATCATATCAACAAGCTAAAGAATACAAATTTTAATTTCATTTATATTAATTTTTCCTTTATCCTTATTTTCAGAGACTGTGTGCACAAAGAATAACAATTCATAACAATAGATACAGAAAAAGCATTTACCAAAACTGAATACCCACTCATAATAAATAATCTCAGTCAATTAGGAACAGAGAACTTCCCCAACTTGTTAAAACTATCTATATATAATTCCAGCACTTTGGGGGACAGAGACGGGTGGATCACTTGAGGTCAGCATTTTGAGACCAGCCTGACCAACATGGTGAAACCCCATCTCTACTAAAAAATACAAAAATTAGCTGGGCATGGTGGCGCATGCCTGTAATCCCAGATACTCGGGAGGCTGAGGCAGGAGAATTGCTTGAACCTGGGAGGCAGAGGTTGCAGTGAGTTGAGATCGTGCCATTGCACTCCAGCCTGGGCAACAAGAGCGAAACTCTTGTCTCCAGTAAAAAAAAAAAAAAAAATCTATAAAATAACCTACAGCTAACATCATACTTACTTGTGAGAAACTTGAAGCTTCCCCACTAAGATCAGAAACAAGGCAAAGATATTTCCTTTCACCATTGCTTTTCAACATTGTCACAAACAAGAATGTAGGTACTGTAAGTCCTAGCTCATTCAGTAAGACAAGAACAGGAAATAAAATGTATAATGATTGTGAAGGGAGAAATAAAACTGTCTTTATTCACAGATGACGTGATTGTCTATGTATAACATCCAAAAGAATTGACACAAACACTCCTGGAATTAGCAAGCAATTATAGCAGGGTTGTAGGATGGGATATAAAATTCATACACAAAATATCAATTACTTTTTTATATACCAGCAATGAACAAGTGGAATTTGAAATGAAAAACAGTGCCATTTACATTGACCCACCCAAAAAATAAAATACTTAGGTATAAATCTGAAAAAATGTGTACCAGATCTATATGAGAAAGCTAGAAAACCCTGATAAAAGAAATCAAAAAAGAATTAACTAAATAGATATGTCATATTCATGGATATGAAGACAATATTTTGAGGATGTCCGTTCTTCTCCACTCTTCCCCAAATTCAACACAATCCCCTAAAATTCTCAGCAAGTTATTTTGTGGAGGTTGACAAACTGATTCTAAAGGTTATATGGAGAGGCAAGAAGATCCAGAATAGCCAATGCAATATTGAATGAGAACAAAGTTAGAGAACTGATACTGCCTGACTTCAAGACTTACTATGAACTGCAGTAGTCAAGACAATGTGATACTGAAAAAAGAAAAGACAAATAGGTCAATACAATTAAATAGGGAGTCCAGAAATAAACCAAGATAAATATAGCCAACTGATTCTTGACAAATGAGCAAAGGCAGTACAATGGAGAAAAGGTAGTTTTTTCAGCAAATGGTGCTAGAACATCCACATGCAAAATAAAAAATAAAAAAATAAAAAGAATCTAGACACAGATCTTACAGATTTTATACCTTTCCCAACGATTAACTCAAAATTGATCATAGACCTAACTGTAAAAATAATACTATACAGCTCCTAGAAAATAATATAGGAGAATATGATCTTGAGTATAATGATGACATTTTAGATACAATGCCAAAGGCATGAACCATTAAATAAAGGATTGGAAAACTGGACTTCATTAAGGTTAAAACTACTGCTCTTCCAAGTACATTGTCAAGACAGTGAGTAGACAAGAAACAGACTAGGAGAAGATATTTCTGAATGACATATCTGATAAAGGACTATTACCCCAAATACACAAAGAACTCTTGAAACTCAACAGTAAGAAATCAAACAACCTGATTAAAAAATGGGCTAAAGATCTAACAGATACCTTACTAAAGAAGACATCCACATTGCAAATAAGCATATGAAAAGATACCCCACATCACATCATATGTCATCAGGGAAATGCAAATTAAAACAATGAGATACTGTTAATGGAAAGGGGTCCTGACCCAGACCCCAAGAGAGGGTTCTTGGATCCCACACAAGAAAGAATTCAGGGCGAGTCCATAGAGTAAAGTGAAAGCAAGTTTATTAAGAAAGTAAAACAAGGCCGGGCGCGGTGGCTCAAGCCTGTAATCCCAGCACTTTGGGAGGACAAGAGGGGCGGATCACTAGGTTGAGGAGATCGAGACCATCCTGGCTAACGCGGTGAAACCCCATCTCTACTAAAAAAATACAAAAAAAAAAAAAAAAAAGCTAGCCGGGCGAGGTGGCGGGAGCCTGTAGTCCCAGCTACTAGGGAGGCTGAGGCGGGAGAATGGCGTAAACCCGGGAGGCGGAGCTTGCAGTGAGCTGAGATCCGGCCACTGTACTCCAGCCTGGGCGACAGAGCGAGACTCCGTCTCAAAAAAAAAAAAAAAGAAAGTAAAAGAATAAAGAATGGCTACTCCATAGGCAGGGCAGCCGGGAGGGCTGCTGGTTGCCCATTTTTATGGTTATTTCTTGATTATATGCTAAACAAGGGGTGGATTATTCATGCCTCCCCTTTTTAGACCATATAGAGTAACTTCCTGACATTGCCATGGCATTTGTAAACTGTCATGGTGCTGGTGGGAGTGTAGTAGTGAGGATGACCAGAAGTCACTGTCATTGCCATCTTAGTTTTGGTGGGATTTGCCGGCTTCTTTACTGCACCTGTTTTATCAGAAAGGTTTTTATGACCTGTATCTCGTGCCTACCTCCTATCTCAAACTGTTACTTACAATGCCTAACTATTTGGCAATGCAACCCCGCGGGTCTTAGCCTTATTTTACCCAGCCTCTATTCACGATGGAGTTGCTCTGGTTCAAACGCCTCTGACAATACCACTACATACCTTTTAGAATGGTCGAAATCCAGAACACTGACAACACCAAATGCTGGTGAGGATGTAGAGCAACAGGTACTCTCATTCATTACTGGTGGGAATAAAAAATGATATAGCTATTCTGGAAGACAGTTTGGCATTTCTTAGAAAAATAAACATATCCTTACCATACAATCCAGCAACTGATCACCCTGGTATTTGCTCAAATATGTTAAAAACCTATGTCCACACAAAAACCTGTGGATGAACTGTTTAGAGCAGTTTTATTCATAATTGCCAAAACTTGGAAGCAAACAAGATGTCCTTTATTAGGTAAATGAATAAACTGTGGTCCATCCAGACAATGGTATATTGAAATATTATTTAGTGCTAAAAAGAAATGAGCTATCAAAAAATGAAAAGACATGGAAGAAACTTAAATGCATATTACTAGTGAAAGAAGCTAATCTGAAAAGGCTACCTACTGTATGATATATATGACATTCTGGAAAAGGCAAACTTGGAGACAGTAAAAGGATAAGTGTTTGCCAGGGGTTTGGAGCAAAGAAGGAACATGTGGAGCACAGATGATTTTTAGGGCTGTGAAACTACTTGTATGATACTGTTAGAGGAAAGGAGCCCTGATCCAGACCCCAAAAGAGGGTTCTTGGATTTCACACAAGAAAGAATCCAGGGAGAGTCTGTAAAGTGAAAGCAAGTTTATTAGGAAAGTAAAGGAATAAAAGAATGACTATTCCACAGACAGAGCAGTCCTGAGGGCTGCTATTTGCCTTTTTTATGGTTATTTCTTGATGATATGCTAAACAAGGGGTAGATTATTCCCCTTGCTTAAAAAATATAAAAGATTAATTTTTTTCATGTAATTATAAAAAGCTGACAGGATAATTTTTTTTCATAGTGAAACAAGAATGTTTTCTTTTTCTCTTAGAAAAAGTATACCTTCTACTTATAGTTTTTCTCTCTTTTAAGGTTTTCTCTCTTATAAGTGGTAGAGAAGCACTCTCCAAGATGTTCTCATTTTCTGACAAAATTTTTTCAAAATGCAGTAATTCAGAGATCTGCTTCTGATAAGGGTATTGACTCTATGGCTATGGAAAAAATTCAGGATACCAGGAGTCTTCCTTATCAGGGCTTGTCTGTGTAGGGAGCAATGAATGATAACGACCTGAGGAGGTTTTATTTTTTTATGAAAGTAACAAAACAGGATATGTGACAAACCTCACAAGTGCTCCATTTGCACAAAGTATTTCTTTCCAGGCAAAATTGCGTTTGGCATTTTTTTCTTCTTTGTTTCTTAAAAACCATTTTCAACTTAATTAAGGGGCACAAACATACGGTTAGATAGAAGTGGTACAGGACAGTGTTCCCAATCCATACCCCAAGAGAGGGTCCTTGGATCTTGTGCAAGAAAGAATTCAGGATGAGTCCACAGTGCAAAGTGAAAGCAAGTTTATTAAAAATTAAAGGAATAAATGAATGGCTACTCCATAGACAGAGCAGCCCCAAGGGCTGCTGGTTACCCATTTTTATGGTTATTTTTGATGATGTGCTAAACAGGGGTTGATTATTCATGCCTCCCCTTTTGAGTCCATATAGGATAACTTCCTGATGTTGCCACAGCATTTGTGTACTGTCATGGCGCTGGTGGGAGTGTAGCAGTGAGGGCCATCAGAGGTCACTCTTGTTGCCATTTTGATTTTGGTGGGTTTTGGCTCACTCTTTTACGTAACCTGTTTTATCAGCAAGGTCTTTATGACTTGTATTTTGTGCTGACCTCCTACCTCATCCTGTGACTTAGAATGCCTTAACCATCTGGGAATGCATCCCAGTAGTTTCAGCCTCATTTTACCCAGCTCCTATTAAAATGGAGTTGCTTTGGTTCAAATGCCTTGACAGAAGCTGTAAGTTATAGTATTCCATAGTACAGTAGGGAAATTATAGTTAATACTTTATTGTATATTTCAAAAAAACAAGAGGAGAAGACTTAAGTGTTCTCAACACAAGTACAATGTTTGAGGCGATGGCTGTTCCAATTACCCTGATTTGATCATTACAAACTGTACACAAGTATCAAAATATGACATGTACCCTCAAAATATGTATATATCAGTAAAAAAGGAAATAAAATTTCAAAATACTGACAGCATTTGTAATTTCCAAGAAGGACTAAAAAATACAAGAATTATTTTTTTATGTCAACAGCAAGAACATAGTGAAAAAAAACAAGGAGTTGGCTATTTAAGGAGATGGCCTGCAATTTCAATCAGTTGTGTAGTAAAGGGGAACCTCTACGTTGCCAATTTTTCAATGATATGCTTCAAAATGTTAAAAAGAAATATCATTTCTTCAGAGAAGACACACACAAGTGGAAAAATATCCCATGCTCATGGATAGGAAGAATCAATATCATTAAAATGGCCATACTGCCCAAAGCAATTTACAGATTCAATGCTATTCTTATCATTGAACTACATTCTTCACAGAACTAGAAAAAACTATTTTAAAATTCATATGGAACCAAAAAAAGAGCCCAAATAGACAAAGCAACCATAAGCAAAAATAACAAAGCAGGAGTCATCATGTTACTCAACTTCAAACTATATTACAAGGTTACAGTAACCAAAACAGGAAGGTACTAGTACAAAAACAGGCATATAGATCAATGGAACAGAATAGAGAGCCCAAAAATAAGGCCACACATCTGATATTCAACAAAGCTGACAAAAACAAGCAATGGGGAAAAGACTCCCTTTTTAATAAATGATGTTGGGATTACTGGCTACCCATAGGCAGAAGATTGAAGTGGGACCCATTCCTTACACCATATATAAAAATCAACTCAAGATGGATTAAAGACTCAAATGTAAAACCTAAAACTATAAAAACCCCGGAAGACAACCTAGGCAATACCACCCTGAGCATAGGAACAAAGATTTCATGACAAAGACACCAAAAGCAATGGAAACAAAAGTAAAAATTGACAAATGAGGTCTAATTAAACTTAAGAGCATCTGCACAGAAAAATAAAATATCAACAGAGTAAACAGAAACCTACAGAATGAGAGAAATTATTTGCAAACTATGCATCTGACAAAGATCTAATATCCAGCATTTATAAGGAACTTAAACAAATTTACAAGATAAAAACAAACAACCCTATTAAAAAGTGGGCAAGGGACATGAACAGACACTTTTCAAAAGAAGCCAACAAATACATGAATGCAAGCTCAATATCACTGTTCATTAGAGAAATGAAAATCAAAACCACAATGAGATACCCTCTCACACCAGTCCGAATGGCCATTATTAAAAACTCAAAAACTAACAGATGCTGGCTAGGTTGTGGAGAAAATGGAACACTTATACGCTGTTGGTGGTAGTGTAAATTAGTTCTAACATTGTGGAAAACAGTATGGTGATTCCTCAAAGAGCTAAAAGCAGAACTATCATTCTACCCACCAGTTCCATTACTGAGTATATACCCAGAGGAATATAAATCATTCTATCATAAAGATCCATGTAGGCAAATGTTCATTGCAGCACCATTCCCAATAGCAAAGACATGGAATCAAACTAAATGTCCATCAGTGACAGATTGGTTGAAGAAAATGTGGTATATATACATCATGGAATACTATGCAGCCATAAAAATGAATACAATAATGTCTTTTGTGGGAACATGGATGGAGCTTGAGACCATATCCTTAGCAAACTAACACAGGAACAGAAAACCAAATGTCCTCACTTATAAGTGGGAGATAAATGATGAACCCATGAACACAAAGAAGGGAACAACACACACTAGGGTTTACTTCAGGGTGGAAGGTGGGAGGAGGGAGATGATCAGGAAAAATAACTAACAGGTGCTAGGCTTAATACCTGGGTGATGAAATAACAAGTATAACACACCCCCATGACATGAGTTTACCTATATAGCAAACCTTCGCCTGTATCCCTGAACCTAAAAGTTAAAAAAATATTATTTCTTAAACTTATCACACAATTGGCAAAGAGTCATTTCTAGCCTTTTCCCCAATAGAAATAGGGGGATTTCAGAAACCTTACATCATTTTTCTGGTACGTTGTATGAGAGGTTAGAGGCCAAAGAATCACAGTGTGCTTTGTTATCCCAAGGATATATGTGGGCCGCACTGCCTAGCAAATTTAGAACTCATTATAATAGACTCAACAGTTATTTAAAAAGAAATTTACAGGTTAGCCTGCCCTAAAGCTGTTGCAGAAAAATGAGGATTTCACTTGTTCCGGAAACAATTATCAGAAGTATAGTGCTCCAAAGATGAAGCTTTTTTCTCACATTTGTATATTAATAATCATTAACAGTCCAATTCCCATTTGAAGCAAGCTACCTTTTATTCTGTAATGCCCCCCTTTTTCCATCAGAAAATTAGAAATTTGAAAGAATGTAACCACTTGTGGAAAAAACATAGTTATATATTTTTATCTACTACATTTTGAAGAAAATGTAACTGCCCCGTGAGTTCTTCCTGCCCACTGCAAAAACAAAACAAATTCACCGAGACCATGGCATTGCAATAGAGTTTAATTGACATGAGGCCGGCCATGCCACATGGGAGACAGAGTTGTTACCCAAATCAATCTCCCAGAAAATTTGAAGGCTACGGTTTTTCAAGGATAGTTTAGTGGGCCAGGGAGTCGGCTTCTGGGTGAGGCCACAGGACCAGCTGGCAGTAGTTGGTGGGTCCAAGTGGACACACAGGTCATCAGAAATACAAACACCTGAAAAGACATCTCAAAAGGCCAATCCTAGGGTCTACAATAGTGATGTTATCTGCAAGAGTAATGGGGGAAGTTACAAGTCTTGTGACCTCTCGGATAATGGCTGGTAATTGTTTATATCTACTCCTTAGCAGAATTTAGACCCCTCACACTCTAACCTGGTGGCCTTTCGTTAGCTTTACAAAGGCAGTTTAGTTTTGGGGAAGGGCTATTATCATCTAAACTATAAAGGTCTCCCAAAATTAGCTTGGTTGGTCTAAGCCCAAGAATGACCAAGAGCACTTTGGAGGTTAAAGGCAAGATGGGGGTTGGTTAGATTGGATCTCTTTCACTGTCATAATTTTCTCACTGTTATAATGTTTGCAAAGGCAGTTTCAAAAAGTATATATGTAACACATACTTTTTTAAGCTATAGGAAATATGAGGAGAGGTAAGCTCTATGGTCAACACTTTACTTTCATTGTTTTATTTAATTCTCACAGCAACCTTTTCAAAGTTGAGGACGCACAGAGAGAGAAAATCCTTTGCCTAGTTCAGCATATCCGGATCCATCTGGCTCTCTAATCTCGTTGAGTCAAACTTTAATACATTTTTATCTCTTTTGACTGGGAGGAAGCACGTATTAGAAACAGCACACTATCTGAGACCTTGGGCAAGAGTCTTGGTTCTTCTGTGGCATAATTCCTCATTCTATGTCAAAAGAGACAATATAATAATCTGCTCTCCCAAACTTGCAAAACAGTTTCCAAAGAGCTTGCTCTCTGGTGATACAGGAATGGATTAGGCAGGCCTGGAAAAGATGCTTCGTCGAATGACAGTGGGCAGGAGCTGGGTAGGCTGATGCATCTGTCCGTAGAATGATGGACCGGGAAGTACTGGAAGTAGTGGTAGGTACTAATTGCACTCAAGGAACATTTTTGTGGGGAGTTGAGCAGCCTGTTCTCTCCCATTAAAGGGAACCCAGCTGATATGTAAGGAAGACTGACATTACCATGCCTGAGTTTCCCCCTTCCCTCTGCAGAATAATTCACATATATCTTTTTTTTTTTTAAATACCTTAAGTTCTGGGTTACATGTGCAGAACGTACAGTTTTGTTACATAGGCATTCACGTGCCCTGGTGGTTTGCTGTACCCATCAACCCATCACCTACATTAGGTATTTCTCCTAATGTTATCCCTCCCCTAGCCCCCAATCCATGGACCGGCCCTGGTGTGTGATGTTCCCCTCCCTGTATCCATGTGTTCTCATTGTTCAACTCCTACTTGTGAGTGAGAACATATGGTGTTTGGTTTTCTGATCTCGTGATAATTTGCTGAGAATGATAGTTTCCAGCTTCATCCATGTCCCTGCAAAGGACGTGAACTCATCCTTTTTTATGGCTGCATAGTATTCCATGGTGTATATGTGCCACATTTTCTTAATCCAGTCTACCACTGATGGACATTTGGGTTGGTTCCAAGCTTTTACTATTGTGAATAGTGCTGCAATAAACATATGTGTGCATGAATTAACATATATCTTTAAGGGCAGCTAGCATCCATCATATCTTTTCCATGTGCCTGGCATTGTTTATCTATTAAATCTCATTTAATTATCTCAACAATATTATGAAGTACAGTAAGTACTTTTTAAATCTCTATTTTACAGAAGGTACAGTCAAAGATTTGAGTGTATGTCTTGCTAAAGTTCACAGAACTGGTAGATGAATAAATCACCTTGCTTTAATTATGAACCCATCTGTAGCACTTCCATAGGCTTCCGTGTATTTTTACAAAATTGTGGAGCCTTTGATTTCCCTTAGCTGAGAGAAGCTAAAGGACAAGCTTTAAAATAGACCAGCAACATAATCTCATTTTCATGAGAATTACTAATATAAGATTAACCTGATTTTATTGTCTCAGCCCTATAACCTTCAACCTGTCCCAGACCATTGTGCCTGAGAACCTGGGTCTTCAAAAGAGATAGAAAGGTTACTTAGCACGCAATGGTAACTCTATTTTTAAATAATAGTTTTATTGAAATGTAATTCAAATACTATAAAATTACCTTTTTTAAAGTGTACAATTCAGTTGTTTTTACTATATCCACAAAGATGTACAACTATCACCAAGTCAATTTTATAACATTTTTGTCACCCCCTAAAGAAACCCCCATTAGCAGCCACTCTACATTTCTCCCCATCTTCTCCAGACCTAGGAAATTAGCAATCTATTTTCTGTCTTTATGAATTTCCCTATTCCAGAAATTGAATATAAGTAGATTCATACTATATGCAGTTCTTTGTGACTAACTCCTTTCACTTAGCATAATATTTTCATGGTTCATCCAGGTTATAGTGTGTATCAGTACTGCATTCCTTCTTATGGGTGCATAATATTCCATTGTATGAATATAAAACATTGTATTTATTCATCCATCAATTGATTGACATTTGGATTCTTTTCACTTCTTGCCTGTTATGAATAATGCTATTATGAAATTCTAGGAAAGGTTTCTGTGTGAACATATGTTTTCAATTCTCTCTAGGAGCGGAATGACTGATTTATGTAGAAACTCAAGGTTTCTACATCCTAAGGAAAGGGTATTGCCAAATTGTTTTGCAAAGTATTAGTGGTTATGAAGTTATATCTCATTGGTTATAATTTGCGTTTCTCTAACAGCTAATTATTTTGAGCATCTTTTTATGTACTTATTAGCCATTTGTATATCTTAGTTGGAGAAATGGCTACTAAATCCTTTTTGTATTTCTAAAACTGAGTTATTTATGTTTTTGTCGTTGAGTTGTAAGAGTTGTTTATGTATTCTGGATACAAACTCCTTATAAGATACATGATTTGCGAATATTTTCTCTCATTATGTGGATTGTCTTTTCACTTTCTTGATAGTGTCCCTTAAGCACAAAAGCTTTTAATATTATAAAAAGTGGTTTCATATCCAGGAAACCATTGCTTGGTCCTAAGACATAAATATTTACTCCTATATTTTCTCCTGATAATTTCATCAATACTTGTTATTTTTCGTGTGTTTGATAATAGCCATTCTAATAGGTATGAGATGATGTATCATTGTGGTTTTAATTTGTATTTCTCTGATATTGAACATTTTTTCATATTCCTGTTGGCTGTTTGTATATCTTCTTTTGAAAAATGTCTATTTAAATTCTTGCCCATTTTTAATAGGGTTATTTCTATTTTTTTGCTATTGAGTTTGCTATTTTTTAAAATATGGGCATTTTGAGTAATAAATTTCCCTCTAAACACTGCCTTCAATGTATCCCATGAGTCATGTTTTTTTTTTTGTTTTTTTCATTTTCATTCATCTCAAAGTACTTTCTAATTTCCTTTGTGATTTCTTCTTTAATCCATTGGTTTTTGTTTGTTTGTTTGTTTGTTTTAGCAGTGTGTTGCTTAATTTCTACATATTTGTGAATTTCCTAAATTTTGTTCATTGGTTAATTTCTAATTTTATTCCATTGTAGTCGGAGGACATTCTTTACATGATGTAAATCCTTTTTAATTTATGGAGGCTGGTTTTGTGGTCTGACATGTCGTCTATCCTGAAGAATGTTCCATGTGCACTTGGAAAGACTGTATATTCTGTTGTTGAGTGTAGTGTTATTTAGATGTCTGCTGGGTTTACTTCAAGTGTTGTTTCAGCCTTTTATTTTCTTTTTGATCTTCTGTCTCCTTGTTATATCCATTATTAAAAGTGAGGTATTGAAGTTTCCGATTGTTGTTATTGAATTGAGTATTTTCTTTACAGTTCTGTCAGTTTTTACTTCGTGTATTTTTAGATTTTGTTGTCACATGTACACACATTTATAATTGTTTTTCTTATTTCTGATGAATTTATTCTTTTATCATTACAAAATGTTCTTCTTCTTAAAGTCTACTTTGTTCGATATTAATATAGAAACTCCAGCTCTCTTTTGGTTACCTTATGCATTATATCCCCTTTACCATCCTTTTATTTTCTTGCTTTGGTTTTTGAAATTGGTTTTTCTTTTCTGCCTCTCCCCGCTCCCTTGGAGCGCTGCTCAAGCTGCACCCCACTCACTCCTAGCTGTGGGCTCCTGCTAAGCTAGAGATGCCATCGTCTCCCTTCAGCCGCCATCATGATTTATCTACTGGGACTTCATCAGCCATGATGAGATGTTCTCCCACATTTACAAGATCTGGGAGACTGTGGATGGGCTCTGCCTGGAGGTGGAGGGAAGATGGTAAGTAGGACAGAAGGTAACATTGATGACTCGCTCATTGGTGGAAATGCCTCCGCCGAAGGCACTGAAAGCAAAGGTACCGAAAGCACAGTAATCACTGGTATGCATACTGTCATGAACCATCATCTGCAGGAAACAAGCTTCACAAAAGCAAGTCTACAAGAAGTATAATACACCAAAGATTATATGAAATCAACCAATGGCAAACTTGAAGAACAGAGACCAGAAAGGGTAAAACCTTTTATGACAGGGGCTGCAGAACAAATCAAGCACATCCTTGCTAATTTCAAAAGCTACTGGTTCTTTATGGGTGAAAACATGAATCCAGATGGCATGGTTGCTCCACAGGACTACCGTGAGGTTGGCGTAACCCATATGTGATTTCCTTTAAGGATGGCTTAGAGATGGAAAAAATATTAACAAATTTGGCAATTACTTTGGATCTATTACCTGTCATCATAACAGGCTTCTGCTTGTCAGCCACACAACACCAGGACTTAAGACAAATGGGACTGATGTCATCTTGAGCTCTTCATTTATTTTGACCGTGATTTGGAGTGGAGGCATTGTTTTTAAGAAAAACATGTCATGTAGGTGGTCTACAAAAAAAGCATTTATACTAAAAAAAAAAAAAAAAAAAAAAAAGAAAGAAACGTTTTTGAATCAAAAGTATGTGTTGACATTTTTGGCGGGTTCACTGCCATGCGTGCTCTCTAGTTCTCTGGGCTTTCTCCTTGCTTGCCTTCTTGCTCTGTCATAACCTGCTCTGAAGAAACACTCACCGCTTCCCCCAGCAAATTGACTGGCCTGTGGAGGAGAGGGGCATGCAGCTGTGCCTTGCCCAGCTCTCTGAGCATGCCATGGCTCCAACCTGAGGGTCTGTGAGAAGTGCAGGCTACAACCTGTACAATGCCCATGATTAGACAATACCACCTATGGAGAAAGCACTCATGAAAACAGACATTCAGATAGCTCTTCCTTCTCTGGGTGTTATGGAAGAGTAGTTCCATGGTCTGGCTTGGCTGCAAAACACTTTATTGATGTAGGAGCTGGTGTCATAGACGAAAATTATAGAGGAAATATTGGTGTTGTACTGTTTAATTTTGGCAAAGTTTGAAGTCAAAAACAGTGATCAAATTGCACAGTTCAGTTCTGAATGGATTTTTTTTTTTTTTTTTTAATCTAGAAACAGAAGAAGTTCAAGCTTTGGATGACACTGAAAGGGGTTTAGGAGGTTTTGGTTCCACTGGAAATAATTAAAATTTATGCCAAGAGTAGAAAATGAGAAATTATACATTTTTCTTAAAAATAGGCCGGGCTTGGTGGCTCATGCCTGTAATCCCAGCACTTTGGGAGGTCGAGGCGGGTGGATCACGAGGTCAGGAGTTCAAGACCAGCCTGACCAACATGCTGAAACCCCCGCGTCTACTAAAAACAAAAAAAAAAATTAGCCAGGCGTGGTGGCACGTGCCTGTAATCCCAGCTACTCAGAAGGCTTAGGCAGGAGAATTGCTTGAACCCAGGATGCGGGGGGTGCAGTGAGCAGAGATTGAGACACTGCACTGCAGCTTGGGTGACAGAGCGAAACCTCGTCTCAAAAAAATAATAGTAATAAAATAAAATAAATAATTTTTGCTTAAAATAATTATATATTTTGTAGACAGCATATGGCTGGATCATGTTTTTAAATCTATTTTCCAATCTCTGCCTTTTGATTGGATTTTTAATCCATTTTAATTTAATCCATTTACATTTAATGGATTATCAGTTATGATATGAAAATATTTATATCTGCCACTTTACGATTTGTGTTATATATTTCTCTTATGCCCTTTTTTGCTCCTCTAGCCTTTCATTATTGCCTTCTTTTTTGTTACATATATATTTTTTATTGTAACATTTTAGTTCCCCTTCTTTTTTTATTTTACTATATTTTTGACTTATTTTCTTAGTGGGTGCCCTGGAAATTATAATTAGCAATTATAACAAGCACTTTGGATTAATACCAATTTAATGTCAATAATATACAAAAACTCTGCCACTATATGTTTGTTCTATGGCCCCATTTTTATGTTACCATTGTTATATAAATTACATCTTTAAACATTATAGGCTTATCTAATTATTACTTTATGTAGTCATATTTTATTTTTATTGTCTTTATTTATTTTTATTTCCATTTTATTTTAGATTCAAGAGGTACATGTGTGGGTTTGTTACAAGGGTATATTGTATGATGCTGAGGCTTGCACTTCCACTGATCCCAACACTCAGATAGTGATCCCAACTTCCAATAGGAAGATTTTCACCACTCTACCTCTCTCTCCCTTATAGTAGTCCCTGGTGTTTATTGTTCCAAACTCTATGTCAAGATTTAGCTCCCACTTATGAGTGAGAACATGTGATACTTGCTTTTCTGTTCCTACATTAATTTGCTTAGGACAATGGCCTCCAGCTGCATTCATGTTGCTGCAAAGAACATGATTTCATTCTTTTTTATGGCTACATGGTATTCCGTAGTGTATATGCACTATACTTTCTTTGTCCAATCCACAGTTGGTGGGCACCTAGGTTGTTTTCATGTCCTTGCTATTTTGAATAGTGCTGTAAGGAACATAGAAGTATATGTTACTTTTTTGTAGAACAATTTGGTTATATACACAGGAATGGGATTTCTAGGTCAAACGGTCACTGTTTTAGCTCTTGAGAAATTCCCAGGGTCCTTTCTATAGTGGCTGAACTAATTTACATTTTCACTAACAGTGTATAAATGTTCTCTTTTCTTCACAGCCTCACCAATGTCTGTTATTTTTTGAATTTTTAATAATAGCCATTCTGACTAGTGTGAGATGGTATCTTATTGTGGTTTTGATTTGCATTTCTCTGATGATTAGTAATGTAAGCATTTTTTCATATGTTTGTTGGTCACTTTTATGTCTTTTTTGAGAAGTGTCTGTCCTTTGCTCACTTTTTAATGGGGTTATTTTGTTTTTTTCTTGTTGATTTATTTTAGTTTCTTATAGATTCTGGATATTAGACCTTTGCTGGATACATAGTTTACAAATGTTTTCTCCCATTCTGCAGGTTGTCTATGTACTCTGTTGAGAGTTCCATTTGCTGTGCAGAAGCTCTTTGGTTTAATTTGTTCCCATTCATCAGTTTTTGTTTTCCTTGCAATTGCTTTTGAGGATTTGGTCATAAATTATTTGCCATGGCTGATGTTGAGAAGGACATTTCCTAGGTTTTCTTCTAGGAATTTTATAATTTGAGATTTAACATTTAATTATTTCATTCATCTTGAGTTAATTTTTGTGTATGGTGATAGGTATGGGCCTAGTTTTTTTCTGCATATGGTTAGCCAGTTTTCCCAGCACCATTGATAATAGAAGTCCTTTCCCCATTGCCTATTTTTGTTAACTTCGATGAATATCAGTTGGTTATAGGTTGATTATGATAAGCGAGTACCTTTTGATTCCTGTTTTTTTTTTTTTTTAAATTAAAAAAGAATTGGTTGGGCATTGTGGCTCAGGTGTGTAATCTTAGTGCTTTGGGAGGCCGAGGTAGGAGGATTACTTGAAACCAGGAGTTTGAGACCAGCCTGGGTAACATAGTAACACTCTGTGTCTAAAAATAAATAAATAAATAAATAAATAAATAAATCTGCTGTCTGTTGTGGTGCCTGCTTATAGTCTCAGCTACTCAGCTTCTCTTGAGTACTTCTCCTGAGCAGCTGGGACTACAAGGTCCCAGCTGAGATGGGAGGCTGCAGTGAGCTTTGATCCTGCCACTGCGTTCCAGTGTGGACAACAGAGTGAGATGCTGTCCCTGCCCCTCACCCCCAAAATAATTGATATTTGATTTTTTAAGAAAATCATTTATTGAGTTGATTAACTTTTTTCCTTTTTGACATTTCAACTTGATGTTTTGCTAATATTGAACAAACTTTACATTCCCAGACTAAACTGTCTTTAATCATGGGATTGTGGTCTTTTAAAATATTGTTTGACTTTATTTTCTAATGTTTTATTTAGGATTTTTGTATCAATAATTATGAGTGAAATTGGGATATAGTTTTCTGTTAAGTTTTAGAATCAGTGTTACATGGTTTTGTACAAATAATTGGAAATCTTTCCACCTTTTTCCTCTGGAAAACTTAACAAACATTTAAATATTTATTCCTTGAAGATTTGAAAGACTTCATCTGGAAAGTGCTCTAATCCTTGTACTTTGGAGGATATTTAGCCTTAGGTAACTTGAAAAATATTTTCCAGGGTTACACATTTCTGTAGATTGTCTGCCTACTCAAGTTTTCTTTTCTTTTTCTTTTTTTTCTTTTTTTTTTTTTTAAATTTGTATCCTTCTCAAAAGCTATATATATATTTTTTTCCGGATTTTCAAACTCCCTAACAAGGAGTTTAAATTACCTCACTATTGGTAGTCATTTTCATTTTCTCATTCTTAATTGTTCTTTTATTTTAGAATTTTATCACAGTGATATCAAAGAGTGTGATTTAAACTATTTGCTGTAGGATGTTCCTTTCTTTTTCTTTTCTTCTTCTTTTCTTCTCTTTCTTTTCTGAGACAGAGTCTCCCTCTGTTTCTCAGGCTGGAGTGCAGTGGGGCAATTTCGGGTCACTGCCACCTCTGCCTCCCGGGCTCAAGGGATCCTCCCTCCTCAGCCTCCCAGGTAGCTGGGACTACAGGCTTACACCACAACACCCAGCTAATTTTTTACATTTTTGGTAGAGCTGGGGTTTCGTCATGTTGCCCACACGGGTTTTGAATTCCTGAGCTCAAGAGATCCACCCTCCTCGACCTCCCAAAGTGTTGGGATTACAGGCATGAGCCACCACACTTGGCCCAGGATGTTCCTTTTTGACATTAAGTCAGCTGAATGGCTTGGGAAGCAGGCCATGTTCTTTCAAGTATGTACCCTTTCTTAACCAATGCAGTCTAGAGGCTTGCTTGAAAATGTGATCCCAAGACCACCAGCACTGACCTGGCCAGGGAGCTTGTTGGAGATACAGAATCTCAGGTCCCACCCCAGACTTACAGAGTCACAACCTACATATTTAGCAAGATCTAATAGTGAGCCATGTGTACATTAAAATTCTGGAGAATTTCATAGTTTAAATCGTAACATTTAATTCGATTGTGACTGTCTTCCACATCACATGTTATTTCCTAATGTTGCACTTTTAAAATGAAATCCGTCTTTCATTATAATCTAGCAAAAAGCAAGTTTTTAAAGTTAAGACACTGAATACAGTGTAAAATTGCCACCACTTTTCTGAGGACCTAATTACAGCTGGAACTGGCTCCTGGTTACAGGGAGAATGTAACTGTGGTTACATTCTGATGTCATCCTTTCTTCCATATACCCTCCCTTCTACTGCTTGGGAACTTTTAGAAGTAGGACCCAAGGATTTTGGCTCTGCAGACTAGGCAGACGTAGTCACACTTGATTTTGAACTGCAAAATCAAGGTTATAACAATGTTTTTGTCTGTATGTTTTTCTGTGATGCTCTGGCTTGAGCTCAAGGCACCAGGCAGTGATGCCAGCCCTTGTGCTGAACATCAACGGCAAGAAACAAGCAGTGCATTCTTTCTTCCTTACAGCACCGCAACTCCAGGAAACCAGAGGAAAGGAGAGCAAGGAAAGACCAGCAGGCTGGTAGCCACAGAAAAGCTTGAGAGGATAGGATTGGGCACAAGTCAAGCTAGTGTATGCATCTCAGGAATTAGGGCTTTGCAGAAGTAATTCATCAAAATATATTACGTTCTCATCATGCCAGACCAATGACCTTTCTCAAGGAAATTGTCTTACATCTAAAAACATGGCAAGTGTTCTGAAATTCCTGGCTGTTGCATTTCATTTTTGTGCATAATAACTCTGGAAATATCTCTGGCAGAGGAGAATATACAAACAAACAAGAAGTGGATAAACTCTTGTGGAGCCTATCAAGTTCCCCAAGCAGGCAACTTCATCATGTCCAGGATCTGGAATACCTTCAGCAAACGTGTAGCTCACTTAGCTCAGAAAAAATGCTAATCCTTTGTCCAGCCGATACCCTGGATGAGACTGAATCCTCATATTGATGAAGCTTGACATAAACAATCTACTCAATTGGCATGTGTGTGAGAAATTGGCAATGCCTGTTCCACAAACATCTGAAACATTTTGAGAGCAGGTTTTGACTAACTTACCTCCTTTAAATTCTTATCAACTAGGTGTTTTTTAGGTTGCTTTATAATCAGACCTTCCTGGAATCAGGGGATTGCTTTGGTCTGGATTATATCTCCTGTATCACAGATGCCACTAAGTGGACTCCCTGAGACGACCTTTCAGATCCTGCATCAGGCCCCATTGTATATAGCTCTCCTCTTCCTCTCTCCCCTTCTTCTGTTCCTTTCCTCTTTTGTCTTCCACCTCTCTCTCCATTTCATTACCCGCTGCCAGGCTTATGTTTGGGATCCCCAGAGCATTGCATCAATCAATTATCCAGTAGACATCTATTACGTATCAGACATAATGCTGGATCACCCTTATCTTGGATGGTCAGAGGAAAAAACTTTCCAAGGCAGACAAAGAACAGATTTTGATTATATTTAGAATTTTTTTCTCAATATAATATATATAGAATAAATAGTCATGAAAATTCTTTTAAGTATTAGTAATTTTCACTGCAAATTGAAGAGCTAAACTTAAATTTCCAAGCACATATTAATTCATTTGAACTTTCCATATTGGCTCACAAAGAAAGCATCCTCTCTAAAATTCCAGATGTGTAATTGACCCTACTGTTTCCTCTTATCTAAATAAAGTATACTGAAGTTGTGAGCTGTTTGCTACATTAAAATATGGAGGCAAATGGCTATGTTTTAGTTGAATATCTTCTTATTAGAACCTGGAACTAGTGTCAAATTAGAGCCATTATGCTCTTCCCTAAGGACCCTCCAAAAACGAGTGAATATTGTAGGAGAACCAGTGCAACATTGGCCAGTGATTTCATTATCAGTAGGAGCTGGGAAGAGTTTTCCCAAAAGTCAGTGATCAGTTTAGGCCTTTCTACATAAGTCTTTTTTTTTTTTAAATTTATTTATTATTATTATACTTTAAGTTGTAGGGTACATGTGCATAATGTGCAGGTTTGTTACATATGTATACTTGTGCCATGTTGCTGTGCTGCACCCATCAACTCGTCATTTACATCAGGTATAACTCCCAATGCAATTCCTCTCCCCTCCCCCCTCCCCATGATAGGCCCCGGTGTGTGATGTTCCCCTTCCTGAGTCCAAGTGATCTCATTGTTCAGTTCCCACCTATGAGTGAGAACATGCGGTGTTTGGTTTTCTGTTCTTGTGATAGTTTGCTAAGAATGATGGTTTCCAGCTGCATCCATGTCCTTACAAAGGACACAAACTCACCCTTTTTTATGGCTGCATAGTATTCCATGGTGTATATGTGCCACATTTTCTTAATCCAGTCTGTCACTGATGGACATTTGGGTTGATTCCAAGTCTTTGCTATTGTGAATAGTGCTGCAATAAACATATGTGTGCATGTGTCTTTATAGCAGCATAATTTATAATCCTTTGGGTATATACCCAGTAATGGGATGGCTGGGTCATATGGTACATCTAGTTCTAGATCCTTGAGGAATCGCCATAGTGTTTTCCATAATGGTTGAACTAGTTTACAATCCCACCAACAGTGTAAAAGTGTTCCTATTTCTCCACATCCTCTCCAGCACCTGTTGTTTCCTGACTTTTTAATGATCGCCATTCTAACTGGTGTGAGATGGTATCTCATTGTGGTTTTGATTTGCATTTCTCTGATGGCCAGCGATGATGAGCATTTTTTCATGTGTCTGTTGGCTGTATGAATGTCTTCTTTTGAGAAATGTCTGTTCATATCCTTTGCCCACTTTTTGATGGGGTTGTTTGTTTTTTTCTTGTAAATTTGTTTGAGTTCTTTGTAGGTTCTGGATATTAGCCCTTTGTCAGACGAGTAGATTGCAAAAATTTTCTCCCATTCTGTAGGTTGCCTGTTCACTCTGATGGTAGTTTCTTTTGCTGTGCAGAAGCTCTTTAGTTTAATGAGATCCCATTTGTCAATTTTGGCTTTTGTTGCCATTGCTTTTGGTGTTTTAGACATGAAGTCTTTGCCCATGCCTATGTCCTGAATGGTACTACCTAGGTTTTCCTCTAGGATTTTTATGGTATTAGGTCTAACATTTAAGTCTCTAATCCATCTTGAATTAATTTTCGTATGAGGAGTAAGGAAAGGATCCAGTTTCAGCTTTCTACTTATGGCTAGCCAATTTTCTCAGCACCATTTATTAAATAGGGAATCCTTTCCCCATTTCTTGTTTCTCTCAGATTTCTCAAAGATCAGATGGCTGTAGATGTGTGGTATTATTTCTGAGGACTCTGTTCTGTTCCATTGGTCTATATCTCTGTTTTGGTACCAGTACCATGCTGTTTTGGTTACTGTAGCCTTGTAGTATAGTTTGAAGTCAGGTAGCGTGATGCCTCCAGCTTTGTTCTTTTGACTTAGGATTGTCTTGGAGATGCGGGCTCTTTTTTGGTTCCATATGAACTTTAAAGCAGTTTTTTCCAATTCTGTGAAGAAACTCATTGGTAGCTTGATGGGGATGGCATTGAATCTATAAATTACCTTGGGCAGTATGGCCATTTTCACGATATTGATTCTTCCTATCCATGAGCGTGGTATGTTCTTCCATTTGTTTGTGTCCTCTTTTATTTCACTGAGCAGTGGTTTGTAGTTCTCCTTGAAGAGGTCCTTTACATCCCTTGTAAGTTGGATTCCTAGATATTTTATTCTCTTTGAAGCAATTGTGAATGGAAGTTCATTCCTGATTTGGCTCTCTGTTTGTCTGTTACTAGTGTATAAGAATGCTTCTGATTTTTGCACATTAATTTTGTATCCTGAGACTTTGCTGAAGTTGCTCATCAGCTTAAGGAGATTTTGGGCTGAGACAATGGGGTTTTCTAAATATACAATCATGTCATCTGCAAACAGGGACAATTTGACTTCTTCTTTTCCTAACTGAATACCCTTGATTTCTTTCTCTTGCCTAATTGCCCTAGCCAGAACTTCCAACACTATGTTGAATAGGAGTGGTGAGAGAGGGCATCCCTGTCTTGTGCCAGTTTTCAAAGGGAATTTTTCCAGTTTTTGCCCATTCAGTATGATATTGGCTGTGGGTTTGTCATAAATAGCTCTTATTATTTTGAGGTATGTTCCATCAATACCGAATTTATTGAGCGTTTTTAGCATGAAGGGCTGTTGAATTTTGTCAAAAGCCTTTTCTGCATCTATTGAGATAATCATGTGGTTCTTGTCTTTGGTTCTGTTTATATGCTGGATTATGTTTATTGATTTGCGAATGTTGAACCAGCCTTGCATCCCAGGGATGAAGCCCACTTGATCATGGTGGATAAGCTTTTTGATGTGTTGCTGAATCCGGTTTGCCAGTATTTTATTGAGGATTTTTGCATCGATGTTCATCAGGGATATTGGTCTAAAATTCTCTTTTTTTGTTGTGTCTCTGCCAGGCTTTGGTATCAGGATGATGTTGGCCTCATAAAATGAGTTAGGGAGGATTCCCTCTTTTTCTATTGATTGGAATAGTTTCAGAAGGAATGGTACCAACTCCTCCTTGTACCTCTGGTAGAATTCAGCTGTGAATCCATCTGGTCCTGGACTTTTTTTGGTTGGTAGGCTATTAATTATTGCCTCAATTTCAGAGCCTGCTATTGGTCTATTCAGGGATTCAACTTCTTCCTGGTTTAGTCTTGGAAGAGTGTAAGTGTCCAGGAAATTATCCATTTCTTCTAGATTTTCCAGTTTATTTGCGTAGAGGTGTTTATAGTATTCTCTGATGGTAGTTTGTATTTCTGTGGGGTCGGTGGTGATATCCCCTTTATCATTTTTAATTGCGTCGATTTGATTCTTCTCTCTTTTCTTCTTTATTAGTCTTGCTAGTGGTCTGTCAATTTTGTTGATCTTTTCAAAAAACCAACTCCCGGATTCATTGATTTTTTGGAGGGTTTTTTGTGTCTCTATCTCCTTCAGTTCTGCTCTGATCTTAGTTATTTCTTGCCTTCTGCTAGCTTTCGAATGTGTTTGCTCTTGCTTCTCTAGTTCTTTTAATTGCGATGTTAGAGTGTCAATTTTAGATCTTTCCTGCTTTCTCTTGTGGGCATTTAGTGCTATAAATTTCCCTCTACACACTGCTTTAAATCTGTCCCAGAGATTCTGGTATGTTGTATCTTTGTTCTCATTGGTTTCAAAGAACATCTTTATTTCTGCCTTCATTTCGTTATGTACCCAGTAGTCGTTCAGGAGCAGGTTGTTCAGTTTCCATGTAGTTGAGCGGTTTTGATTGAGTTTCTTAGTCCTGAGTTCTAGTTTGATTGCACTGTGGTCTGAGAGACAGTTTGTTATAATTTCTGTTCTTGTACATTTGCTGAGGAGTGCTTTACTTCCAATTACGTGGTCGATTTTGGAGTAAGTACGATGTGGTGCTGAGAAGAATCAAAGAATCAAATTCTGTTGATTTGGGGTGGAGAGTTCTATAGATGTCTATTAGGTCTGCTTGCTGCAAAGATGAGTTCAATTCCTGGATATCCTTGTTAACTTTCTGTCTCGTTGATCTGTCTAATGTTGACAGTGGAGTGTTGAAGTCTCCCATTATTATTGTATGGGAGTCTAAGTCTCTTTGTAAGTCTCTAAGGACTTGCTTTATGAATCTGGGTGCTCCTGTATTGGGTGCATATATATTTAGGATAGTTAGCTCTTCCTGTTGAATTGATCCCTTTACCATTATGTAATGGCCTTCTTTGTCTCTTTTGATCTTTGATGGTTTAAAGTCTGTTTTATCAGAGACTAGTATTGCAACCCCCGCTTTTTTTTGTTCTCCATTTGCTTGGTAAATCTTCCTCCATCCCTTTATTTTGAGCCTATGTATGTCTCTGCATGTGAGATGGGTCTCCTGAATACAGCAGACTGATGGGTCTTGACTCTTTATCCAGTTTGCCAGTCTGTGTCTTTTAATTGGAGCATTTAGTCCATTTACGTTTAAGGTTAAGATTGTTATGTGTGAACTTGATCCTGCCATTATGATATTAACTGGTTGTTTTGCTCATTAGTTGATGCAGTTTCTTCCTAGCCTGGATGGTCTTTACATTTTGGCATGTTTTTGCAATGGCTGGTACCGGTTGTTCCTTTCCATGTTTAGTGCTTCCTTCAGGGTCTCTTGTAAGGCAGGCCTAGTGGTGACAAAATCTCTAAGCGTTTGCTTATCTGTAAAGGATTTTATTTCTCCTTCACTTATGAAACTTAGTTTGGCTGGATATGAAATTCTGGGTTTAAAATTCTTTTCTTTAAGAATGTTGAATATTGGCCCCCACTCTCTTCTGGCTTGGAGAGTTTCTGCTGAGAGATCTGCTGTTAGTCTGATGGGCTTCCCTTTGTGGGTAACCCGACCTTTCTCTCTGGCTGCCCTTAAGATTTTTCCCTTCATTTCAACTTTGGTGAATCTGGCAATTATGTGTGTTGGAGTTGCTCTTCTCGAGGAGTATCTTTGTGGCGTTCTCTGTATTTCCTGGATTTGAATGTTGGCCTGCCCTACTAGGTTGGGGAAGTTCTCCTGGATGATATCCTGAAGAGTGTTTTCCAACTTGGTTCCATTTTCCCCCTCACTTTCAGGCACCCCAATCAGACGTAGATTTGGTCTTTTCATATAATCCCATACTTCTTGCAGGCTTTGTTCATTTCTTTTTCTTCTTTTTTCTTTTGGTTTCTCTTCTCACTTCATTTCATTCATTTGATCCTCAATCGCAGATACTCTTTCTTCCAGTTGATCGAGTCGGTTACTGAAGCTTGTGCATTTGTCCGTATTTCTCGTGTCATGGTTTTCATCTCTTTCATTTCGTTTATGACCTTCTCTGCATTAATTACTCTAGCCATCAATTCTTCCACTTTTTTTTCAAGATTTTTAGTTCTTTGTGCTGGGTATGTAATTCCTCCTTCAGCTCTGAGAAATTTGATGGACTGAAGCCTTCTTCTCTCATCTCGTCAAAGTCATTCTCCGTCCAGCTTTGATCCGTTGCTGGCGATGAGCTGCGCTCCTTTGCCGGGGGAGATGCGCTCTTATTTTTGGAATTTCCAGCTTTTCTGCCCTGCTTTTTCCCCATCTTTGTGGTTTTATCTGCCTCTGGTCTTTGATGATGGTGATGTACTGATGGGGTTTTGGTGTAGGTGTCCTTCCTGTTTGATAGTTTTCCTTCTAACAGTCAGGACTCTCAGCTGTAGGTCTGTTGGAGATTGCTTGAGGTCCACTCCAGACCCTGTTTGCCTGGGTATCAGCAGCTGAGGCTGCAGAAGATAGAATATTTCTGAACAGCGAGTGTACCTGTCTGATTCTTGCTTTGGAAGCTTCCTCTCAGGGGTGTACTCCACCCTGTGAGGTGTGGGGTGTCAGACTGCCCCTAGTGGGGGATGTCTCCCAGTTAGGCTACTCAGGGGTCAGGGACCCACTTGAGCAGGGAGTCTGTCCCTTCTCAGATCTCAACCTCCGTGTTGGGAGATCCACTGCTCTCTTCAAAGCTGTCAGACAGAGTCGTTTGCGTCTGCAGAGGTTTCGGCTGTGTTTGTTATTGCCATGTCCCCAGAGGTGGAGTCTACAGAGACAGGCAGGTTTCCTTGAGCTGCTGTGAGCTCCACCCAGTTCGAGCTTCCCAGCAGCTTTGTTTACCTACTTAAGCCTCAGCAATGGCGGGCGCCCCTCCCCCAGCCTCGCTGCTGCCTTGCCGGTAGATCAGACTGCTGTGCTAGCAATGAGGGAGGCTCCGTGGGTGTGGGACCCTCCCGGCCAGGTGTGGGATATGATCTCCTGGTGTGTCTGTTTGCTTAAAGCACAGTATTGGGGTGGGAGTTACCCGATTTTCCAGGTGTTGTGTGTCTCAGTTCCCCTGGCTAGGAAAAGGGATTCCCTTCCCCCTTGCGCTTCCCAGGTGAGGCAATGCCTCGCCCTGCTTCAGCTCTCGCTGGTCGGGCTGCAGCAGCTGACCAGCACTGATCGTCCAGCACTCCCCAGTGAGATGAACCCAGTACCTCAGTTGAAAATGCAGAAATCACCGGTCTTCTGTGTCGCTCGCGCTGGGAGTTGGAGACTGGAGCTGTTCCTATTCGGCCATCTTGCTCCACCCTAAACCTACATAAGTCTTGACACAGCCTCTGTATCCTAGAACTTGGAGTCAGGTTGGAAAGCCTTCCTTCTCCTTGTCCTTGCTTCTTTTGACTCTTGCTTTTATGGCTTCTTCTTTGTCAATTGATTTACTTCTGCATTTACAGCCCTCACTTCACTTTCCCAAGAGAAGGCCAGAAGTTCCAACCCTCTGGCTTTTGTCTTAGGTTCACAGCTGTTTTTCTTGTTCTTGTCCTCTGCCCAGGTTGTCTCACTACTGACACAGTTAGATGTGGTTGTTTAGGTTAATGTCTACTAATACCATCACTCTAACATTTTGATTGCATTTAGTATTCTTTCTGTCTCTGAGATCATCAAGAGAATGAATAATCTTTTATAAGTCACTTCATTTTTCTTATTTTACTGGCATCATAATAAAATCAGGAAAATCCTTTCTGATGACAAGTTCAGTTGGAGATAAATCTTAGATCCATGGAACAGATGGTGTGATGAAGCATCACTGCTATCATCTGAATGCTTGTGTCCTTCCCCACCTCCAAAGTCATATGTTAAAATCTAATCTCCAATGCAATAGCATCAGGAAGTAGGTCCTTCAGGAGGTGGTTTGGTCAGGAGGGATCCACAAGGGATTAGTGCTCATATGAAAGAAGTTTGAGGGAATTTATTTGCCTCTTTCTCTATGTGAGGATGCATAGAGAAGGTGCCATCTGTGAAGTAAAGGGTGAGTCCTTACCACACACCAGATCTTCTGGTGCCTTGATCTTGGGTGGACATCCTAGCCTCCAGAACCATGAGAAATAAATTTCTATTATTTATAACTTACCCAGTCTGTGGTATTTGGTAATGGTAGCAGGAATGGAGTAAGATAGTCACAAAAGTTAACTTTTTCACTTGTGCAGTTTTGGAGCTCTCTGCTTATGTAGGTTTGCCTTCTGTGTGGTGACCCTGTGGTTGGTTGTCCCCACCTAGAATTTGTAGCAATATTTTCAACTCCTGGCCAGATACATCATTCTCTGTCTAGTTAACCTATTCTCTCACTGGTCTGGATTTTAATTTACTCATTAGTGAGTAACAAAGGAAAAATCCTTGTTAATTCTAATTGGAAAACATGATTAAACATGTCTCTCAAAATCAAGCCTGTTTTTCCTTTAGGGCCCACAGTGCTGCTGTGCTCATGGCACCTGCTGACCAAGGGCCGAGGTGACAGGGTTGGTCAGTGTATCCTCTGCTGACCCAGGACAATTTTAGGGCCCAAGAACTTGGAAAATTTTTTTAGATAGCTCAGAAGCGAACGTTCTGCTCTCCCGGGCCTCTTTGTTCCTCCATGCTTATCGTGCCTAGTGTTGCTTTTTCCCCTTTTGAGTTTTCCTGAAAAATATTATTGCTTTTCATTAGTGCACTCCTCCCTACTTTGACCAGCTCCTCCCCACTGGCTGAAAAATGTTTCACATTTTCCTGAGGTCAGCTCCTGGCTGACTGGCCAGGAACCTCAACAGCAGAAAACAGCACCAAAACAGCCCTTTCACTAAAAGGGAAACTTTTAGTGAAAAAGGAACTGAAGTTTCAAAGCTGAGCGCAAATAGAGATTGATAACAAAATTCTTGTTGCTGAAGGTGTGGCACTTCACTTGTTTTCCTGAGTGTGTGTGTGTGTGTGTGTGAGAGTGTGTGTGAGAGAGAGTCTAATGTATCTGTGTTTAATATCTTTTATCCTCTATTTGTATTCATTTACTCATTCATTCTCATCCTCTCTCTTTTCAAAGTATTTTTTTCCTGTTATTTTCATCATCAAAACACAATTAGAACTGATGGTCAGGTGGTCTCAGTGGCACAGCTATCATGACTGTCAAATATAGAGGTATTTCTGTACCTGATGGCAAGTAACTGTTGCCACAAGACCCACGAGTGCTCCTTTGATGCCAAGGGATCACCTAGCCTTCCTCGCAGTCCAGCTTCTGAAGGGCTCACACGCGGTATAGTGAGAGGGGTGTCCTCCAGGATCCTGCTTTGACGCACCATCTGCCTGCACCCACCCACTCTAGGTGGTGCCCTCTGTGCTGTACTAGTTATCACATATTTTGATCTTCACCTCCTGCAAATAACAATATTAACCCAGACTGTATGGCTATTGAGCCAATCTTAGTTCTGGGATTCAGCCAAGATTCAGGAAGAAAACAGAAGAAATCCCAGAACCATACGAATAGATTTCACAAAGTCCAGGCATTGTGCTCATACATGCTCCTCATAAGGAAGGACACTGGGACAACTTAGAGACAAAATTCTTTTCTCTGAAGGAGACCGAATACAACATAAACCTGTAATTATGAAACTTTATCTTGAAGCACTGCTCATCCATGGCAATGGAAGATGGCGTGGGAGGCGATGACAAGCGTGTATGTGGGATATCAGGATGTTTGGGAGGGTAGTGGTTTGATTTGGGCAATGAGCGGTTGGTCTTTGAAAGTATGACAACAGTGAAGGGAGGATTTATTTTCTGGGACTGCATTGAAATGGAAGGAATTCCTGAGACTGATGAGGCAGTCATTACTATGGGTCCCTCTGGAAGGAGCTAAGTCCTTAGCACTTTTGGTTCTCCTGAATTTGGAGTCTGAGTGAAGTGGCTCCAGCAGCCCAGGGGTTAGTCCTCTGCCCGTGAGGCCTGTTGGAAGTGAAGATACAGTAGCTACAAGATTACAGAGAACTGGTCAAAGGGACTCAGGGGAATCTGGGTTGAAAATCAGTGTGGCTCCTTCAGGGGCCTCTGACAAGTAAGCTAACTTAAGTGTGCTTTGGTTTTCTCCTCTGTAAATAGGGAATAAAATATGTCCCTACTGCAGTACCTGCACCCACCCCCAACCCCCTCCTTTTTTTTCTTTTTTTTGCAATTTAAGTCTCTGTGGTTGGCCCTAACAAATGCAGTCATGATTTTTGCTCAGAGAACTAGAAATAAAGTGGCACCTGGGAAACAGAAACATCCTAAGGGCGTATAGTCATGAGGTACCCTGGAACCCCACATGCTCTCTGACCAAGCCTGGCTGAATTGCATATCTTTCTTAAGTTTTTTTAAATTAAAAAAGTTTTTAAATGCTTGAAAAATAATTGAAAAAAAAAAACCACCCAGAAAAATTAACACCCATATACTGCTCTCCTAGATTTAAAGCTATCAGCATCTTCACACACACACACACACACACACACACACACACACACATACACAACTTCCTTTCGTAAGCCATCTGAAAGTAGTATGCAGGCATCATGACATATCACTCCCATATAATTTTCCTATGCAATAATCACAATTGAATAGGAACATTTCACATCTAAGGAACATTAATTTGATAATACCAACACGTAGTCAATAACTAAATTTCCTAAATTGTTTTCAGAACATCATTAGAGTCAAGGTTAATGCTTTACATTTGCCTGCTATGTTTCTTTCATAACCTTTAGTCTAGAACAGCTTTCCCTTCTCCCTCTGTTCTTTCTCATGGAGCCTTTGAAGTGTCCATGCCAGGTATCTTGCAAAGCACTCCATGGATTCTAGTCACTGTTTCCTTGTTAGACTGCATTTCTGCACCAGCTTTTCTATCCATGGTCCTGTGGGTCATGGGGTTGGCTTTGATGCTGTGGCCTGAGGACCTTGCTAGGTATTTCATGTTAGACTTAGAGAACAAAGAGCAAATTTTGTATAGATTTGAAGACTCAAATTTATTAATATGCCTCTGAAGGACTCTAGGTTTATTCAGTCCCTACTCACCACCACCTTAACTTATATAAAATCAGTCAGACTCACTACAGAATGACCTCTGAGATAATTTCTAAAATTCACAGCAGAAAAGGAACAGAAGTGTTTGATTCATTTTTCTTCTGCACTGATGATGTGGGCTAACTCTCAAGGCACCAAAAGTAAAATAGAGGTTGACTGTAGACTTGGAAGAAGAGGATCTGTTGTTTCTGTCTTTAGTATTTGTGAAGAAATCTCCTCAGCCTCCAGCTTCCCCATAACAGACTGACCAGGCTATAAATTGGGCTAAGATTTTGAATTGTGAAATGTTGGGGAGTGGGTAGACAGAAAAATGGGCTATCATTGCCACAAGCCACCCAGCACTCAGACAGCTCCTCTCATTTCTCAATAAATCTATAATCATGGAGCCAGAAGAGATCATTTTGGAGATGATGAAATGGAGGCTTAGAGAGAGAGAGATTTGTCCAATGCCACCCAGCTTGTTGGTGGGCAGGACATTAAAGCCCATGTCCTAAATCCAGCCCAGTGATTTGTCTATGATCCACAATGATGGAATCTTTAGATTTTGTATTTAAATGCCTAAAGAAAGAGTTTTGAAATGACTAGTGCTGAGGAAGAAAAGAACGCAATCAATCCAGCAGATACAAGAGATTCTTAAAACAGTTAAAATCAGAACAAAGAGTGCTCCATTGTCATATTCTTGAATCTGGAGGAATGGCAATGTGCTGTCCTCTGTGAAAGGGCAGAACACTTTGCTTCTTGAAAACTCTTTCCTTTCTGGCCTGACAAAAATCAGTTTATTCCGACCTTCAGAGTTTGAGTCAAGTGTGGGGATGAGTAACGTTTTCTTGGTTTTTCATAATGGATTGTTTATCTTTTAAGTTGCAAACAGTTCATTTTTTGAACTATATATGTTTTACTGGCATTTTCCTTCTTAAGTAAAAATCTCTTCCTTCCTCCTCCACAGGCATATAAATACCCTCTGCAATTACCAGGTGTCTGACTTTACCTGTTTATTACAGAGGGAGCTTTCAGAAGTTCCAATTATATATCAAATTTATGGCCTAGATTGTACTTTGATTCTAAAAGTAGAATTTAAGATAATTTTTGTCAAACAGTTACACAAATCATTGTGGTCTTATTATTTTTTGTACATAAAATATATTTGTTTAGCTAGGTCCCCTTTTTAAGAAAATGTATTATTGGTGCCCCATAGAAGAAAGAAAGGGAAGAAAGGAAGAAGAAAGGAAAAGGAAACTTACCATCAGCCACCTGCTCTTAGTTACAGTTCAGTATTTTTGTCTGGGTTGTGAATTTCTCAATATTTTTTGAATGTTTATAAAAATCTCCAGAAGCAGTATAGGAAGGGTCAGTGAGATGCACACATGTATCAGTCAGATGTTTTGGCTGTAAGTAGCAGAAACAGACAAAAAAGAGATCCCTAGGTTGCTTCAAATAATAAAGAAATTTATTGACTTACATAATGAGAAGTCGAAAAATGGGGTGGCCTTCAGGGTGTGTTGATCTTGCAACTCAGCATCATTAAGAACTCAGGTTTTTTCCATCTCTCCATTCTGCTAATCACAGTATAATCTTTGTTTTAAGACTGGTTGTTTTGGGGGTCCAAATATGTTTGTCAGCAGCAATGTAAGTTGCAGGAGTTCTTGTTCAGATTTAACTTCAAAGACAGATAATCTTTTCCTATGGTTTTCTCTATTGTCAGGGAAATTTCCCAGAAGATCCCAGAACAAACCTCCTCATACTGTATTTACCTAAATCAAGTTATTTGTCCATTACTGAACCCATTCCTGTCATAAATACCATGCTTAGACCTAGTATATAAGGTTGTCCCCAGCAAGCAAACTCTGGGACAATTTGTGTGCGGGAGGTTAATTGGCGAGTACCCTCCTATCAACACTTGTGCAGGAATAAAGGAAGTGGGACTAGACAAAGGAAGGAGTTAAACAAAAGACTCAGCCAGCTCCACAGGGAATCCTGGCCTTTCAGAGTTGTCCTTCCTTGCATTAATGCTGCCCCAGCTTTATGCTCCACTTTGAACAGTCACTGAATTTGAGCTGACTCCAAGGACATGGTGTGGTCTTGGGTAAGGTAGCCTTTGGTTTGCCTCTTGAGGGTAATGCCTAGAGAGGGGCTCGGCTGAGATCCATTAGTTACCAACACTTTTAGCATGGAGGCATTGTTGGGGAATGAGTATTTCAGACCTAAGGTGAAGGCATCTGAGAAGTACACCACAGCATACATTATATTTCACCTCTTGAGTCATTTGGATCTGAGGTCTTTGTATGTATTCTGGCAATAGCTCCTCTAGAATTCTTAGTGATCTGTGTTCCTGGAGCTTACAAAAGTAAGGTTAACAGTCAGGATGAATGACTGCCCCTATGAGGGTTGAAGGATGAAATAAAGTCAACCTGCTACCAAGTGGCTGGTTCGTTTCTTCATAGGAGGATGGTGCTACTGCCCCTCCACCTGCAGTCATAGGCAGATTGGGGAAGAATAGAAAAATTTCAAGTAACACCAAATTAGCAGTTAGTTTACAATATTTTTCCTCTAGGATGTCCAGCTGGCTCTCAACATAGTCAAAATCTAGAAGTACCACTGTAGAACAGAAAGCAAGCCAAGGAAATCCATTTAGTCCTGGCTTGAAGAACTCTTAAAGAAAAGAGAACTCTTGGCTGGGCACAGTGGTTCATGCCTATCCTCTCAGCATTTTGGGAAGTCAAGGTGGGTGGATCACTTGAGGCCAGGAGTTGAAGATGAGACTGGGCAATATGGTGAAACCTGTCTATACTAAAAATACAAAAACTTACCTGGGTGTGGTGGTGGCACATGCCTATAATCCAAGCTAGTTGGGAGGCTGAGGCAAGAGAATCGCTTGAACTCAGGATGTGGCAGTTGCAGTGAGCCAAGACTGTGCCACTGTACTCCAGCTTGGGCAACAGAACAAGACTCTGTCTCAAAAAAAAAAAAAAAAAAAAAAGAACTGCTAAAGATCGGAAAGAGAGGGATTTTCTTGAGTTTTCTTTCCCCCCTCTCCTTTTTCTCCATTCTCTTTTATCCCAGCCCTACACAACCTTATGGGGATGGCAGTGTTCATCATGGAAAACTACATGAATTAAAACTCTAAGGGAGGGGAGCCTTCATTTTTCATTTGATGGAGCTGCAGTTCCAACCCCAACCCCCTTTATAATGCCCCCTCTCTCCCTTGTCATTTGGGTCCCAAATGTAGCTCAACCACAGAAATGAGTGGATTTTGGCTGATGGACTGAACACAAGAAGACCCAGGGAACTAGAAACTACTAGGAAGATAGCAGAGAGGGAAATACACAGGAAATGGATCACATAAAACTGTTTATTAACATCTGCACTGATCTCCAACCTGCCTGGAGGTGGATCTGCTCCTAATTAGCATTCCAAAAATGATGAGAACTGAGCCACCAGATAGACTTCTTCCTAGGGCCCAGACAGACCCCTGGGTAACATACTCCACAAAATTGATCTTAATAGCACTTAAAGCCTGTGAAACCTGAACTGACATTGTAACCACAGCACCCAGAAAGTGGGCTGGGACCTAGCCAGGGAAGTGCCTGCTAAAACCCAAATATCAACATTCTCTTCTGGGATTTAAACATGATTCACAGTCTTATAAAGTAATATTCAAAATATCCAGGATATATACTCTTGTTTCTCTTCCAATTGTATAAATCTTTTGCTTTTTACAAAAGATCTAGGATACAATCCAAAATTACTTGGCATACAAAGAACCATGACATTCTCAACTTGCGCAAGAAAGGACAATCAACAGATGCTAATGATGAGACAATACAAATGTTGGACTTATTTGACAAAGAGTTTAAAATGACTATCATACAAATGGTCAAAGAAGCAATTGTGAACACTTTTGGAATGAAGTTACAATAGAAACGAAGATATAAAAATAATCAAATGGAAAGTTTAGAACTGAAAAACACAGTACCTAAAATTAAAAATTCACTGGAAAGACTCAATAGCAAGATGAAGATAACATAGGAAAGAAATAGTGAACTTGATAGATCAATGAAAGGTTATCCAATCTCAACAACAGAGAGAAAAAAATATTTTAAAAAGGAACAGAATCTCATGGTCCTGTGGAATAACAACAAAAGGTCTAATATTTGTGTCATGAGTTTTCTATAAGGAAAGAAGAAAGAATGTGGAACTGAAAAAAAGATTTGAAGAAATAGTGGCTGAGAACTTCATTCATTTTGAGGAAGACATATATGTACATATTCAAGAAGTGGAGTAAACTCCAAACAGGATAAAATCAAGGAAATGCATGCCCAACACACCATACTCAAGTTTCTGAAACACTAAAGACAAGGAAAAATTCTTGACACATCCAGAGAGAAACAATACAAAATCTACAGGAGAACAATGATTTGATGACAAGTAACACAACATTTTCAAGTGCTGAAAAAAGGAATTGTCACCTCAGAATTTCATATAAGGGAAAATAGCTTTCAGAAATGAAAGTTAAAGAAAACATGGATGAAGAAACATGAAGAGAATTTTAACTCAGCAGTCCTGCTCTAAAAGAATTGCTAAAGTTGGTACCAATATTATTAAAAGAAAAAAAAGAATAGCTAAAGCGAGATCTTTAGACAGAAGGGAAATAATTCTAGAAAGAAATGGGAACTTCAAGAATGAAGAGAGTGACAGAACGAGGAATGTTCAACTAAATATAACAGACTATTCTTTTCCTCTCTAGTGCTTTAAAATGTTTTATGGTTGAAAGCAAAAATATAACACTGATGAATTTTTCAGTATATGTGGATGTGATAGTTAAGACAACTCTAACATAAAGAGTGGAAAGTGAGACTTTATGGTGTTACGGTTTCTGTTTCTAGATAGATGTGAAAAATTAAGTATATATTTTGTAATCCCTAGAGCAACTACTAAAAAAAAAATTATGTAAACATATACTGTTAAAATCACAATAGATATATTAGAATAGGATGGGCATGGTGGTTCGAGCCTGTAATCTTAGCATTTTGGGAAGCCAAGGTGGGAGGATCACTAAAGTCCAGGAGTTTGAGACCAGCCTGGGTAACATAGTGAAACTCCATCTCTACAAAAAATAAATAAAATAAAATAAAATAGCTAGATGTTGGCATGCACCTGTAGTCCCAGCTATTCAGGAGGCTGAGGTGGGAGGATCACTTGAGCCCAGCAGGTCAACGCTGCAGTGATCTATGATCACACCACGACACTCCAGCATGGGTTACAGAGCAAGACCCTGTTTCCAACCCCCGCCCTCCAACCCAAAAAAGTTAAAACAACACAAGCATGCAAAAAGAATAGGATGACAAGAGATAGCCAATAATCCCTTCAAAAAGGCAGGAAAGGGTGAAGAGAATGAGAGAAATGAAAAACAGAAGAAACAAACAGAAAACAATAATAAAATGGTAAACATAAATCCAAACATATAAAAATTTTACTAAATGTAAGTCATTTTAATACACTAATTAATAAACAGAGATTGTTAGAAGGAATAAAAAAATGTCTTAACCGTATGCTGTTTGCAAGAAACTTACTTCAAATGTCATTAAAGTTAAAAATTAAAGAATGAGAAAAGATATGCCATGCAAAAACTAATAAAAAGGAAGCTGGAGTGATTTTATTATTGTCAAAGTATACTTCAGAGGAAAGAGATGAAAAGGGGCATTACATATTGATTACAAAAAGATAAAAAGGTCAATTCACCCCAGACAGGTGGGGGTGTCTCATGCCACTGAAATTGTTCCTACCCTCAGGGATGTGGCGTCAGGGGGTCCATCTCCTGTGGAGTCCATCAGTTGCCCCTGTCCTTCCCATGTGCTTGTAGAGCACATCATTTGCCCCATCCACACAACATGTATCATGGGCTGACACATTCTCTAACTTGTTTTTCCAGGACTCAAAGGACTGGAAAAAAGCAAAATGGTCTGTGAAACCTGGGGCTTGCCCTGCTTGTAGGTGTATCACACAGTCCTGCTATAATTAAAGGGACATTTGCATTTGCACATTTCTGCTGGGTCAGTCAGGGCCCCTGACAGAAACAGAATAGGATAACTTAAGAACGGTTTAATCACTCCTTGCCTTTTCCTACAATGGCTAAAACCCCAAATCACAGGCAATAATGGGTAATGCATAAATGAACATATCACAGTCAGGGTCAGGGGGACTCTTAAGGTATTTGTATGCAAGGGAATATTATACTGTCATTATAATGTTTCAGAAAAGTTTTTAATGTCATGGGAAAATAAGTGTGACGTATTACACAGAAAAAGCCCAAAGCTTCTATTTAATTTTGATCCCAAATTAAAAAATAAAAAAGAGGTAGGCTAGGCTTTGCCCAATCAACAGGCATTGTTTTAGAATTATAAAGGAACAACATAGAAAAACAGGTCTGAGCAAGAAGGGCCGGGGCTTTTGGTTTTCTCCTTAGCACATGTTTATCAGCATTCTAGCCACGATGAGATTAGGAAATTGTCACCGGGGCTCTTTGGAAGTGATGAAGCTCCAGATGACATGGGACATGCTGAAGGTGGTTCCTAGGCTGGGTTTCGATCTAGAGTAGGGGGAGAATGAGGATGGGGCATGGGACATGTGTGTGTAGCCTGTAACCCTCTGAGGGGAGAGGAGCCCTACCTGGCCTGGGTCAGTGGTGCTATGAGGTGCATTTTCATATTTCCCACAAAGCGGTTGAACGGACTGGTGGTTTCTCTGTGAAGGAGCTTCTTGTTGAAGAGAACAAGTGGATAAGGTTTTGTTGGAGTGGGCAGTTCAGGTAGAGAAAGGCCAGAAAGCAGGAGGGATTTTCGAGGTTGTCTGCACAGGGCAGGGCTTCCCAAGCCCCCAGATTTTCCCATGACAGAATCAAGGTTGGGCCACAGAGGAAACGTTGTCTGGTTAGACTTGGGGCAGCTGTCCATCCTGGACTTTGCACAGGCATATCAAGCATTAACTTATTAAGACAAATCCGCCCTTAGAAAAAGGAAGTTTTCAAATGTTAAACCACTTGGCTTTTAGCCTCACCTTTCCTGATTTGAGGCAAATATGCGTGTGGTTTTTCCCTTAAAAATAACAACTGATGTTTGTTTTTCTCTACAAAGCTTTGTGACTCCCCAGATCAACTCTGTTTATTTTGAATTCATAGCCACAAGCTTGAATGGGACTGAAAAAAAACATTGAGTAAAACGACATTTTATAAATTAGGGTCTGGAGGGATGTATTGTTTTCTCTTAGAGAAACAAATGAAACTTCCTCTTGTAACTTGGTGTGAGTTTTCTCTGTGCCCAATCTGGACTGACACCTGTGATTCCCTTCCATCAACTTGGAAGCACAAATGAACTCTTGTGTTCTGGTTTCTGAGAGCCCTTCAGCTAGGTTTGCAGTGAGATCTCTTTGGGCTGATACAAACAAAAGACAGGGTGAAGTAACTGAGTTTACAGGATTCACTCAGATTATACTGTGACTCAGCATCATTGCTCATCATTTTTAGGTCTAAGATTCACACAAATTCCAGAAAATTAAATAAAAATCCTGCCTTCATCTGGGAGTATTATTTATTTGCATAGTATAGACAGGCCTCACACCTGATTTCCTGAAGCATTGCCAGCCAGCTTGACTCACCTCCCCCAGAGTGATGCCCGATTCTTCCATGAAGGCTGGAACACAGGAGCAAATAGCTTGTACAAGGATTATACTATTCCTTCTCTTAAAGTTACCTCTGTCACGCGTGTCTGTGTGAAGAGACCACCAAAAAAGCTTTCTGCGAGCAACAAGGCTGTTTATTTCACCTGGGTGCAAGTGGGCTGAGTCTGAAAAGAGAGTCAGCCAAGGGTGCTGGGATTATCATTAGTTCTTATAGGTTTGGGGATAGGAGGTGGAGTTAGGAGCAATGTTTTGCGGGCAGGGGGTGGATCTCACAAATTACATTCTCAAGGGTGTGGAGAATTACAAAAAACCTTCTTAAGGGTGGGGGAGATTACAAAGTATATTGATCAGTTAGGGTGGGGCAGAAACAAATCACAATGACAATGGTGGAATGTCATCAGTTAAGGCTATTTTCACTTCTTTTGTGGATCTTCAGTTGCTTCAGGCCATCTGGATGCATTCCCTTCATCAACTTGGAAGCACATATGATGGCTTAGCTTGAGCTCAGAGGCCTGACAACCTCCAGATTCAGAGTTCTTAATCTCTTTTTCCTGGTACATTGATAAAAGTTGCTCTAAGGACACACAGCCTCTCTTTGTTAGTTCCCTATTATCTTTCTTTTAAAACAAAAGTGGTTTAAGGGTAACATAAGCCACGCTATTTCACCTGCTTTGACTTCACTCACCAGCCTTAGAAGTGGTCCCCAGATTCATTTATTTAGGCAACAGCAAGTGTGTCAAAACCACAGAGTAAGGGCTTTATATTAAGCTGATTTGCCTTTTACCAGGACAAACACCTGAGCACCAACATTACCCACCTTGAATTAGTAACAGGGCATACCTGTTTAAAGGCTTTAAATGTTCATTTCAGAGCCACGTCCAACCAGGGAGTCAGCTGAACTAACTTCATGTCTTAAGACATTCCAGAGTGCTAATTTACATAGCCAGTTGTATTTCCTGAGGACGTGATTCACTCATACCCAGCAGAGAGGGAAAGAGTAACATTTGAAAACATACTTAATGAGGGGTGGGTAAAACTCTATTCTTTCTGGCAAACAGTCTTATGGTGTGAAGTGGATATTTTTACCATTTCTCTCTGGGCCAAGAATTAGAGATGATGTTTTAGAGGCTGCAATTGGAGGTGTGAGAATAGCTTGTTCCTGCCCCGCCTGAGACTTGGAGGAAAGCAGAGACTTGCTGTTCAGTGACGTCAGGGAAGCAGGCCCTTTTTGGAGTTGGAGATGTACATTCCTTGAACGTGATGCTTCATAGCTAAAGCCACGTCTCTGTGCCTTGTTACAAGGCTGGCCGTGGGGATCTAGCGAAGCAGGAAAGGGGCTTGCTTCAGTGACAGGCATCTGGTCTGCTGGCCATCTCTTTCCTTGCCAAAGGCATGACGCTCTAGTCTTCTTTACCAAGAACCCTTCCCTGGCTCCTGGCTCTAGCTTTGCTTTTCCTTCACAGGCATGGTGTCTTATTCTTTTGTTTAGAAAACATTCCATCCTGTAGGTAACCTCTGTGCCATAACCTTTTATTTCCTATGATTAGGAAGTTTGCTGAGAAGCCAGATGCTTTGTGCTGACTTGCCCATTTTGATACATGCTGCAGAAGCACTCGATTCCACCTCAACTCAGAATTCAGCTTTCTTAGGTAATACACATGACGAGGCTTCAATTGTTCATGTATTCATTCCCTCCCTTGCATATTCCACCAATATTTGGTAAGTGTCAGCTACGTGCCAGGTGCTTACTGAATTATTCATTTGTGGGGAGACATCTTATTCACTAGAATTCTGGAAAGGACTGGAAAGGACAAGGGCTGGCCCACAGGGGAGAAGCAGGCTGAGGAGGACAGTGCTGGACAGGCCTTCCCAAAGTTGCTGTGTGCAGTGGACAGGGTGATGACTGGGCTGGGGCTTTTGGAGACCAGGGCCCAGGTATGGGGCTGGCTGTGCAAGAAAAACAGGACAGCTGGGCCCTGGGTTGTCCTGTGGGAAGTACCCTCACCCCCAAGGTCACTCATCTTCAACCCAACAACCATGATCATGATGTGCTCATGAGACTGGCTTTCTTCTTGTGGAAAATAAGAGGGGTAGATCTTGCTTCTGGGTTGGCCTAGAGTGGTACCCCTGTATAGAAGCTAGAGCAAATGAAGGTATCTTGAGGATGTTACATCTTTCACAGGGAGGATACAAGGCTCATTCAAGATGGTGCAATTGCGAGGTTTGAGCCAGGTTCACCGAATTCTCTGTGCCTTCTCAGTACAGAGGAACTAGAGAAAGTTTCCTCCTGTAAGCAGCACAGCCCCATGGATCATGGCCTTGGCCCCTAGAGGCTTTTTCATGTAAACTAAGGCTGTGGTTGTAGTCACAGAAGCAGGGTTTTGTCCTGGGGCAGGGTGGGGCCTAGGTTTCAGCCTCTGTGTTGTTCCCTCCTCTGGGTGACTTTGAGCACATGTTGCCTATTTCACCAATCTGGTTCCTATTAACCATTGGTAGACACTAGTAATCAAGGATGTGGCTCCAGATGTTTCCTGTTTGTCTGCCAACCAGCTGTAAAGTTGATCTTGTCGGGAATTCTGGTTTCAGTGTCTCCAAGAATGTTATCTGTTATAGTTGTAGTCTGATGGCAAATAATAACATTTAATTAGTATTCAGCATCCCCTAAGTTCTATTTACAACAGTAGGAAAGTAGATTTAAGTTCCAGGTGGAAGTCACAAGGCATTTTCCTACCATCCAGGAAGTTCTTCCTCTAGGAAGATATTGCTAATGAAGGAAGCAAATACAAATAGTAGTAACAATGAATAAAAGTAGTTGTTTATTTAGCACTTACACTGCACTGTCAAAAGAAAACTCTCATGACATACACACTAGGGTCCTCATTGGTAGGAACATGGCTCTCAGTTAACTGGCAATTAAGGCGCCAGGCTCCCCCGGAGACTGGAAAGTGGGTGAGCAACTGACTCGACCCCTCCCCTCTAGGTGTGTCTAGTCTGGAAGTCCTCCAGGCTGGGATTGCTTGGAGGGGTTCACTTTCTTTTCCTGTATGTTTCAGTTCAGTCCCCAGCTAGGCTGTAACCTTGAGAGCAAGGACAGAAATGACTTCCTGTTTGCCCCCCAGGAAATGCAAAAGGACCCACAGGGTGAAAGTCTGCTGTGTGCAAGGGTCTGAGTCTATTCAGCGCAATATATGCTATTTTCTTCCTGAAGCAGCTGTGAACATATAGTAGCCACAATTTATATTTTTAAACCTTCCAAAGGTCCTCACAGTTGCTGCGGATCACTCAGAACTCCCACTTGGATAGCACTCAGGCCTTCCTGAGTCTGCATCTGGTACTAAACCTTGTTTTTGTTTTTCTCTCTTTGTGCTTTCAGGTCCTCCTCCCTATCTCTTCTGCTTCTTAAAAATATACACAACAAAAAGGCATAGTCAGTTAGCTCTTTGCCTGAGCTTCCTGGTTTTCATGTGGCTTTGAAAATTCTGTTCTTGGAAGGTAGTTGTAAAACTCGGGTACTGAGAATATTTGGCACTACTCAGGCGGTTTTATATTTGTGAAGAAAATTGGTAGGAGATCACAGTTTACCTAAATAAAGCTTAGTGCCCTAATCCAGTTTTTTTTTTTTTGAAAGAAACATTTTAGGCAGGAACAATTAAAAATTTTAATCCCAAGGAAACTTTTCAGACCTTTATTTTGTCCTGCAACAGTTGCTCATGGAGATTGTTATTTTTGGTTTAAATGTCAGTCTTGAGAATACACACAGTCTTCCCAGAGTTGTTCATATTTATTAAGGCCTCTTTCTGAGCAGGGCTCTGCACTAAGCTCTGGCCAAATTTTAATGCTTCATTGAAGACTCTGAGCCTGATCTGGGAAAGTTTGCTCTAATTTAAGGTGTTAAAGACATTGCAAAACAACATGACTGGAATTGACAAGAATTAATAAGCAATTCTGGCTTCTATTTCTGCTCTTACCTTTTTTATTAGTTGATTTTAGGCTAATCTTATCATTATTAATGTGGAAAAATGTAAGATGCAAAGGTTGCCATTCCCCCAAGAAATTCCTGTATGAATTCTGTAGCCTGATGAAAAATATTACATGTTGGCATTAAAATTATGGGCCTTTACTTTTACCACCCATGGTGTTTGGGAAGAGTAGTGAGGGACAAAGAGAAGTTATTTAGAATCACAGCGTTGTTTGTACTACCCGTGGTTCTTCTGGAATAACAGCTCTGTGGAAACATAAAGTCATGATATTTGTAGGAGAAAAGAAAACACGATGGAAGCACGGATGGAATGATTAGTTAGGCGGAGGGTCCCGGATGTGGGCTGTGTGAGTGGTTAATTATCTGTCTTTCTTGAATGTACTTTTGGAAAACTTGAAAAATTGCAAGTTGTTTTTCCAGCCTGAGGGCTGACTTACTCTTTAAACCTGGACAAGTCACTGTATGTTTTGTAAAGAATATTTGAGAAATGTTTGAGAAAGCTTCTTGATAGCCATTTGCTACATTCCCTTTTGTCTTTTACAGCAATACCCAGGGACTTCAACAGTCTCCCAGACAGAACCAGGGAGCAAAATAGCCATGATCTGTATTCTAGAACAGTCCAGAATTGGTCCTTAAACACTATGTAGTAAATGGGTTAAATAGAATAGTAGTATAAAAAGAAATAGGTGTAACTCTTCCAGATATGTGACTTTGTGTTGAGAAATAAGCAGTGTTTCTGAAATATTTATTTTTTCCAATCATTCAATACTAACTAGATTTTTATTGAACTCTACAGTAGATGGCATGGATAACCAATGCTGAGTTCACCTGCAGCTACAGCAGAGAGCTCTAGGGTGCACTGGTTGATGCCCATCTTACCTGTCCACCGCTCTCTGTTTCTCTCCCTGCAACAAAAAAAGCTCCCTCAACCATGTGCAGGGCTGCTGGCAATGCTGGAAATGGATGCTCCAGGGGCAACACTTAATCAATGAGGTATGAGAGTTTGTGAATAAATACTGCAGCTTCTGTATCCCTTGGTGGAACAGTTCTGAAGGATGATTCCCATAGGGTCCTCATCTGCCCACAGTGGCCATCAACTCACTGATGCACATACTATTGGCATTCTTCCCTTCTTTGCCTTGATCTACCTACTTGAATTTCCTGGGATCATCTTCCCAAGAAACTACCTAACCCAGGGTTGCCTTAGGGTTCGCTTTCAGAGGAACTCAGAGGCAGACAAACTGTGACTACGGCACCATGATAGACCAATGAAACTCTCAAAGATCTAGTAATAGAGACAGAAGTGACTAAGCAAAAATGGACCACTAGCAGAATGTGGTCTGCACTATGAATGGTACAAAAATGACAGCTATAGAGGGATTCAAAGAAAGGGGAGATGGGTTCAGTTTGGAAAAAAACAGGACAATGGAATAAGATAATTTTTATCTGAGAAATGTGAGTCCATTGAAACTATCAGGCCCAGAGAGGCATTAAAATGAAACAACAATCACATCCTACTCTCCTCTATTTTGAGCTATGTTTTCAGCTTTTGAAACTCTTTGTTATTGCCACAAGTAACTACAAATTAACCTAATAATGCCACCCAGAACACTATAACTGACATTCTACAGCTTAACAATGCGTAGCCAATCAATAATGTTATTATAACGTGAATTCTTGGTAAACAACTCTGGAACTGCCCCTTCTTTCCCTTTAAAAATCCACTTGTTGGGGGGGGTGCCCAGGATGGCCGAATAGGAACAGCTCTAGCCTCCAGCTCCCAGTGTGAGCAACACAGAAGACGGGTGATTTCTGCATTTTCAACTGAGGTACTGGGTTCATCTCACTGGGCGTGTCGGACAGTCGGTGCTGGTCAGTGGGTGCAGCCCAACCAGCTAGAGCTGAAGCAGGGTGAGGCATCGCCTCACCTGGAAAGTGCAAGGGGAAAGGGAACTCCTTTTCCTAGCCAAGGGAAACTGAGACACATAACACCTGGAAAATCGGGTAACTCCCACCCTAATACTGCGCTTTACCAAGGGTCTTAGCAAACGGCATACCAGGAGATTGTATCCCACACCAGGCCTAGAGAGTCACACACCCACGGAGCCTCCCTAGTTGCTAGCACAGCAGTCTGAGATCTAACTGCTGGGGGAGGGGAACCCACCATTGCTGAGGCTTGAGTAGGTAAACAAAGCCACCAGGAAGTTCGAACTGGGTGGAGCCCACACCAGCTCAAGGAGGCCTGCCTGCCTCTGTAGACTCCACCTCTGGGGACAGGGCATAGATAAACAAAAAGCAGCAGAAATCTCTGCAGATGTAAATGTTCCTGTCTGACAGCTTTGGAGAGAGAAGTGGTTCTCCCAAGATGGAGGTTGAGATCTGAGAACGGACAGACTGCCGGCTCAAGTGGATGCTTGATCCCTGAGTAGCCTAACTGGGAGACATCCCCCACTAGGTGCAGAATGACACCTCACACCTCACACGGTGGGGTACACCTCTGAGACAAAGCTTCCAGAGCAAGAATCAGACAGCAACACTTGCTGTTCAGCAATATTCTATCATCTGCAGCCTCCACTGCTGATATCCAGGCAAACAGTGTCTGGAGTGGACCTCAAGCAAACTCAAACAGACCTGCAGCTGTGGGTCCTGACTGTTAGAAGGAAAACTAACAAACAGGAAGGACACCTACACCAAAACCCCATCAGTACATCACCATCATCAAAGACCAAAGGCAGATAAAACCATGAAGATGGGGAAAAAGCAGTGCAGAAAAGCTGGAAATTCAAAAAATCAGAGCGCATTTCCCCCTCCAAAGGAACACAGCTCATTGCCAGCAATGGAACAAAGCTGGACGGAAATGACTTTGACGAGATGAGAGAAGAAGGCTTCAGTCCATCAAACTTCTCAGAGCTAAAGGAGGAACTATGTACCCAGTGCAAAGAAACTAAAAACCTTGAAAAAAGAATGGAAGAATGGATAACTAGAATAACCAATGCAGAGAAGTCCATAAACGAACTGATAGAGATGAAAACCATGACACAAGAACTATGTGACAAATGCACAAGCTTCAGTAACTGCCTCGATCAACTGGAAGAAAGAGTATCAGTGATTGAAGATCAAATGAATGAAAGGAAGCTAGAAGAGAAGTTTAGAGAAAAAGGAGTAAAAAGAAATAAATAAAGCCTCCAAGAAATATGGGATTATGTGAAAAGATCAAATCTACATCTGATTGGTGTGCCTGAGAGTGACGGGGAGAATGGAACCAAGTTGGAAAACACTGCAGGATATTATCCAGGAGAACTTCCCCAACCTAGCAAGGCAGGCCAACATTCAAATTCAGGAAATACAGAGAATGCGACAAAGATACTCCTTGAGAAGAGCAACTCCAAGATACATAATTGTCAGATTCACCAAAGTTGAAATGAAGGAAAAAATCTTAAGGGCAGCCAGAAAGAAAGGTTGGGTTATCCACAAAGGGAAGCCCATCAGACTAACAGCAGATCTCTCAGCAGAAACTCTACATGCCAGAAGAGAGTGGGGGCCAATATTCAACATTCTTAAAGAAAAGAATTTTCAACCCAGAATTTCATATCCAGCCAAACTAAGTTTCATCAGTGAAGGAGAAATAAAATCCTTTACAGACAAGAAAATGCTGAGAGATTTTGCCACCACCAGGCCTGCCCTACAAGAGATCCTGAAGGAAGCACTAAACGTGGAAAGGAACAACCGGTGTGAGCCACTGCAAAAACATGCCAAAATGAAAAGATCATCGATGCTAGGAAGCAACTGCATCAACTAATGAGCAAAATAACCATCTAACATCATAATGACAGGATGAATTTCACACATAACAATATTCACCTTAAAAGTAAATGGACTAAATGGTCTATTTAAAAGACACGGACTGGCAAATTGGATAAAGAGTCAAGACCCATCAGTCTGCTGTATTCAGGAGACCCATCTCACATGCAGAGACACACATAGGCTCAAAATAAAGGGATGGAGGAGGATCTACCAAGCAAATGGAAAACAAAAAAAGCAGGGGTTGCAATCCTAGTCTGTGATAAAACACATTTTAAACCAACAAAGATCAAAAGAGACAAAGAAAGCCATTACATAATGGTAAAGGGATCAATTCAACAAGAAGAGCTAACTGTCCTAAATATATATGCAGCCAATACAGGAGCACCCAGATTCATAAAGCAAGTCCTTAGAGACTTACAAAGAGACTTAGACTCCCATACAATAATAATGGGAGACTTTAACACCACACTGTCAACATTAGACAGATCAATGAGACAGAAAGTTAACAAGGATATCCAGGAATCAAACTCAACTCTGCAGCAAGCAGACCTAATAGACATCTACAGAACTCTCCACTCCAAATCAACAGAATATACATTCTTCTCAGCACCACATCACGCTTATTCCAAAATGGACCACATGGTTGGAAATAAAGTACTCCTTAGCAAATGTAAAAGAACAGAAATTATAACAAACTGTCTCTCAGACCACAGTACAATCAACCTAGAACTCAGGACTAAGAAACTCAATCAAAACCGCTCAACTACATGGAAACTGAACAACCTGCTCCTGAATGACTACTGGGTACATAACGAAATGAAGGCAGAAATAAAGATGTTCTTTGAAACCAATGAGAACAAAGATACAACATACCAGAATCTCTGGGACACATTTAAAGCAGTGTGTAGAGGGAAATTTATAGCACTAAATGCCCACAAGAGAAAGCTGGAAAGATCCAAAATTGACACCCTAACATCACAATTAAAAGAACCAGACAGGCAAGAGCAAACATATTCAAAAGCTAGCAGAAGGCAAGAAATAACTAAGATCAGAGCAGAACTGAAGGAGATAGAGACACAAAAAACCCTCCAAAAAATCAATGAATCCAGGAATTGGTTTTTGAAAAGATCAACAAAATTGCTAGACTGCTAGCAAGACTAATAAAGAAGAAAAGAGAAGAATCAAATAGGTGCAATAAAAAATGATAAAGGGGATAGCATCACTTACCCCACAGAAATACAAACTACCATCAGAGAATACTATAAACACCTCTATGCAAATAAACTGGAAAACCTAGAAGAAATGGATTAACTCCTGCATGCATACACTCTCCGAAGACTAAACCAGGAAGAAGTTGAATCCCTGAATAGACCAATAGCAGGCTCTGAAATTGAGGCAATAATTAATAGCCTACCAACCAAAAAAAGTCCAGGACCAGACAGATTCAGAGCCGAATTCTACCAGAAGTACGAGGAGGAGCTGGTACCATTCCTTCTGAAATGATTCCAATAAATAGAAAAAGAGGGAATCCTCCCTAACTCATTTTATGAGGCCAGCAACATCCTGATACCAAAGCCTGGCAGAGACACAACAAAAAAAGAGAATTTTAGACCAATATCCCTGATGAACATTGATACAAAAATCCTCAATAAAATACTGGCAAACCAGATCCAGCAGCACATCAAAAAGCTTATTCACCATGATCAGGTGGGCTTCATCTCCGGGATGCCAGGCTAGTTCAACACATGCAAATCAATAAACGTAATCCAGCATATAAACAGAACCAAAGACAAAAATCACATGATTATCTCAATAGATGCAGAAAAGGCCTTTGACAAAATTCAACAGCTCTTCATGCTAAAAACTCTCAATAAATTCGGTATTGATGAAACATATCTCAAAATAATAAGAGCTATTTATGACAAACCCACAGCCAATATCATACTGAATGGGCAAAAACTGGAAGCATTCCCTTTGAAAACTGGCACAAAACAGGGATGCCCTCTCTCACCACTCCTATTCAACACAGTGTTGGAAGTTCCGGCTAGGGCAATCAGGCAAGTGAAAGAAATAAAGGGTATTCAATTAGGAAAAGAAGAAGTCAAATTGTCCCTGTTTGCAGATGACATGATTGTATATTTAGAAAACCCCATCGTCTCAGCCCAAAATCTCCTTAAGTTGATAAGCAACTTCAGCAAAGTTTCAGGATACAAAATCAACGTGCAAAAATCACAAGCATTCTTATACACCAATAACAGAAAACAGACAGCCAAATCATGAATGAACTCCCATTCACAACAGCTTCAAAGAGAATAAAATACCTAGGAATCCAACTTACAAGGGATGTGAAGGACCTCTTGAAGGAGAACTACAAACCACTGCTTGGTGAAATAAAAGAGGACAGAAACAAATACAAGAACATACCATGCTCATGGATAGGAAGAATTAATACAGTGAAAATGGCCATACTGCCCAAGGTAATTTATAGATTCAATGCCATCCCCATTGAGCTACCAATGACTTTCTTCACTGAATTGGAAAAAACTGCTTTAAAGTTCATATGGAACCAAAAAAGAACCCACATTGCCAAAACAATCAATCCTAAGCCAAAAGAACAAGCTGGAGGCATCACACTACCTGACTTCAAACTATACTGCAAAGCTACAGAAACCAAAACAGCATGGTACTGGTACCAAAACAGAGATATAGACCAATGGAACAGAACAGAGCCCTCAGAAATAATACCACACATCTACAGCCATCTGATCTTTGACAAACCTGACAAAAACAAGAAATGGGGAAAGGATTCCCTATTTAATAAATGGTGCTGGGTAAACTGGCTAGCCATAAGTAGAAAGCTGAAACTGGAATTTTGCTTACTCCTTATACGAAAATTAATTTAAGATGAATTAAAGACTTAAGTGTTAGACCTAAAACCATAAAAACCCTAGAAGAAAACCTAGGTAATATCATTCAGGACATAGGCATGGACAAGGACTTCACGTCTAAAACACCAAAAGCAACGGCAACAAAAGCCAAAATTGACAAATGGATCTAATTAAACTAAAGAGCTTCTGCACAGCAAAAGAAACTACCATCAGAGTGAACAGGCAACCTACAGAATGGGAGAAAAGTTTTGCAATCTACTCATCTGACAAAGGGCTAATATCCAGAATCTACAAAGAACTCAAACAAATTTACAAGAAAAAACAAACAACCCCATGAAAAAGTGGGCAAAGAATATGAACAGACACTTCTCAAAAGAAGACATTCATACAGCCAACAGACACATGAAAAAATGCTCATCATCACTCGCCATCAGAGAAATGCAAATCAAAACCACAATGAGATACCATCTCACACCAGTTAGAATGGTAATCATTAACAAGTGAGGAAACAACAGGTGCTGGAGAGGATGTGGAGAAACAGGAACACTTTTACACTGTTGGTGGGACTGTAAACTAGTTCAACCATTGTGGAAGACAGTGTGGCGTTTCTTCAAGGATCTAGAACTAGAAATACCATATGACCCAGCCATTCCATTACTGGGGATATACCCAAAGGATTATAAATCATGCTGCTATAAAGACACATGCACACATACGTTTATTGTGGCACTATTCACAATAGCAAAGACTTGGAATCAACCCAAATGTCCATCAATGACATACTGGATTAAGAAAATATGGCACATGTACACCATGGAATACTATGCAGTCATAAAAAAGGATGAGTTTGTGTCCTTTATAGGGACATGGATACAGCTGGAAAACCACATTCTCAGCCAACTATTGCAAGAACAGAAAACCAAACACTGCATGGTCTCACTCATAGGTGGGAACTGAACAATGAGATCACTTGGACACAGGAAGGGGAACATCACACACGGGGGCCTATTGTGGGGAAGGGGATGAAGTACACCACTGTACTTCAGCCTAGGTGACAGAGTGAGAGCCTGTCTCAAAAAAAATTGCTTTTGCTAATTTTGTGAAGAATGTCATTGGTAGTTTAATAGGAATTGCACTGAATCTGTAAATTGCTTTAGGTAGTCTGGCCATTTTAACAATGTTGATTCTATTCATGAGCATGGCATGTTTTCTCATTTGTTTGTGTTGTCTCTAATTTTTTGAGAAGTGTTTTGTAATTCTTGTAGATATCTTTCATCCCCCTGGTTAGCTGTATTCCTAGGTATTTTATTCTTTTTGTGACTACTGTGAATGCGATTGTATTCTTGGTTTGGCTCTCAGCTTGGATGTTGCTGGTATATAGAAATACTACTGATCTTAAGCTCTCTATATTAATTTTGCCTTAGCTTCTTCCTTTTAGGTTGACATGAGGAAGTAGGATAAAGTAAGGATCCAAAGAATGAGTTGGAATTAAATTATTTTTCTACAGAGTTGGGAAGATAACATTGGATCTGTGGTCTGGGGCTGACAAATAGAGCCTTTGTCTGGAAGGGGAGGGAGAGGGAAGGGAACCAATGTTTGGTGAAGTGGGGCTATGAGTCATACAGGTTATATCGGACTAAAGTGGGCACAATGATTGGGAACACAGTTTACACATACTATCATATTTAATCCCCCAAATAATAACCATTGAGAAAGGTATCATCATCCATAGCTTATAGAATAGAAATCTGAGGCCACAGAATTTAATTGGTTGGCTCAGATTGACATAGCTAGTAAATGGCAGATATAGGATCCAAATCTATATGAGGCCAATCCTGGAAAGTGACTGTAAATACAGCTGGCTGAAAAGTGAAAGATCAAACAGTCTTCTGTTGGACTAGAGTGCCAAAAATGATATTCATTTTTCATCTGCTGTACCCTTTGCCGTGATCTGACTCATTATTTACCCACATCAAATCTGGAGACAATTTCAATCATGATGAAGTCTAGGATGCTGCATTGTTTTGAGACGGAAAGACAGTTCATTTCTGTCTCAGTAGACACTATAAAAGGCATTAGAACTTTGATTTATATTTAGCTTAAGCAAAGATAAATGGCTTACATTTGATCAATCAATGTAGATCTTTAAAAATACTCTACCCAAGATGCTAGTTTATCAGTTGTTAGGGTTGATTTGATTAGGGTGATTTATTTAACTGAACTTTGCCCCCAGATCTGATCTTAGCCTAGTAACAGAAAAGAATGATGATTGTTACACATTTGGAGAGCAATTGGAGTAACTCTCCTGCTGGGGATGTAGTTGGCTCTTAAAAGTCATGTAAATTGTTAAATAAGTATTAAATAGACATGAAAGGCTAAGTCTTTCTCTTTTAATTCAGAAACTGCCAAGAAAAGAAAAAGATAAAGAGGGAAGACAATAAGTATTAAACAGGGATAATAACCAAAGGCCTTCTCTCTACTGCAATTTGGAATTTCATGCTTCTTTAGGTTTTCAAATGATTTCCCTTTGCTTTTAAGTGAATTTAATCTGGATAATAATTTGTCTACAGACCTTGCAATTCAAAGGATTCTACTTAATTTAAAAAATGAAAGAAACAACTTGAAAGGGTTAGAATATAACTTTAACACTCTTTCTCCAATCTCCATTGGCAAAATGGAGATGAAGCTGAAATAAATAAAATAATAGTCAACATTTACTAAATTATTATGTGGACTAGCAATTCTTCTAAACAACTTTACTTAGAGGAAGCTAAGGAACAGGAAAACTGATTTTTGCCAAAAGTCGATCTGGGATGAAAGCCAGGCATTTGGGTTCAGGGTGTATGCGCCAAACTTCTTTACTTTCTTGCTTCAATTATAGTAATAAGAGCACTTAAAAACTCTTCAGCTGTGCTCTCTGTGGAAGACATTATCTCCCTTTTATACATAAGGACATTGAGTCTTGGCAATATTAACCAACCAATTAGCTCAAGGTCAGACAACATAGATGAAGTAGTCTGGATTTTAGCAGAGGTCTGTGTAATTTCAAAGTCTGTGCTTTGAGTGTTTCGATGCTTAATGTTCAAGGTCAAAGGGTTTACCAAATAGGTTTACAGAGAGAGGTTTCACCTTTCTGTCCCAAGAGTTGGTCTTAGAGCACAGTGCCATGGCCATGAGACCTGGCTAACGGAGCACCTGCAGTCCCAGCAGGCAGCTTCTGTGCATTCCTGTTCAGAGGGTAGGCCAGTCTCAAAGAGATGCTGACGAGTATTGTTCCAGGAGGACTGGACTGCCTTGCCACTATTAAGGTCAAGTGCTAAACAAACATTTTCTGAGTTTTACACCTGAGAAATACAAATAAAATCCTAAACCCTCCAACTAACTGAATCCACCCCCTCAGCCAAGGAGACTCCAGAGAAGCCTTAAAAACTGAGTTTTGGCCCATCATGGGGGAGGTTTGGATATGCCTCATTATACTTTCTCCCTCAGTAGCTTCCATTAAACCTTCTTTCCTAAGGATTTAACAGAAACCAGCCATTTCAAAAGACTTAGAGGACTCCCTTTCATTTCTGCGGTTTTGACCCAATAATCAACCAGCAGTTTCTCCTGATAAGAGACCACTAACCATGAACTGGTTATGGCCAGTTTGTGGAGTCTATGTACTGGATGCCTCTGTGTCCTCCATTTCACCTTATAACGTATATAGCCTAATTTTAATGCATTTAAATTTTACGTTTCCACCACAAAGTGAACCTGGCATGTATGTGACAAGCATGTTAGTTTACTATGCATGCATGCCCTCTTTCATGAATATGTATTGCTCCTCCTATAATCTGATGAATATGTATGTTTAGTCAACCCATTTGGTCTAAATTCCTGTGTCACCCTTTCCTCTCTGCTTCTACTGGATGTTATGTTTCCCAGGCTGTGGATTGTTACCCTGGAGACTGTAACCTTTGATAAGAAATAAAGCTCTCCTGTCCAAATGTGGAAACCTCATGATTCTTTGGTTGACACAACTCAGGAATGTTTTCTTATGGACTTGTGGTAACTCTGGTTGACACACTTCCTCATGTTTCCTCATCTTCTCGAAATGTAATCATAAAAAAAGATAAGGCCTCATCTCTCAATTTCCTGGGAGAAAATGGGCCTAATTTCAACTCTCCCCTGACTTGAAATGGCAAACCCTACCTCTAGTCATAATGATACGATAAACTTAGGAATTTTTTCTTGAAAACACGAGTGTAATGGATTGTATCCACTGTGCTCTATACAAGATTTCTTTTCACCATTGCAATCTCTCCAGTGAATTGTTTCTGATACGTGTTACATTCTGGTTTAATGTTTATTCAATAGTAAAATTGTTTTCTTTCTCTATTACGTTTGTGCAGAGGTTTTCTGGGCTGGGATTTTGCTTTTAATGATATTTCCTCAACACTACCTTAGGAAGCTTCTTCTGGTAGATTCCAAAAAGGCAAAGCTGCTTATGGAAAGGATCTAGGGAGCAGGGGAGGGGAAGGTGTACCAGACTCACCTAGAGGCCTTCTAGGATTGATAGATTTGATTAGGCATTCATTCTAAAAATATTTATTGAGTACTTACTATATGCCTGGCCCTGCGCTAGAGTCAAAATGTCAGAGGTACTGTTCCTAATTACAGCACGAAGAGAGCATAGTAATTGGAAATGCACCCGCCTCCTGGGTGCTTAGGAACAGGAATTGGCTGCGGATTTCCTGCCTGGGAACCTGGGAGCTGTATAAAGAGATAAAGAGTTGAAGAACCTAAGATCTCTAAAGGAGGTTTAAGTGTGTCTTCTTGGGATTGGACCTTTAGGGAGTCTTTTAAAGAGAACTCCTTCTTCTAGACTGGCATTCTTAGCACAGCTCCTGTGTTGACCTTTGCACAGCCAGGCTGTAACCTAGTGTCTAAGATGGAGGAGGCAGTCTATAAATGGTTGTTGATGAAATAAGTGAAAGAAAGAAAGCTTTCCCTCTAGCAAGGAAACACTCAGACAAAATTCCCCATGACTTCTAAAGGTGCTCCTGGTCATTACTTTTTGTTGTTTTTCCTGGGAAGGCTGTTTCCTCAGAATGTCATTGTATTACAGTTCTTTCCTTAAGGGATATGGTTTCCACTTTCCTGAATGTTGCTCCTTTCTCTCATTTTACCAGCAGCTTGTTACCCCTTTCAGACTCTTTTCTCTCTTTCCCTTCTCCTTAAGCATTGATCTCTTCCCACTGAAGTTAGAAGTAAAATGTAACAATTAGTCATTTTAATAGGGACTATTTTGACAACTGCCATTGGGTTTACTCAATTGAAATGAAGCAAAAGTCCCTTTGGGATATAACATTGTCTCTATCACACAGGTCATCCTTTACAATGTTTTCTTGCTTTTCAGATGTATCAGTTAACTGTATTAATCTGTGCTCACATTGCTATGAAGAAATACCTTAGATTGGGTAATCTGCAAAGGAAAGAGGTTTAATTAACTCAACAGTTCACCAGATAGGCCTCAGGAAACTTACGATCAATGCGGAAAGCAAAGGAGAAACAGGCACCTTTTTCACAAGGCAGCAGGATGGTGTGAGTGCAAGCAGGGAAAATGCCAGATACTTATAAAACCATCAGATCTTGTGCTAACTCACTCACTATCAGGAGAACAGCAAGGGGAAAACCTTCTCTATGATCCAATCACCTCCACCTGGTCCTGGCATTGACATGTGGGTGTGTCCGGAATTCGTGGGTTCTTGGTCTCACTGACTTCAAGAATGAAGCCTCGGACCCCCGCGGTGAGTAGACGGTGTGTCCAGAGTTTGTTCCTTCAGAGGTTCAGATGTGTCTGGAGCTTCTTCCTTCTGGTGGGTTCGTGGTCTCGCTGTTAGGAGTGAAGCTTCAGACTTTCGTGGTGTCACAGCTCTTAAAGGCATAGGCCGGGTGTGGTGGCTCAAGCCTGTAATCCCAGCACTTTGGGAGGCTGAGATGGGCGTATCACAAGGTCAGGAGATCAAGACCATCCTGGCTAACACGGTGAAACCCCGTCTCTACTAAAAAATACACACACAAAAAACTAGCCGGCCGAGGTGGCGGGCGCCTGTAGTCCCAGCTACTTCGGAGGCTGAGGCAGGAGAATGGCGTAAACCTGGGAGGCGGAGCTTGCAGTGAGCTGAGATCCGGCCACTGCACTCCAGCCTGGGCGACAGAGGGAGACTCCGCCTCAAAAAAAAAAAAAAAAAAAAAAGGCAAAGCGTCTGGAGTTGTTCCTTCTTCCCTGTGGGTTTGTGGTCTTGCTAGCTTTGTGGTCTAGTTGCAGACCTTCGTGGTAACTATTACAGCTCTTAAACAGTGCGGACCCAAAGAGTGAGTAGCAGCAAGATTTATTGTAAAGAGCAAAAGAACAACCCTTGGACACTGTGGAAAACAACCCCAGTGGGTTGCTAACTGGCTCTGGCAGCCTGCCTTTATTCCCTTATCTGGCCCCACCCACATCCTGCTGATAGGTTCATTTTACAGAGAGCTGATTGGTCCACTTTACAGAGAGCTGATTGGTCCATTTTGACAGAGTGCTGATTGGTGCGTTTACAATCTAGTGCTAGAAGGAAAAGTTCTCAAAGTCCCCACCAGGTTAGCTAGATACAGAGTACCAATTGGTGTATTTACAAACCTTGAGCTAGACACAGAGTGCTGATTGGTGCGTTTACAATCCTTGAGCTAGACACAGAGTGCTAGAGGGAAGTTCTCCAAGCCCCCACTAGGTTAGCTAGACACAGAGTACTGATTGGTGTATTTACAAACCTTTAGCTAGACACAGAGTGCTGATTGGTGTATTTATGATCCTCTAGCTACACATAAAAGTTCTCCAAGTCCCCACCAGATTAGCTAGATAGAGAGTGCTAATTGGTGCAGATACAATTCTCTGGCTAGATACAAAAGTTCTCCAAGTCGCCATCCAGCTCAGGCGCCCCGCTGGCTTCACCTAGTGGATCCTGCACCAGGGCTGCAGGGGGAGTTGCCCGCCAGTCCTCAGCCCTTGGGCTGTCATGGGACCAGGCGCCACGGAGCCGGGGCGGTGCCCGTAGGGGAGGCTCCGGCAGCTCAGGAGCCCACGGCAGCGCGGGAGCTCAGACAGGGCGGGCTGCAGGTCCAGGTAAACACCGGGAGAATTTGAGTTTAGCGGCGCCGCGCCTGCACTGCTGGGGGACCCGGCCGCAACCTCCTGCAGCTGCTGGTGGGGATGCTAAGCCCCTCACTGCCCTGCGCCGGGGGCGCCAGCCGGCCGCTCCGTGTGCGGGGCCCGCCTAGACTGTGCCCGAGCCGGCGCTGGCGCCCGCCAAAACTCGCACTGGCCCACCAGCGCAGCGCGGAGCTCGGGTTCCAGCCCGCGACTCTGCCGCCACACCTCCCCGCATGCAGAGGGAGGGAGCTCCAGCCTTGGCCAGCCCAGAGCAGGGCTTCCACAGTGCCGTGGTGGGCTGAAGGGCTCCTCAAGCACCGCCAGACTGGACACTGAGGCTGAGGAGGCGCTGAGAGCGAAGGCTGCTAGCATGCTGTCACCTCACATGGGGATTATGGGGATTATAATTCATGGTGAGGTTTGGGTAGGGACACAGAGTAAAACTGTATCATTAACTATGCAGGTACATGTATTAGTAGGGACACAGAGTAAAACTATATCATTAACCATGCAGGTACATATATTAGTCTGCCAGGACTGCCGTAACCAAGTACTGCGGACTGAATGGCCTAAACAACAGAAATTTATTTTCTGAGTTCTGGAGGTTGGAAGCCCATTATCAAGATTCCAGCAGGGTTGGTTTCTTCTGAGGCTTTTCTTCTTGGCTTGCAGATGGCCACCTTCTCTCTGTTTTCATCCAACCTTCCCACTATATCGCTCTGTGTCCTAATTTTCTCTTCTTATAAGGACACCAGTCATATTGGCTTAGGGCCCACTTTAATCGCCTCATTTTAACTTAATTAGCTCTTTAAAACCCTGTCTCCAAATACAGTCACATTCTGATGCATTGGAGGTTAGGATTTCAACATGTGAATTTTAGGGGAACACAATTCAGCCCCTAGCAGTACATCTTACAAATTTTTTCTTTTTAATAATCACCGGTCTAAAGCAGTATTAGCTGAGTGGCTGATCACTAGAATTACCTGGAGATATTTAAAAATACAGACTCCTAGCCCCTCCTCAGGAGATTCTCATTTAGTGGGTCGGAAATGGGGCTGGAAACCTTTACATTTAAAAAATATTTTCAGACCTGGGTGTGGTAGTTCACACCAATAGTCCCAGTGATTTGGGAGACTGAGATGGGAGGGTCACTTGAGCCCAGGGGTTGGAGGCTGCAGTGAGCTATGATCACACCACTACACTCCAACCTGGGCAACAGAGTAAGACCCTGACTCAAAATAAAAAACCTTAGATAATTGCGATAATTAGTGAGGTTTGAGAACCACCCTTATAAGGAGTTCCTGCCATTATTTATTATTGTACAAGGGAAGAACAAATTGAATGAAACAATGGTAGTTGCTCAGAGGAACCTCAGAAAAATTACACCTAGTAAGCACCACTTTGAAACTTTACTGTTTCCTTTTATTTGGTTCCATGTGGTTTCCTGTCTTCTTCATTGCTTTTCATTTCTGCATGTATATATAAGCTCTTAAAGCATCCAACACACTTTGCTCCATATTTTATAATTTAATTAGCTGTGTCTATTGGAGTTAGGTTCAAAATAATTTCTGACGCATATGCTCCTATCTGAAATACAAATATTTATCAGGCATTGAATGTTGTATGAGTGTAGCTATCAATGTTTGATGATGATGACTTAAAGAAGAAGGCAATAAGGTCTCCCCCAAGAAGTTCAGGGACTTTACTAGATTGTCAAAGGCATTAGCTCTTCATGCTACCATATTATTATTTGAAAGAAAATCGTATTGTTGGAAATTTGTAGTGGGATCGTTGTTCCCCTTTGCTCCGTGGAAATTTATCATGTTTTTGGTTGTTTTGACTCATTTGACCCATTTACTAGTGATAACTGAACTCAGGGTCAATTACCTCAGTTCTATGGCTTTAATGCCTGCCCTGTGGCTGCCATCTTGAGAGACTGGCGTAAGTTCCCCAGCATTCTTTCCCTTAGCACAACTTAACCATGACTTAGCATATTCCAAAGGTTTAGCTAAGCATAACTATCCCTAGATAAGATTTAGTACTTGATTGAAAACATCTTCATCAGTGTGCTTGCAGAATTCCAGTGAAATTATATTTCATTTCCGTTGAAGTAAACTCAATGGCAATTGGCAAAATGGGAGATAATATTGCTGTGTGGTCTAAGAAGAGATAATTTAGGCATTTGAACATGAAATGTAATCTCTTGGTTTTTTAAAAAAGAGATTATGCAAAGGTAAGAATGGGGATCTTTCTTTTTCTAGAAAGTCATTGATCTATGATACCTTGAGGGTAATATAAAAAAAATTAGTTATAGATTTTAAAATTTGCTTCAGATCTGTTAAAATAAGAAAGTGAGGGAGGCAGAAACAAAGTGGAAGAGATTCAGTTGTTGAGAGGAGAGGCAGAGTTCGATTTGCACTGTGAGCTTCAAAGTGTTAGTGTAAGCTATCTACTGCTCTTTGGCTTGTTAATCATTTGCTTTTTCTTCCAGTCATTTCTTAAATCATTTATCAAACATTTATGGAGAATTTGTTTAGAGTTATAGAGATAAATAAGAAACTATATCTGTTCTCAGTCTCAGGAGCTCAAAGTCCTGGGAGAGATGGACACATCAACCAATAATAATAGCAGGTGTGATGTATGTATATGGAAATATGTCCAGGGTTATGAAGAGCCTGGAAAATAGAAGACCAGGCTGGGTTAGGGTGTGGTTTCAGAAAGGAAGCACTGGACTAAGACTTGAAGAATGCATTGGAAGAGCAAATCAGGTAGAAAAGAGGATAAAGTCATTTTGCTCAGAAGAAACAGCGCGTGCAAATGTGCTGCAACCATTCAAAGCAAGTTGCTGCTTAAGTCTTGCTCACAACTTTTCATCTGAGAAGTGGAGTAACTGAAGCAGCCAATGCTGGTGGTTGTAATTCTTGAGGATGCAACAGTAGGAACAATAAGAAGTATTCTGCATGTCAAGGGTATAATGAAGCCTCCTGGGTTGGGCTGGGCCAGGCATGGGGAAAGAGGTACACATCTAATTTCAGTGTAATTTTTATTTTCAGGGACTATGTCCCTGGCACCAAATAGACATTAAATACATATTTATTGAATTGAGTTGACAGATTTTTTGGTTTACTTATGAAGATAAGAAAGTAATAATCTCACCTCTAGTATTTCTCTTATAGAAACGTAACTGTTATTTTAAAGATGTTATTATGGGGTCGACATTCCATGTCAGTATGTTTTATATCCATGGAGCAAGGGAGAATGACAAAGCTACTGCAAACTAAAACCACCCCCCCCCACCCTCCCTGGTGTATACCAGAATTTGTACTCAATGGTGACTCAATTTATTTTCCATCAGTAGGACATTTAATCTGTGTCATTGTTCCTCTCTTCTAGGAGAGGAAATAACCCCTGAAGCCTTTGCAACTAAGGACATGTATCCTTCAGACAAGTGTTTACTGGGCAACTTCTTCATGTTGTAATGGAGTTTGGCTGATTGCTCACAAATATGTTTGCAAAATTCCTCCTGTCCCCTAACTCACTTTTCCTTGCAGTGTGACTCTGCCAACTTCTCCTGTCGATTGGTGGAGAGTGCTTCTCCTCCCCCTTGAATCTGGGCTGGGCTTGTAACTTGCTTGACCAATAGAATGCAGAGAAATGAAATGCAGCCTTCAACATTCAAGGCTATGCTCAAGGAGTCTAACCCTGTGGGTATGTGGGTATGCTGCTGTCAAATGAGGGAGCTTCGATTAGCCTATTGAAGACACACAGACGACCTGACAGGCAATACCAACATTCAGATACGCAAGTTATGCTGTCTTAGACCATGCTGCCCAGGTGAGCTTTTAGACCACTGCAATTTGTGAGTGACTCTAGGCAAGACCAGAAGAACCTTCTAGCCAAATCTAAACCAAATGCCGACTCATAGAATTATAAGCAAATAAAATGGTGGTTGTTTAAAGACACTAACTTTTAGGGTGTTTTGCCGCACCTCAATACATAACTGTTACACTAATTATTTTTCATTGTAAAATCCTCAGCGTCTTATTCTGTAATCAAACCAGAATGTCCTTGCCTTCTTAGCACTTTGCCACAGTCCAGTGGGGTGAATAGACAGCAGCTGCTCATTTATGCTCACGCTCATGTTCATTATTTGCATTTGGACTAAAAGGAGCTCTGTTCTGCAGGACAGAACTATTCTAAAGCTCTTCAGGAACAGGAACAGGAGTCCATCACAGACAGCGAAATCAAAAGTGCCCTACATAGAGGCATCCAGACTGAGAGCTGAAAGGGATCTGGGAAATCATTTAGTCTCACTCCCTCATTTTCCATTCCGACCACAGAGACAAATAACTTGCTGAAGTTCTCACAGCTCTGTAGTGGCACAGTCAGAACAAGGATCCCAATCTCTTAACTACTAGCATAAAATGCTTTCAGCATGCAAATTGTACATACAATAGAACAGTTTAAATTTAAATCGTGTTTTGAGCAAGGGGAGAGTCTAATTAATTATTTCACAGTATAATTTTGGAGTCACCAGAAAGGCTTTGAAGACAAAAAAATGCTTTGGAACCTAGGTGCTTCATATCTGCCCGAAACTGGGGCAGGTACAGGTGTGTTCCTGCCACTAAAGGGTCATTAGTTGGTTGGGCAGTGCTTTAGTGTTCTTGGTACTAAGCACAAAACATGGGTAAGATGGTTCAGGGCTGGTTGTGGTGGCTCATGCCTATAGCCCCAGCATTTTGGGAGGCCAAGGCTGGAGGATAGCTTGAGCCCAGGAATTTGAGACCAGCCTGAACAATATCGCAAGACCTTGTGTCTACAAATAATATTTTTTTAAGAAATAGCTGGGCGTAGCGGCACACACCTGTAGGCCCAGCTACTTGAGAGGTTGAGGTGGGAGGATTGCTTTAGTGTGGGAGGCTGAGGCTGCAATGAGGTGATCACACCATGGTACTACAGCCTGGGCAACAGCGTGAGTTCCTGCCTCAAAAAAAAAAAAAAAAAAAAAAAAAAAAGGTTTATGTTCTCAAAGTGCTCATAGTCTAGTGGTAGTACAATATTTGAGATATTAAAGCAGTTTCTCCTCCTTTTGCAAATAAGGACATGTATCCTTAAAGCAGAAGGAATGGCAGAGTCGTGTAATAAACCCTCATGTACCATTACCTAGTTTCAACAACTGTCAACACTCTGCTGTTTTTGTTCATTTACACCTCACCTCCTTCCCATCCCCCACTTGAATATTCTCATGCTTTTTTTACAGTTTTTAAGATAACATTTACATAACTGAAATGCACAAATCTTAGCTGTGCACTTTTGACAAATGGATACACCTGTGTAACCAAGGACTCTATCACAACATAGAGGTTTCATCTCCCTAGCAAAATCCATGTGTCCCTTCCTAGTCAATGCCTCTTTATTTCTGAGGCAGTCATTGCTCTGCTTTTGTTTTTCATCTTAGGCTAGTTTCGCCTGTTTTAGAATTTCATATAACGGAGAACATACAGAATGTACTCACTAGTGTCTGACTTTGTCACAAAGGATAACGTCTGTGATGTTCATTCATGCTGTTGCATGCATCAGTAGTTTATTTTCTTTCTATTGTTAAGTAGTGTTCTAAGGACTGTTTTAATAGCATCCCACAAATTATGATGTTCTATTTACATTACCATTTGGTTTGTAATATTTTATATTTTCTCTTGTGATTTCTTCTTTGACTCATGAATTATTATAATGAATTATTAAAAGTGTATTATAATACATTTAGTGAAATGTATTATTGAATTTACTAATGTCTGGTGCTTTTGTATCCAGTGTTGTTGGTTTCTAATTTAATTCCATGGTTTTCAGAGAATATACTCTGAAAGATTTTAATCTTTTGAAGTTTACAGATATACTTTATAGCCTCGCATATGGTATTACTTGGTGAATGTTCTATGTGTTCGTGAAAGGAATATGTATTCTGAAGCTACTGGGCATAGTTTTCTACAAATGTCAATTAGGCCAAGTTGTTCGGTAATTTTTTTCAAATATTCTATATCTATATTGACGGTTTTTCTAGATGGTCTATCAGCTACTGAGTGAGAAATGTTAAAATCTGTAGTTTTGATTGTGGACATGTCTAATTTTTCCTTTAGTTTTATCTGTTTTTGTTTTATGTATTTTGAAGCTATTATTAGATTCATAACATTCATAATGGTTATACTTTCTTTTTTTATTTCTCTTCTGTTATTCCCATTTTTCATTCTCTCTTATCATTAAGAAATGTCTCTGCTTAACTCTAGTGACAGTTTTTACTTGAAGTCTATTGTGTTCCATGCTAATATAACCACAATAGCTTTTTTGTGATTAGTGTTTTTTTTGTTTTTTTGTTTGTTTGTTTTGAGACAGAGTCTTGCTCTGTCACCCAGGCTGGAGTCCAGTGGTGCGATCTCGGCTCACTGCAAGCTCCGCCTCCCGAGTTCATGCCATTCTCCTGCCTCAGCCTCCCAACTAGCTGGGACTACAGGCATTCGTCACCACGCTTGGCTAATTTTTTGTATTTTTAGTAGAGACGGGGTTTCACCATGTTAGCCAGGATGGTCTCGATCTCCAGACCTCGTGATCCGCCCGCCTCAGCCTCCCAAAGTGCTGGGATTACAGGCGTGAGCCACCACGCCTGGCCTGTGATTAGCGTTTTTTAAGAAATCTCCATTCTGTTTTCCATAAGGGTTACATTCCCACAAACAGTGCATTAAGAGTTCCTTTTTCTTTACATGGTCACCAAAATCTAATTTGACTCTTTAGTAATTGCCATTCTGACTGGAGTAAGATGATACCTCATTGTAGTTTTAATTTTTGTTTCTCTGATTAGTGATGTTGAACATTGTTTTATATACCTGTTGGCCATTTGTAAGTTTTCTCTTGAAAAATGTCTGTTTGTGTTCTTTGCTCACTTTTTAATGGGATTATTATTATTATTATTGTTACTGAGTTGTTTGAGTTCCTTGCATACTCTGAATATTAGTCTCGTGTCAAATAGATAGTTTGCAAATATTTTCTCCCATTCAGCAGGTTGTCTGTTCATTCTATTGATCATTTGCTGTGCAAAAGCTTTTGAGTTTAATTGAGTCCCATTTGCCTATTTTTTTTTTTTTTTTTTTTGCCTGTGCCTTACTCGTTTCCTTTTTGTGGAAGTATGTCATTCGGTAGGTTTTTTTCAGTGAGGGCCTCTGGACAGTTATGTCATTGTCTTTGTATGTCCTAAAATGCCTTTTCCCCCTAACTTCTTGGACTATAATTAAGCTAGATATAGAATTCCAGACTGACAGTTATTTTCCCTCATTCCTTTAAGATACTCACCTGTTGTCTCTGGCATATATTGTTGATGATGAGAAGCATTCTGTCAGTCTTATTGTCGCTCCTTTTCAGGCAGCCTGCCTTTCTTCACTGATTGCTTCCAAGGTTTCCTGTTTATTCTGGATGGTTCTGTAGTTTTAGTTTCATAACGAGGCGTATAGGCAAGCCTTTGTTACTATGTAGTTTAATTTTGTGTATTTTCTTTTCTTTTCTTCCTTTTTTTTTTTTTTATTTGAGATGGGGTCTCACTCTATCACCCAGCCTGGAGTGCAGTGGCATGATCTCGACTCACTGCAACCTCTGCTGCGCAGGTTCAAGTAATTCTCCTGCCTCAGACTCCTGAGTAGCTGGGATTACAGATGCCTGCCACCGCTCCCAGCTAATTTTTGTATTTTTAGTAGAGACAGGGTTTCACCATCTTAGCCAGGCTGGTCTTGAACTCCTGACCTCGTGATTCACCCGCCTCGGCCACCTAAAATGCTGGGATTAACAGGCATGAGTCACCGTGCCTGGCCAATTTGTGTATTTTCATAGGATATCTCATAGCTTTCTTCAAATCTGAAAAATTCTCCACTATTACCTCAAAGTTCCGTCTTCCCAATTTTCTTTAGTTTTTTCTTATAGGGCACCTACTAAACATGTCAGGGCCTTTCATTCCAACTGCTGTGCATCTAACTTCTCTTTCATATTTTCCATTTCTTTACTGATCTGTGCTGTGTTCTGAGTGATTTCCTCAGATCCATATTCCCATTCATGAATTATTTTTTTATCTGAGTCTATTGTTTAACCTGTTTATTGTTCTTTCTATTTTGGCTACATGTTTCACTTCTAGAAGTTTCCACTTGCTTCATTTTGAAATCAATCTGTTCTTATTTATTTTGTATCTTATAAAAAATTAGATTCTACATTTTCTTTTCTTTTTGTACAGTTAAGATATTCATTTAAAAATCTATTTAACAATACTCGTATTTTTAGTTTCCCAGACATAAATTCTTTGTCCAAATTTCCCATTTTGTTTTGTATTTCTTCACGTGTTTTATAGTTTAGGTCTACAAGTTTATCTTCAGGAGGAGTTACCTTTAGAGGGAGTCCTGTCCATGCCCCAGAGGTTGCGGAGGCCTCTTCCTGACAGAGGTTCACCATTGCCCTTGCCCAAGTCCCACTGAGTTCCAAACCATTGTTTATACTAGGCTCTCAGCTCCTGATTCCCATAGTGCATGGGCAATAAAAAGGTGGTTGATTTTGCAACAGTGTACAGTGCGGTTTCAAGATTCAAACTTCTCAGTATGTGGTAGGACAGCTGTTGGAATTTCTGCCTCTGAGAGCCCCAGGAAGTCAGCTTACTTTTTCCTATAACCCTTGGCCTGCTGGACAAAATTTCCAGGTAATGTTCATAAGCTTTTCAGCACATTTTTGGGCAACTAGTGCTAAGCAGCATTCCCCTTTTCTATTCCTTGATGTATTTGGGGTCTGAGGTGTCAATTCCTTTTCCACAAAGGTACGAACACACCAGCCCTTAAAATACATGTCTGGTCCAATTTCTCTCAAGGTCTGGGTGGTTTCAAAAACTGCTTATCTTTATAATTTTGAGTCCCCTGTTCATTTTTGGTATATAAAGATGTCCCTTTTTTTGAGCACAACTGTGCCTTAATGTGGAGCAATATATGTATTTCCATGGGAGTGGAGATTCTTGCACCTAATCAACTGCCTTGAAAGAACTGCCATGGGACCTTTGTTTATACTGTTTAATTTCCCTGAAATGTCCTTCTTGTCCTTTCTATGTAACCATTCCCCAATTATATCTCTTCTTGTTATTTCAGTTCAAACAAAACTGCCTTCAGGCTCCCTAAGATCAGAGATGTGTCAGTTGTACACCATAGCATCCTACTACTATCAGAATGGCTGTCACACAGTAGGTGCTCAAAAAATATTTGTTGAGTGAATCAATGAACAAATGAGTATTTTGCTATTGTGATCAGAAGAAAATGCATATAGAAAAAATTCAGTTCTAATTTTTCACAGTCCTACTTGTGGTTGTATGTCCTTACATACAACTCCTAGGAGAAGAAATAGTCCAAATGTCAAGGGCTGAGGTAAACAAATAAAACTCAATGTCAGTAAATCCAAGCCCCCATTTAGAATTTTTGTTTTTAAGTCTTTACAACTGTAAAATAACTATGTAATGTTTATGACATGGTGTTATCAACATATTTTTATAATTAGACTTAGTTGTGGTACTTAGGAGAATTACATGTAATTCAAATAGTTTCTAGCTCTCAAACGTGAAATCAAAGAGTGGAAACCTATTCTAGCTTGAAGCTAGGTGCCCACTAGGAAATGTGAAAGAGTGAGGGAAGAGGGATTAGTCCAGATCTAGCTCATATAATAAAAACATTAACAAGTCTATGAACATTCTTTTGTGGTTCCAAAAGCTTTTTAAAAAATTAAACAGCAGGGCCAGCAGGCCTAGATAAGACACTGGTAGAGTTGATTAGTTGAAATCTAGATTTAGAGTTTCACAAAAGCAACCCGAGTTGAGAAACACGTTTTACATTGAGTCATGAAGTTGTTTTAGCTTTGTAGCAAGGAAAGATGCTGCAACCATTTCCTGGGATATACTTGAGTAGTCTAATTAGGTTGTTAAGTACCCATTGCTCCAATTAAGCAATTTTGCCGAGGTAATTGGAGTGATCCTTCAGGACTGGTATTCCCACCTTCTCCACTAAAATGCCCTTTTACCTTCTTTGACTGCAATTTCTCTCAATAAGCATCAATTGAGCAGCTATTCAACCCTTAATGGAGGACTGCATCTATCTAGTGCTATGAAAGGGGAGGATGAGAGCAGAGCTCAATTCCAGCCCTCAAAGACTTATAAGGGAGTCTGGAGACAAGCCACAGGCAGAAGCAAGATGAAAAGGTATGCATTATGACATGACAAGCACAGAGAAGCAATAGAAGAGAAGCTGCAAGGCTGCTTGTGGTTAAGAGTCAAGTGTTTCAGATAGTGTTACGGATTTTATCACCCTGGGAGTCATAAATTTCTTCCGCCTTGAAATGAGACACCATTTTCTTTTCTACATTGCATAGCACTAAACTTATTGCTCCATCCTACAAGGATATGTTTTTCATTTCTTTAATTCTCTACCAAGTTTGAGATAATACGTGGAAGTGCATGGCCTCCTGTCTGGCACATAATATATCCTTAGTATATATTCATTCATGTCTCTGAAACCTCCTTTCTTTGTGTTCTTTCAAAAATGAGGTCACTACAACTGGTAGACCATAGCAAGGAATTTCCTGGGTAGATGCATTGAGTTGATGTCTACAGTCCAAGCGAGAGAGAAAGGGTGAAACCCAGAAAGGAGAGGTGGTAGAACTGAGGGTCAAGTAGCAGGAAGAAACTCTGTGTGAGTTTAGCGTGCAAATAACTAACTGGCAAACTGATCAGTAAACTAGTGCAATTTTGTTTTTTTTGTTTGTTTGTTTTGAGACAGGTTCTTGCTCTGTTGCTGAGGCTGGAGTGCAGTGGTGTGATCATGGCTCACTGCAGCCTTGACCTCCTGGGCTCAGGCAATCCTCCCACCTCAGCTTCCCGAGTAATTGGGACTAAAGGTGCTAGCCACCACACCTGGCTAATTTTTATATTTTTTGTAGAGACAGGGTTTTGCCATGTTGCCAAGGATGGTCTTGAACTCCTGGACTCAAGCAATCTGACCGTCTTCACTTTCCAAAGTACTGGGATTACAAGTGTGAACCACTGCGCCTGGCCAAGTAGTGCAAATTTATAAACATCAATCACATGAGGACTATGGCATAAGTTTAAAGTCAGTGAATTAAGTTATTGGCTAGATTATGTAAAAATCAGGCTAGAATGCTTTTAGGCTGCAAGTTTGTCACCGAGATTGAACCAATTAAAACAAAATATTACCTTTAAACAAGTCTGTTGATGAGTATGTAAATTGGAGCTTGGAAGCTTAAATGTAGAGAATTCATTTACTGATATTTCAAGGTCGTGCCAAAAATAATGGTAATGTTGCTCTTTTAATTTTTCCTTTGATGTCAGTTCTCACTTACATAAAAATATTTTTGGGCAGGCCAGAACTAGAGGTCTAATGAGTGTCTACTTTTGATAACTTTCCTCTTCCTTTTCTTTTATTCTAAATTCAGGCCAAAAATATTTTTTTTCAACATATTTTTAATTTCTCAAGTACCAGTTATCTTGGATTGTTTGAAGCAATCCGAGAACAAATGAGTAAACCCAGTAAAATATCAGGAAGTACAAAAATAAGTTACTTCAGTCAAGTTACTTTGTCTTTCTGGGCCTTGATTCAAACATTGATAAAAAGAAGAGATTGGATTAGATGATACCCAAGTTCCATTCATCTTTAATCTTCTGCTTCAAAGAATATTTGCAGTCAGTGTAATATTTCGAGTAATAATATGTGTCATTCTTAAAGTGATGGTCGCAACTGCGTGGCTTTTGAAACTGTAATGCAGGCTGATCTCACCCATACGCATTAATAGACAGTGGCGGTGTGATTATTAACAGCTTTGAGAACTTTATCAAAAATATCTATGATGCCTGAAATTTCCACCATTGACCTTGCCTTCATTAAGAAACATGGAAAAACTCAAACCCTGATCCAGTAGGGCAGTGTAAATAGAGAGGAGAGTTGGAGTGAAGCAGGAGATGGGCCTGGTAAATAGAGGAGGGCAATGTCTTTCCAAGAAGAAAATTGTTGCTCACCTCCAGCCAGTTTTTGCCATGCAGAAATAGTGGTTTAGAGATTTCAGTGGCCTAAGTTTTCAAGAGATGTGGGATGTCCTGAGTCTCTGTGAAATATCCTAATTTTAAAGCATTAGATCAACATTACTTGGGCCAATAAACATGTCTTCAACTTCAGTTGTCTCATGGGCTGTCAGTTTGCCATGTCTATTTAGGAGCAATCAGATAAGATACTAGCTATGGACTGAAAGTTTGTGTCCCCCAAAATTCATTTGTTAAAGGCTAATCTCCAGTATGATGGTATTTGGAGGTAGTAGGGCCTTTGGGAGGTGATTAGGTCATAAAGGTGAGGCCCTCACAAATGGGATTAACACCTTTACGAGAAACAGTTAAAAGCTTTCTTCCCCTCTGTCTCTGCTCTCCCTTAAGTGAGGATACTAGGAGAAGGTTGTCATTGGCACATTAGGAAGTGGACCCTCAGCAGACATGGGATCTGTGAGCACCTCAGTCTGAACTTCACAGTTTCTAGATTTGTGAGAAATAAATTGTAGTTTAAACCACCCAATCTATGGTACGTGCGTTTACATATATACACATATACACATACACATAGTGAGACCCTGTCTCTTAAAAATTATATATCTAGGCCGGGTAGGGTGGCTTATGCCCATAATCCCAGCACTATAGGAGGCCAAGGTGGGTGGATCACCTGAGGTTAGGAGTTTGAGACCAGCCTAGGCAACATGGCGAAACCCCATCTCTTACTAAAAATACAAAATTAGCCAGGTGTGATGGCGCATGCCTGTATTCCCAGCTAGTTGGGAGCCTGAGGCAGGAGAATCACTTGAACTCGGGAGGCAGAGGTTGTGGGGAGCCATGATCATGCCACTGCACTCCAGCCTGGGCAATAGAGTGAGACTCCATCTCAAAAACAAATTATTTATCTATAGTGTGAAGTGTTACATGCAATGCAGTGTTACACACACTACACACTATAGATACAAAATTTTTAAGAGACAGGGTCTCACTGTGTTGCTCATACTGGACTCAAATTCCCAGGCTTAAGCCATCCTCTGCCTCAGCCTTCTGAGTAGCTGGGACCAGAGATGTGAACCACTATGCCCAGCTGTCTATGGTATATTTGTTATAGCATTCTGAACTGACCAAAACAATGCTCAAACCCTTGAGAGTGACCACATATTAACACTTTTTTGGCAGTGTCAACATGAGATTATGAGAGGGCCATTCCCATTTGTATGTGGACAGGACAGCTTGGAAGCAAAAGTCAGGGAGGGGTAGTGAATGGAGGGCCTGGGCTCTGGGTGTGGAAAAGCAGGTAATTAGGGACCTTTGGAGCATGCAGGGAGTAGGTCCTTCTGTTATCAGCATGATTTCAGTGTTGTGATCCTCCAGCACAGATTTGCAGAATCCATCAGATAATTTTTCCAAACCTAAGACAGCCTGATAGATGGGAAACATATTATTATGAATATCGAATCAAGTAGATGAGCAATCTGGGTGGGGAGTTGTCAGATACCAACACGAAATTCCCCTTGTTAAAGAGTTGCAAAAGGGTCTCAGTCTGTCTGTCTGGTTACTGAAAAATCAGTAGAAAAATCTGTGCCAGGCGGTGGTGGCTCTCGCACGTAATTCTAGCACTTTGGGAGGCCAAGGTGAGAGGACTGCTTGAAGTCAGGAGTTCAAGACCAACCTGGGCAACATAGTGAGAACCCCCTCATCTCTACAAAAATTAAAAAAAAAAACAACTGGCCGTGGAGTCCTAGCTACGTGGGAGGCTGAGGCCGGAGGATTGCTTGAGCCCAGGAGTCTGAGGCTGCACTGAGCTATGATTGCACCATTGCACTCCAGTCTGGGTAACTAGAGTAATACCCCATCTTTAAAAACTGAGAGAGAGAAAAATAAAAATCTGTGTATGTTTGGTATTTAAAATGTGTTAATGTTTACAATAATTTAGTATACAAGTATATCTATAAGATTAACTTTCTAATCCAAATTTTAAGCATTACTTGATTTTGGATTTATAATTTTTCTAGAAAAAATGTTTTATTTTAACTTTTTGGGTACATCATAGGTGCATATGTTTATTAGTTACTTGAGATGTTTTGAGATAGGCATGCAGTGCACAATAATCACATCAGGGTAAATGGGGTAGTCATCACCTCAAGCATTTATCCTTTGTGCTTCAAACAATTGAATTGTACTCTTTTACTTATTTTTAAATGAACAATTAAATTATTTTTTACTATAGTACCCTGCTGCGCTAGCAAATAATAGGTCATATTTATTCTTTCTAACATTGTTTTGTACCCATTAACCATCCCTCCTCCCTATTCCCCCTCTCCCCCACTACCCTTCCTAGCCTCTGGTAACCATCTTTCTATTCTCTATCTCCATGAGTTCAGTTGTTTGAATTTTTGTCTCCCACAGATGAGTGAGAATATGTGAGGTTTGTCTTTCTGTGCCTGGCTGGATTTATAATTTTTCATTCAAAATTTTACTGTTTACAAATAGCATGTCAATGTTTAAAAGAACATAAGATTAACTACATTCATACATTTAATTTTATTAGACTTTACTAAAATTGAGTACTTGGGAAACATTTGCTTGGTAGACATTTGAAGAATGCAGACATTTGAATATATTTCTTTTGTAAATTCAGTTTAAAATATTAAAGGGAGTTAATAAATTGTGTTTACAAATGGGACCAAATGTAGATCAAAGTTTTAGTGAAAATTAAAATTCGCTAAATTATAAATAGAATAATAGGGTTTCAATTTGAAAGCTTAAGAAAAAACTTTTTGAATTTGTAGTTTTAGTAAAGTTAATACTAATTCTTAAAAAAGGCAGACTCTAGAAAAATCTTTTTTTTTTTTTTTTTTTTTGAGGCGGAGTTCACTCTTGTTGCCCAGGCTGGAGTGCAATGGTGCGATCTTGGCTCACTGCAACCTCTGCCTCCCAGGTTCAAGCAATTTTCCTGCCTCAGCCTCCTGAGTAGCTGGGATTACAGGCGCCCACCACCACGCCTGGCTAATTTTTGTATTTTTAGTAGACATGGGATTTCACCATGTTGTCCAGGCTGGTCTTGAACCCCTGACATCAGATGATCCACCCGCCTCAGCCTCCCAAAGTGCTAGGATTACAGGCTTGAGCCACTGCACACCTGGCCTAGAAAAATATTTTATGTGCTCAAAAGCTGGCTTCATTCCAAAATAAAAGTTGAAAAAAAAGAAAATAAGGAAAATAAAATAAAATAGATTTGTATTTCTCTGAAGATAAGTGAAAAATGCTCTTCTCAAGGATATAAAAGCTCACACCAACACTCTTACTTTGCATCCTTAGAGCCTGGAACGGTGTCTGGCTCTCAGAGGCAGCTTAATTAATGTTTGCTGAGAACTGCAGCTTAATATTGTTAAGAAACAAATTTTTAACACATTTAGTTTAAAGATCTAATTGGCCTTTATTACTGATTCATGAATCAGGCAGCATCTCATCTAAAGAATAGAAAAGCATGCCATCGAATGGCAGAACAGTTGAATTTCATCAGTTAGCTTGAGCAGCAGCAAGGAATCAGCATAACACAAAGAGGATTGGTTAACAAGTTATTTCAGGTTACTTTCCTTGTAAGAGTTACAGCAGAAGGGACTTCCTTATGTTGGCTAAAACTAGACTGTTTGGAGATTTGGCTATTATCTCCCTCCTGATTTTTTGAATGCCAGATAAGCAACTTAGTTTCAGTTTGGCGACTTGGAAATTTAGCATGAGTGACTCCATTTTGGGTTGATCTGTTGAGGCGTAAGGCAGGAACTCAGTCCAAATCAATGGTCTCCCATAACTTTTACTTAGGGGTACTTAGAACAGCAAAGAGGGGTGCCCAAAAGTGGAGTGGGAAGATGACTTTGGCTTGAGACTCGTGCCTGGTGTTGTCTGTGTAACTCTTAATCAGAAGAATTTGGAATAAAATGAAGGACCCATTAGTCGTTTTGGTCAAAGAAAATAATATATATCTTAAGGGAGTTATTTCAAGTGTCAGTAGTTTTTCTTGACTTCTAGAGCAACTCTTTTACCTTGTGATTGTGATGCAAATATTTGAATTGAGGTACGTGGGAGTATGTCCCAGCCAACCCAGAAGGCTGTGTGATCACTTTCCTCTAGTGGAGTCCCTGATACAGGGCCATAAAGATCATTTGATTCACTGCTTGAGGGTTTGTCTTCTTATTTTTCTTCTGTTTTCTTTCCTTTTTTTTTTTTTTTTTTTTTGAGATGGAGTTTCACTTTTATTTCCCAGGCTGGAGTGCAACAGCGTGATCTGTGCTCTCTGCAACCTCCACCTCCCAGGTTCAAACGATTCTCCTGCCTCAGCCTCCCAAGTAGCTGGGATTACAGGGCCCACTACCATTCCCGGCTAATTTTTGTATTTTTAGTAGAGACGGGATTTCATCATATTGGCCAGGTTGGTCTTGAACTACTGACCTCAGGTGATCCATCCACCTTGGCCTCCCAAAGTGCTGGGATTACAGGCGTGAGCCACCGTGCCCAGCCGTCTTATTTTTCTTTAAGATAGAACTGTTTCCCAGTTTTTTTTTGAGGTGGGGGAGTGTCTTTTACAATATTAACATTTTTGAAGAGCTTATCCCTTCACCTCCATCCTATTCTTTATTTGAATCTTACCTTACAATCATTACCAGGTGAGGCTAGTCTTTGTTTAAACACCTTTAGTGACCGGAAACTATTAAGATGGTTCTGGAGACAAACTGCTGTGTTCTAATCCTAACTCCCACCAGGGACCTTGGGTGACCCAATTACTCATTATTAATCTTAGAAAACATAACATTGATATATTTCTGTTATCTAATGTGAACTGTAAGTCTACATTTAAATTTCTCTAATTGTCCCAATAATGCCCTTTATAGCGTTTTTTAAAAAGCCAGGATTCAGTAAAATATTTTGTACTGTAGTTCCTTTAATCTAGTCTGTAGTTAATCTAACTATTGTAGTTTCCTTTAATCTAGAACATTTTCTCTGCTTATTTTTCTTTCCCAACATTGATCTGTTTTTTTTTTTGTTGTTGTTGTTGTTCGTTTTTTGTTTCTTTTTGAGAGGAGTCTCGCACTCTTGCCCAGGCTGGAGTGCAGTGGCACCGTCTTGGCTTACTGCAAGCTCCACCTCCTGGGTTCACGCTGTTCTCCTGCCTCAGCCTCCCTAGTAGCTGGTACTACAGGCGCTGCCATCACGCCTGGCTAATTTTTTGTATTTTTAGTAGAGATATGGTTTCACCGTATTAACCAGGATGGTCTCGATCTCCTGACCTTGTGATCTGCCCGCCTCGGCCTCCCAAAGTGTTGGGATTACAGGTGTGAGCCACCGTGCCCGGCTTACATTGATCTTTTTGAAGGGTCAGATTGGTGGTTTGCAGAATAACCCTCTATTTGGTTGTGTCTGAATATGACCATTTGATTTTTTGATACCTTTGAAGTCTGAGAAGTTCTTATTTCTGTGGAGCTAAACTTTTGTGTCATTTTTACCTGCTGATGCTACTTTTAACTCTAAAATGAGAATAAAAGCATTCTGCAAAGTAATTATTTGTTGAAAACTGAATGAGTGAATGAAAATAATAAGCTTTCAGTCAAAAAGTGAAGGTATCAGGTAATGGACCCTTGGTGTTTGCGGACATGGAGACTTGGTCCTTTTTTGATCCAAAGCACTCACTAGGTGTCTGGCCCAGCAATCCATGCTGTTAGAAGGCAGAAATTGCATTCATAATGGGGGAAAAAAGCAACAAACAAACTCTTTAAAAAGTGTTAGCATTTGGGGTTGGGTGTGGTGGCTCAGGTCTGTAATCTCAGCTCTTTGGGAGGCCAAGGCAGGCAGATCATTTGAGGTTAGGAGTTCAAGGTCAGCCTGACCAACATGGTTAAACCCTCTCTCTACTAAAAATACAAAAAAATTAGCTGGGCGTGATAGCTCATGCCTGTAGTCCCAGCTACTGGGGAGGCTGAGGCAGGAGAATTGCTTGAACCCCGGAGGTGGAAGTTGCAGTGAGCTGAGATAGTGCCACTGCACTCCAGCCTGGGTGAACAGAGTGAGACTCCGTCTCAAAAAAACAAAAAAGTGTTAGCATTGGCATGTGTCATAATTCTCTTCCAGTTGAGACACATTCTAGCTTTGCTTGAATAAAGGGAAGAACTTTGTGTGCTGCAGATGGAAAGCAACCCTAGGTATGAATAAAATTTGTAATTTTAGCAACTACTAATAGTGTCATAAAGATTTAAAAAATGTTTGGTCTTATTAGATGTTTAGTCTTATTAAAATCAAATATGATGTATCCAAATTTACATTTACATTACATGTAATTGCAAAGTAATTTAGTGACTCATACTAATAGGAATATATCTGAGGATCTGGAATTCTGACTAAACATTCTTGATAAAAATCAAATGCTTCATAAGCTTGGCGGTGTCCTTCAGGAGCTGGGAATTAAATCAGATTAGTACACAGTTATTTGATGCTCTGAACAAAGCTGTTAGAAAACCTAACCTAGATGTTGAGAATAAGACTTAACCACACAGGATGACATGAAAGCAAAAGACCTAAACACCTGCTTGTTAGAAAAGGTGTCACAAAGCGGAATGTGAGCAATTTCCTAGTGAACTGAAAAAACCACAGATTTAGGAGTATGCAGAGGAAGGAGAGTTATGCGGAAGTCCAGCCCTGCCTTTAACTCTGAGAAGACTCATTTCATCTCTTTCCATGTCTGTGAAAACAAGGGCATTGGAGTCAATAACGTCTAACATTCCTTTCAGTGTTAATGATATTTAATTCTCTTATTCTGTGAGAAGTCCTTGTGAAGAAAGTATTTGATGTGACTAAGATTTGGATGGGGCGAGGAGACTTGTAATAGGTGAAAATAATTGAGCCATCCACTTTTATCTCTCTTTAAATAAATGACACCACCACAACCATCGTCTCATCACTTATTGATTACCTATAAGGTGCCTGTCTTCGTGACAAGAAAATATGTTTTCATTTACATCCATGTGGCTGCAGAATAAAGCCAGTCTTCTTGAGGTACCTGATATCTTGAAAGAAAATGACGAAAAAATTGGCCTTTTGGACAGATCACATGGCAGCATCACAGACACAGCCACACCCCAGTGGTGGGGCTTGAGGTGGCCTCTCCTCCGTAGAGCGGAGCAATGATGCATCACTATGTGATTCATTTCTTTAATTCCACCCCTTCCTTCCCCTTCAAAGTGAGATGGTCTGAGGGGTGTGGTTGTATAACTGGATGTTTGGTAAGGCTGAATCCAGGCTCTCACTTATAAAGTGCACATTAGGATCCTTTTGAAAATTCAGCTGGTTTAAATCATGGTCAGGGCTTTCATTCTTTTCCACAATGGAGATCTCGAGAGTCTACTTATCAGCACCTTAATTTGTACAGATCTTGTCATCATGAACTGGGTCCCTAATGTGGTCCTTACCCAAATCTCTGAGTAGACCTCTCTGGATTAGCTGAGATTCCACTCTCTGGGTAGTTCAACACTGGATAACTAGTTGATAAAATGCTACAAATGAGCCACCAAACACCATTTTCTCACATTCACAAGATCATCCCTCTGTGGTTTTCTCAATTCTTGAAAACACCGACTCCCCTTATTAATATTTTTTGGAGATGATGGTTTGCCAGCTTATCTGCCACTATCTTAAAAGATTGTTACCCTTTTGCATTCTAAACTCCTTTGAAAGAATCTGTTGATATCTATGAAATATCTTCGTAACAAAAAAGTATACATATGTGCTTATTCCAGTAATTTTTATATTTCAGAGATTTCTACAGGGAGGGGTTGGTTAATGTGTATAAAACTATAGTTAGATAAAAGAAATAAGTTCTAGTATTTGATAGTATAGTAGGGTGAATATAATTACAATAATTTATTATATATTTCAAAATTGCAAGAAGAGAGGATTTTGAATGTTCCCGACGCAAAAAACATCTGAGGTGCTAGATATGCCAATTATCCTGATTTGATCATTACACATTGTATACATGTATTTAAATATCACATGTACCCCACAAATATGTATAATTATGTGTCAATTAAAAATTAAAAAAATTCAGGGACTTATTATAAACCTTTACTGAAAACTGCCTATGAAATTAACTTTTTTGTTAAGTCTATGTCAGAAAAGAATAAAATTGCATTACTATATGATTTATTTCATTAATTCAACCCTTTCCTTCCCCCTTCAAAATGAGATGGTCTCAGGGATGTAGTTGTCTAACTAGAATTTTTGTAAGGCTGAATCTAGGTTCTCACTTGTAAAATACATGTTAAAATCCTTTTGAAAATTCAGCTGCGAAAATATAAGACACACATTATCTGAAGCAGGCTATAGTTTCTATTCTGTGTTCCATAGACTTTCGGGCATTAGCTTTTATTTTATTTTTCCCATAATGTTTGTAATTGCTACTTTTACTTGCGTGACTGTATCTGCCAAGTGTTTTCCAGCTGTAGAACAGGGGCCTGATATACCCGGTTTTGCTCCGCTCTACAGAGGAGAGGCCACCTTGAGTCCGTTTACTGGGGTGTGACTGTGTTAGTGATGCTGCTGTGTGATTTGTCCAAAAGGCCGATTTCTTGGTCATTTTTATTTCAAGACAGCAAGTAGCTTAAGAACCTCCCAACTATGTTTTAAACTCTTGTGCACAATTCTTGACTATGTCTAGCTTTTGCTTTGTGTTGATAAAAAGCAGATTAGGTTATTCGTTCATGAATCTAAACAAAGATTATTTTGATTGGCCTCTTTCCTATCATGTCTAGTTACTATGTTCTCAACCAAATGAGTAGCACTTAAAACAGCCCTTCTTGTCTGTCTTCCAATTTAGCCAAAGGCAGAGTCCAGGCTTGGCCACTTCCTCTGCTCCATTCTCAGGGAATATGTCTTGCAGAGAGAAGGGGTGGACTCCGATGTTAAGATGTTGAATCAAGTCAGCCAGGAGTTCTGAATTTTCTGCGGTCAGAGCCTATTTCATTTGAGTTGATGCTTTGGGAAGGGCTTTCCATCCCTCTTTTCCATTTTTCCCTAGGCTGTCATCACTTCCTACCTATTAATACAAATTTCTCTCAGCCAGTTTGGCAATATTCTGTATCTACCTCTTCCAAAGTCCAGCAATACATTTTTCAATAGCCTCCAGCCATTACAAAGGTCAGTCTAAGTTCTATGAGGCTTCATACGAGAATCCATTCTCATCTGCCAATGAAAATTATAGACTCAGGATTTGAATGGTTGTTTCTAATGTGATGTGGACTTTGTCAAAAGTTCTAAGCTTCAAAGAGTGGAAATTCTAGAATTCCAGAAACAAAGAGACTTAAGATAGCACCTACAAGAACCTTTTTAGGTTACAAACAAATAATTTGAAATCTAGAGTTGTTGAGATTACATACCTAAGATTTGAAAATGGAAAGCAATTTCTAAAAATGATACAGCTTTGGCTGGCATTTTTTTTAAGCTTAAAATTAAAGCATAATGAACCTTGTAGGAAACAGTTGTTTTCCAGGAAAAAAATAACTTTTTCCAGGAATTAAAAAGTTTTAAAATGTATTTACTGAGATGTCAAGTGCTAAATGGCAACCCCTAAAAAGTCCTGCAGAAGTTGCTAACTGATTTGTGATGATTTACAAGGTATCCTTTCCTTCCCCAGGTTTGAGTCTGGGGAGGACAATCAGGACAGGGTAAGAATCACAGGAATATCAGAAACCCCTTAATCCTACCCAAAGAATCTGTGGGGCCACACATCATCTCTGGTCCTCTGGCAGACTTCCTGAGTGGTCCACCCTGGGCAGCTGCCAGCTTGAGTACTGCCTTCACTGTTAAGGCTGTTCAGTACTGTGGCCCACATGGGCAGTCGCGACTTCTGCTTGTGCCGCTGCACACAGTGTTTTCTTCATAAATGTAGAATGTGCTAGTTATGTAATGGCCACATATAAAGGAACAGTGACCCCTCTTTTAGTTTTCTCCCCTAGCATCTTGATGAAGTCAGAGTATGTCTGAATGGTATTAATTAGGTAAACTCAAAATAATGTCTCCCTAGTGGTCACCAGCAGCATCCATGTTCCTCATACCAGGGAATTGAATCCTTGAAGTCAGTGACTCACTTCACTGTCCTTGCCTCCAAGCTGCTCCTTCCAAACAACCACCCTGAGGGAGGGTGTGCTCAAGAGCTTGACACACAGGCCCTTGATAACTTGTTTTCTGGCCTGTCTGGCCTTATACCCTAAAGCAGTTGTGCACACTAGCACCTACTCTTTGCTCTAGCTATAGTTGATCCTTACTATTCATGGATTCCAAATTTGCAAATTTGCCTACTCACTAAAATTTATTTATTTAATCCTCAAATCAATATTCGTGGTGCTTTGGCTGTCATTCATGAGCATGTGCCTGCACATGTGAAACATCTGAGTCATCTGATGTTCATGTTTCCACTGAGGTCAAACAAGCTGACACTCTGCCTTCTTATTTCAGCTCTTATGCTATTAAAATGTCTTTTTTGAGGTCTGTTTAGTACCATGTTTTCCATATTTTGTGCTTTTTGTTGGTGACTTAGCTGTTTAGAATGGCCTGCAAGTACATTGCCAAAGTGCTGCCTAGAGTTTCTAAGTGCAGAAAGACTGTGATGTACCTTACGGAAATATACACGTTAGATAAGCTTCATTCAGGCACGAGCTATAGTGCTATTGGCTGTGAGTTCAGTGTTCATGGATCAACTATATATATATATATATATATATATATATATATATTTTAAATAAGGTGTCTCTAAACAGAAACATAAATAAAAGAAGGGCATGAATTGACCAGTTAATGAAAATATTGTGACCAGTCGCTTTCAGGAATCTAAACTTGTATTTCCCCTAGGAGCAATGGTTCAGTATTTACTCATTCAGTGTTTGTGAGACTTTACAGAATATAACTACTACATATAACAAGAATTAACTGTCTGTGAAATGACTTATAATAATTTTGTTGGGGGGACAGTTTCTCTTTTTTTGAGACAAACTGGAGTGCAGTGGCATGGCCATAGCTCACTGCAGCGTTGACCTTCTGGGTTCAAGCAATCCTCCCCCCTCAGTCTCCTGAGTAGCTTACACTATAGACATGCACCACCACACCCTACTGATTTTTAAAATTTTTTTGTAGAGACAGGGTTTTACTGTGTGCCCAGGCTGATCTCAAACTCCTGGAGCAATTCTCCCACCGTGGCCTCTCAGAGTGCTGGGATTACAGACATGAACCACCACACCCGGCCTCATAATTCTTTAAACATGCCAAGTGGCAATGTGTACTTGTGTCTAAGAGAATCCTGTGCCTAAGAGCTTCACCTGTCTGGCCAACTTCTCTCCAGCTCCTCAGCCTGCCGGCCCCTTTTCATTCATCAAGGCATAATTTATAAATTCATTTGTCCCTTACCTTAGAGTGTGCTTCACCCACAACTCTTTGTGTATATTTATATGCTTGCTTTCATATGACAGTGAAGGATAATTTCAAGGGGAAGCAAGATCTCAGAAGTGCAGGTGGTGCTACCGTGGAAAGGAGGGACAGTCCTTCGATTTGCTTTGGTGATGAGGCAGGTCCCCCCAGGAGGATAGGGACAGTTTGACAAGGTTGCTTTATTTTCTGCTTCCTGCATTTTGCACACATTCTCCCATACTCCCATGGTTTCTTCTCTCTTTTGGTGATGACACTGATGGGAATTTGAATGATTTGGGATGGAAAACACTTGAAGATGAACTATGTTACAATAAATATATGTGGAGAAGCTAATGGCAACACATAACCTGCTGAGCATTTCCAGGGGAGAAGAAAAGGGAAAGTCTGAGAGCAGAGACATAAATGGGCTCATAGAGAGAGGTCTCATGCCCACCCTCTTCCCTGAGTCCCAGATGGCAACAAAGCCCTCAGTTCAAACTGTAGAATTCAAGAACATGAAGGAGGGGGCTGTACCCAGTTTTCCTGCTAGAGGCTATGAAGGTGGCAGAACTTCAGAGTAAATCACCACAGTGACTGTTGGGCCCGAAGGGGACTTAGCAGCCCCACAGTCAGTTAAACTGCATAATGTGGGGGAACTGCAGAAAGACTTTACCAGTTACAGAGGCCACCAAGCCGTGCATTGTCCCAAAGGGATCACAAGGTTGGTTGTCTTCAACAAGTAGACAGGTTGACAGAATACAATCCTAATGGATGCTGGTGTGTACAGATGCCATCAATGGACAGACTATTTCCCTCTTTCAGGTGTCTGCCCACCTCCTGGATTTAGGCACAGCCCTAGAGAACTGCAAATCACTGACACGAAGTTTCTGCTATGTCAGCAGAATGGAAGATTTACATAGAAAAACAGCAAACGTTCTAGCATATTTCTTACACATCTGAGTCACTGAGATCTGTACCTATTAGAAGATTTAAAAATATCACCCAGAAGAACTATATGTATATATAATAATAATAATAATTATTATTATTTTTGAGATGGAGTTTTGCTCTTGATGCCCAGGCTGGCCAGGCTGGCATGCAGTGGTGTGATCTCAGCTCACTGCAACCTCCACCTCCTGGGTTCAAGTGATTCTCCTCCCTCAGCCTTCTGAGTAGCTGGGGGTACAGGCATGTGCCACCATACCCAGCTAATTTTTGTGGTAGAAACGGGATTTCACTATATTGGTCAGGATGGTCTTGATCTCTTGACCTCATGATCCACCTGCGTTGGCCTCCCAAAGTGCTGGGATTACAGGCATGAGCCACTGAGCCTGGCCCCAGAAGAACTATATTTTTGAAACTGCAATAAATATCATAGTAGGCTAGGTCACTCATAAAGAGCTTGCAGGTTTAATGTACTGAAACTCTCAAGTAAAAATGTAAATCTGTGGCATATTGGGCATAAGTCTTTATGATACTTCATAAAACCTTCCATTTATACTTTTACATAGACCCTGCATATTCTAGATAATCATCTCCAGCCTCATCATCTGCCCCTTCCTGACAACTGGTCCAATGCCTGACATCCAATAGGTATCAGAAAATAATCACTGAATTAAGGAATGGATGCAAAGAACACATACCTATTCACGAGACCCTAGAAAACTAACATCAAAGGATAGTCTTTTTGCTTAAGACACTATAATTGGCTAACATGATTAGTTGTTTACTCTATATTTATTCCCACCTTTATGGGGGCAGTGTGCCCAGCCCTAGGTGACAACCATTATTAGAAAGTGGTTTCCTGCTTTCCCAGAGTGTTTTACATCTCTGGTGGTCATACAACTCAGTGCTGGTTGTTCCCAGATACCAATAAGGCAAGGCTTTATATCCAGAGTGTCTTCTAGGAAATCTTTTTCCTTCCTTATAAAAGAGACAGATGTGTTTAGTACAATACCTAGTTCCACTTCTTTCTGCCTTAAATGGGGCAGCAGGCATTTTGTAACCACGACAGAAAGTTCAGGAGAATTGTAGAGACACCAGTTCTGACATTGTTGAACTGCTGAACTGATGCCAGAAGTTGTCTACTTCCAAACTTCTTGTTATATGAAAAAAACAATCCCCAATGGTTTAGGCCATTGTTCTGTTACTTGCAGTCAAAATATTCCTAAGTGATACATGAATACTGGCTAGAAGAGATAAATGGAAGACAAAGAAATGAAGGACAACTTCACATGGTAGGTAGTGCTTCCTCTGATTTTTCCTTAAAATAATTTTTGAGTTATGGTCTTTCTGAAGGAAGTGGGGAGTTATAGAAATGTATGAGTCAGGATAGGGTAGTTTATTTTGAAGTCACAAAGAAAGCTCAACATCTCAATATCTTAACACTATAAAGCAAGGGTCAATGAAATACTGCCCTTAGGCAAATCTGTCCTGCAGCCTGTTTTTGTGAAAAACAGTGTGGGATGCCAAGAGATTAATGAATGTCATTAGGCTATTAGTTCCTCAAAGCTCCTGTCTTTTAATTCATTTAAATACAAATTAATTGATATTAAAAATTCTGTTCCTTAGTTGCTATTCAATATTAAGGAATGAATACAAAGAACACATACCTATTTATGAAATCCTAGTAAACTGAAATCAGAATATAATTTTGGAGCTTCAGATATACAATAGTGGGCAAACATGGTTAGTTGTTTACTCACTATCCATTCCCACTTTGGTAACTGCTAGTCATATTTCAAATGCTCAATAGCCATATGTGGCTAGTGACTACTGTATGGGACTGTGTAGATATAGAACATTTTTGTCACCATAGAAAGTTTTATTGGATAGCATTGCATTATAGAAGGGGTTGGCAAACTTTTTCTATAAAAGATCAGTGCTATGGTTTGCATGTTTGTCCCCCTCCAAACTCATGTTGAAATTTAACTGCCATTGCAACACTATTGTGAAGCAGGATCTTTAAGAGGCAATTAGGCCATGAAGCTCCACCCACATGGGTGAGATTAATGCTGTGGTAAAAACGCAAGTTTGGCCCCCTTTTGGCGTCTTTGCCTTTGTGTCATGTGAAGCCAAGCATTCTCCCTCCAGAGGATGCAGTGTTCCATGTGTCATCATGAAGTCAGAATGGTCAATCCTGTCACGCCTTGATATTGGACTTCCCAATATCAAGATCTAGTTCCTCCAGAACTGTGGGCCAATACATTTCTGTTGATAAATTACCCAATCTGTGGTATTCTATTACAGCAGCACAAATGGACTAAGATAGCCAAGTAGTGTACATCTTAGGCTTTGCAGGCCAAGAAGCCATTGACATTGAAGATATCATGTGTGTGTGGCAACTATTCAACCGCTGTTTAAACTCAAAGGCAGCCTCAGACAATATGCAAACAAATGGGTGTATCTGTGTTTCAATAAAACTTTGTTTGCAAAAGCAGATTCTAGCCTTGTTTTCTGACTCCTGCTTTATAGTATTGGCTACTGAGACTGTGAGCTTTCTTTGTAACTTCAGCATAAAATGTCCTGATCTGACTAATATTTCTATCCCAACTGGGTAGTCAATAGAATGTACCTTTGATATCATTCTAAAAATGTCATACAAAACATTATAAACATATGCTTAGAACAAATGTAAAGAATTAGATCTTAAAGTTTATTTTCTGGGTTAAACATATTCCTGCTTCAGTATGATTTTATAATTTTTAAATAATTTTATCAATTCCAAGATGGCCAAATAGGAACAGCTCCAGGCTACAGCTCCCAGCATGAGCACCACAGAAGATGGGTGGTTTCTGCATTTCCAATTGAGGTACTGGGTTCATCTCACTGGGGCATGTCGGACAGTGGGTGCAGCCCAAGTGAGAACCGAAGCAGGGCGAGGCATCGCCTCACCTGGGAAGCACAAGGGGTAAGGGAATTCCCTTTCCTAGCCAAGGGAAACCATGACACACAGCACCTGGAAAATCAGGTCACTCCCACCCTAATACTGCTGTTTTCCAAGAGTCTTAGCAAACGGCACACCAGGAGATTATATCCCGTGCCTGACTCAGAGGTTCTATGCCCACAGGGCCTCCCTCATTGCTAGCACAGCAATCTGAGATCTAACTGCAAGGCAGCTGTGAGGCTGGGGGAGGGGCACCCGACATTGCTGAGGCTTGAGTAGGTAAACAAAATGGCCGAGAAGCTCGAACAGGGTGCAGCCCACCACAACTCAAGGAGGCCTGCATGCCTTTGTAGACTCCACCTCTGGGGACAGGGCATAGCCAAACAAAAGGCAGCAGAAACCTCTGCAGATTTAAATGTCCCTGTCTGACAGCTTTGAAGAGAGTAGTGGTTCTCCCAGCACAGAGTTTGAGATCTGAGAACAGACAGACTGCTTCCTCAATTGGGTCCGTGATGCCCGAGTAGCCTAACCAGGAGACACACCCCAGTAGGGGCAGACTGACACCTCACACGGCTGGGTACCCCTCTGAGATGAAGCTTCCAGAGGAACGATCAGGCAGCAACATTTGCTGTTCTGCAATATTCACTCTTCTGTAGCCTCCGCTGCTGATACCCAGGCAAACAGGGTATGGAGTGGACCTCGAGCAAACTCCAACAGACCTGCAGCTGAGGGTCCTGACTGTTAGAAAGAAAACTAACAAACAGAAAAGACATCCACACCAAAACCCCATCTGTACGTCACCATCATCAAAGATCAAAGGTAGATAAAACCACAAAGATGGGGAAAACAAGCAGAAAAGCTGAAAATTCTAAAAATCAGAGCACCTCCCCCCTCCAAAGGAACACAACTCCTTGCCAGCAATGGAACAAAGCTGTACGGAGAATGACTTTGACAAGTTGAGAGAAAAAGGCTTCACACGACCAAACTTCTCTGAGTAAAAGGAGGAAGTTCAAACCCATTGCAAAGAAGCTAAAAATCTTGAAAAAAGATTAGATGAATGGCTAACTAGAATAATCAGTGTAGAGAAGTCCATAAATGACCTGATGGAGCTGAAAACCACGGCACGAAAACTACGTGACAAATGCACAAGCTTCAGTAACAGATTCGATCAACTGGAAGAAGGGGTATCAGTGATAGAAGATCAAATGAATGAAATAAAGCGAGAAGAGAAGTTTAGAGAAAAAAGAAAAAAAGAAACGAACAAAGCCTCCTAGAAATATGGGACTATGTGAAAAGATCAAATCTACATCTGATTGGTGTACCTGAAAATGATGGGGAGAATGGAACCAAGTTGGAAAACACTTTGCGGCATATTATCCAGGAGAACTTCCCCAACATAGAGAGGCAGGCCAACGTTCAAATTCAGGAAATACAGAGAACGCCACAAAGATACTCCTCGAGAAGAGCAACTCCAAGACACATAATTGTCAGATTCACCAAAGTTGAAATGAAAGAATAAATGTTAAGGGCAGACAGAGGGAAAGGTTGGGTTACCCACAAAGGGAAGCCCATCAGACTAATAGCAGATATCTCGGCAGAAACTCTACAAGCCAGAAGAGAGTGGGGGCCAATATTCAACATTCTTAAAGAAAAGAATTTTCAACCCAGAATTTCATATCCAGCCAAACTAAGTTTCATAAGTGAAGGAGAAATAAAATCCTTTACAGATAAGCAAAGCTGAGAGATTTTGTCACCACCAGGCTTGCTCTATAAGAGCTTCTGAAGGAACACTAAACATGGAAAGGAACAACAGGTCCCAGCCACTGCAAAAACATGCCAAATTGTAATGACCTGAAAGATCTGTAAAGATCGATGTTAGGAAGAAACTGTATCAACTAATGAGCACAATAACCAGCTAACATCATAATGACAGGATCAAGTTCATGCATAACAATATTAACCTTAAATGTAAATGGGATAAATGATCCAATTAAAAGACACAGACTGGCACATTGGATAAAGAGTCAAGACCCATCTCACGTGCAGAGACACACATAGGCTCAAAATAAAGGCATGGAGGAAGATCTACCAAGGAAATGGAAAACAAAAAAAGGCAGGGGTTGCAATCCTAGTCTCTGATAAAACAGACTTTAAACCAAGAAAGATCAAAAGAGACAAAGAAGGCCATTACATAATGGCAAAAGGGATCAATTCAACAAGAAGAGCTAACTGTCCTAAATATATATGCACCCAATACAGGAGCACCCAGATTCATAAAGCAAGTCCTTAGAGACTTACAAAGAGACTTAGACTCCCACACATTAATAATAGGAGACTTTAACACCCCACTGTCAATATTAGACAGATCAACGAGACAGAAAGTTAACAAGGATATCCAGGAATTGAACTCAGCTCTGCACCAAGCGGACTTAATAGATATCTACAGAACTTCCCACCTCAAATCAACAGAATATACGTTCTTCTCAGCACCATATCACCTTTATTCCAAAATTGACCACATAGTTGGAAGTAAAGCACTCCTCAGCAAATGTAAAAGAACAGAAATTATAACAAACTGTCTCTGAGACCACAGTGCAATCAAGCTGGAACTCAGGATTAAGAAACTCACTTAAAACCGCTCAACTACATGGAAACTGAACAACCTGCTCCTGAATGACTACTGGGTACATAACGAAATGAAGGCAGAAATAAAGATGTTCTTTGAAATCAAAGAGAACAAAGATACAACATAACAGAATCTCTGGGACACATTTAAAGCAGTATGTAGAGGGAAATATATAGCCCTAAATGCCCACAAGAGAAAGCAGGAAAGATCTAAAATTGACACCCTAACATCACAATTAAAAGAACTACAGAAACAAGAGCGAATACATTCAAAAGCTAGCAGAAGGCAAGAAATAACTAAGACCAGAGCATAACTGAAGGAGATAGAGACATGAAAAACCCTCCAAAAAATCAATGAATCCAGGAGTTGGTTTTTTGAAAAGATCAACAAAATTGCTAGACCGCTAGCGAGACTAATAAAGAAGAAAAGAGAGAAGAATCAAATAGATGCAATAAAAAATGATAAAGGGGATATCACCACCAACCCCACAGAAATACAAACTACCATCAGAGAATACTATAAACACCTCTATGCAAATGAACTAGAAAACCTAGAAGAAATGGATAAATTCCTAGACACTTACACTCTCCCAAGACTAAACCAGGAAGAATTTGAATCCCTGAATAGACCAAAAACAGGTTCTGAAATTGAGGCAATAATTAATAGCCTACCAACCAAAAAAAGTCCAAGACCAGATGGATTCACAGCTGAATTCTACCAGAGATACAAGGAGGAGCTTGTACCATTCCTTCTGAAATGATTCCAATCAATAGAAAAAGAGGGAATCCTCCCTAACTCATTTTATGAGGCCAATATCATCCTGATACCAAAACCTTACAGAGACACAACAAAAAAAGAGAATTTTAGACCAGTATCCCTGATAAACCTCGATGCAAAAATCCTCAATAAAATACTGGCAAACCGAATCCAGCAGCACATCAAAAAGGTTGTTCACCATGATCAAGTGGGCTTCATCCCTGGTATGCAAGGCTGGTTCAACATATGCAAATCAATAAACGTAATCAAGCATATAAACAGAACCGAAGACAAAAACCACATGATTATCTCAATAGATGCAGAAAAGGCCTTTGACAAAATTCAACAGTGCTTCACGCTAAAAACTCTCAATAAATTAGGTACTGATGGGACATATCTCAAAATAATAATAACTGTTTATGACAAACCCACAGCCAATATCATACTGAATGGGCAAAAACTGGAAGCATTCCCTTTGAAAACTGGCACAAAACAGGGATGCCCTCTCTCACCACTCCTATTCAACACAGTGTTGGAGGTTCTGGCCAGGGCAATCAGGTAACAGAAAGAAATAAAGGGTATTCAATTAGGAAAAGAGGAAGTCAAATTGTCCCTGTTTGCAGATGACATGATTGTATATTTAGAAAACCCCATTGTCTCAGCCCAAAATCTCCTTAAGCTGATAAGCAAGTTCAGCAAAGTCTCAGGATACAAAATCAATGTGCAAAAATCACAAGCATTCTTATACACCAATAACAGATAAACTGAGAGCCAAATTATGAGTAAACTCCCATTCACAATTGCTTCAAAGAGAATAAAATACTTAGGCATCCAACTTACAAGGGATGTGAAGGACCTCTTCAAGGAGAACTACAAACCACTGCTTAATGAAATAAAAGAGGACACGAACAACTGGAAGAACAGTCCATGCTCATGGATAGGAAGAATCAATATCCTGAAAATGTACATACTGCCCAAGGCAATTTATGGATTCAATGGCATCCCCATTAAGCTACCAATGACTTTCTTCACAGAATTGGAAAAAACTAAAGTTCATATGGAATCAAAAAAGAGCCCACATTGCCAAGACAATGCTAAGCCAAAAGAACAAAGCTGGAGGCATCATGCTACCTGACTTCAAACTATACTACAAAGCTACAGTAACGAAAACAGCATGGTACTGCTACCAAAACAGAGATATAGACCAATGGAACAGAACAGAGCCCTCAGAAATAATACCACATATCTACAACCATGTGATCTTTGACAAACCTGACAAAAACAAGAAATGGGGAAAAGATTCCCTATTTAATAAATGGTGCTGGGAAAACTGGCTAGCCATATGTAGAAAGCTGAAACTGGATCCCTTCCTTACACCTTATACAAAAATTAATTCAAGATGGATTAAAGATTTAAGTGTTAGACCCAAAACCATAAAAGCCCTAGAAGAAAACCTAGGCAATACCATTCAGGACATAGGCATGGGCAAAGATTTCATGTCTAAAACACCAAAAGCAATGGCAACAAAAGCCAAAATTGACAAATGGGATCTAATTAAACTAAAGAGCTTCTGCACAGCAAAAGAAACTACCATCAGAGTGAACAGGCAACCTACAGAATGGGAGATAATTTTTGCAATCTACCCATCTGACAGAGGGCTAATATCCAGAACCTGCAAAGAACTCAAACAAATTTACAAGAAAAAAACAACCCCATCAAAAAGTCAGAGAAGGATATCAACAGACACTTCTCAAAAGAAGACATTTATGTAGTCAACAGATACATGAAAAAATGCTCATCATCACTGGCCATCAGAGATAAGAAAATCAAAACCACAATGAGATACCATCTCACACCAGTTAGAATGGTGATTATTAAAAAGTCAGAAAGCAACAGGTGCTGGAGAGGATGTGCAGAAATAGGAATGCTTTTACACTGTTGGTGGGAGTGTAAACTAGTTCAACTATTGTGGAAGACAGTGTGGCAATTCCTCAAGGATCTAGAACTAGAAATACCATTTGACCCAGCCATCCCATTACTGGGGATATACCCAAAGGACTATAAATCATGCTGCTATGAAGACACATGCACACGTATGTTTATTGTGGCACTATTCACAAAAGCAAAGACTTGCAGCCAACCCAAATGTCCATCAATGACAGACTGGATTAAGAAAATGTGGCACATACACACCATGGGATACTATGCAGCCATAAAAAAGGATGAGTTCATGTCCTTTGTAGGGACATGGATGAAGCTGGAAACCATCATTCTCAGCAAACTCTCACAAGAACAGAAAACCAAACACTGCATGTTCTTACTCATATGTGGGAATTGAATAATGAAAACACTTGGACACAGGAAGTGGAATGTCACACACTGGGGCCTGTCGTGGCGTGGGGGTAGGGGGGAGGGATAGCATTAGGAGATATGCCTAATGTAAACGAGTTAATGGGTGCAGTACACCAACATGGCACATGTATAGATATGTAACAAACCTGCACGTTGTGCACATGTACCCTAGAACTTAAAGTATAATCAAAATTTAAAAAATGAAAAAATGAAAGGTAATGACTATAAAATACAAAAAAAAAAAAATAATAATTTCTTCCCCTTGCAAATTCTTTGTCTCTTGTTCTTTCCTCAAACTCTGAAATCATCTTGATGGTGACTAAAGCGCCCTGTTGAGCATGTTGCAGGTTTAAAACTGGCACAAAAAAATCATAACACATTTAATAAAAAGTGCAAACATTATCAGTGATTTGATTTAGACCAATTTGATTTCTTATGTCTATTGAATCATTTGCAGGGCTGCTGACAGACCTACCAGAGCACTGGCCTGGAAGGCAGAAGTGGTAAATATTAACTAGCTTTGTGACCTTGGGCAAATAGTTCATATGATCAGACTTGTGTTTTCTAAGAATTTTATCTCCTAGAACTTAAAAGTTATCTTAAAGGTGTACAGTGGCTCAATTATTCCAAGCAACCACCCAGACATGTGCACTTTTATTAGATGATATCGCCCTCTGCTGGATACCTGCTGAGTCTGCACTGGGCGTTCTTTCCCAAAGCAACTCTCTTGTTTTGCTTCCTTTAATTTAGCACTGCGGAGCTGAGCGGGGTGGCTTATGCCTGGAATTCCAGCTACTCAGGAGACGGAGGCAGCAGTTATCTCTTGAGCCCAGGAGTTTGAGGCAGCAGTGAGCTATGATTGTGCCACCGCACTCCAACCTGGGTGACAGAGTGAGACCCCATCTCTTAATATTTTTTTTTCTTTCTTTAAGGATAGACACGCCTCTGTATATCACTCCATGAGCTGCAGTATTTCATGATCAGTGAGGCACACGTGTAGGGAGAGGGAATTGGAAAAGTCCCTTCACTTTTATTATTTTACTAAAATAAAAAAGTTACACTGTATCATAGAATTATAGTTAGGACTGTAGATATCATGCTAAAAATTTCCAACCCGTACTGTATACTGTTTTCAAATACATAATTATATTGGAAGAATATAAAAACACAGGCAGGAACTGTACACACCAACTTTAGAATAGAGGTTGCGCCTGGGAAGGGAGGGAGGTAAGTGGTAATGGGAAGGAGGGACTTTTACTGTGTCTGTAATGCCTTATTTTTTTAAAAAAGGAGGATCTAAGCCAATTTGGCAAAATATTTATTTAACATTTGGCCTTGGTGGGGCAGATGTCATTAATAATAATTTTATGTTCTCATGCCACTTTTTTCACATGTGCCATGTAGAAATCTCCCTTTCCAATCCTTTACTGATATTTTGAGCAGATCTCATAAATGTTGATGTTGCTTTTAGGTATTAATTTATAGCCTCCTTTAAAAGCCCTTAAAATGCTCAGAGTGATCTAAACAAAAGCTTTAATCACTCATTCAAATGAAAGCATCCCTGCCCTTGCCTGGCTTGAACCTGACAGGCTCAGACACTTGCAGTGTCAGCCTCTTCTACACTGCTCTGACCTGCTCTGTGCTGTCCTTGATCTTCAAGGTGCTGTGGGGCAGGAAGGAGAGAGGACAGATACCTCTTACTCTTACTTGACTGGCTCAGTTTGCAGTTTGGGTTGATGACCTCTTGCAGTGGCAGATACCCGTGTGATGTGAGAGCACATCTGGAGCTATTTGGAGACCTCCTGTCCCTGAGGGAACCTGTCTCTGTACCTTTCTCTGACACCATCTGCCACTCCTGCCTCTGGTGGTACACCCCACACAGACCCTTTCTGCTGGGTCACCTGGCAGATAGACCTTTTGGGTAGAGTTGTTTTTGGATGCTGCAAGCTTGCTATCTTCTATGGGGCCCCTTCTGGCTTTAGGAACCATATCTCCCTATGGTCAGAGGTACTGCAGCCCATCCTTGAAACCTCCTCCCCTCCTGGCACCTCCAGACATTATCAGCCTCTATGTCCTCCAGGCTCCAGGGAATCTTGTCAAGTGGCCCTCACATGGAGTAGGTTGGAGAGGACCTACCACCCATGGCAAGTGGAGGAGGCTTAGCACTCTAACAACACTGTCCAAAGGGATCCTCTCTACCAATCTTGGGGAATATTTAGCCTTTTCTTTTAAAGCCTGGACATAGTTGGGCATAAGGTGGTGAAAAATATTTTGGATAACCTTTAGCAAGTTTTACCTCAGTGACTTTGTATCTCTTTTAGAATGGACCAGCACATACATCTTTTATTTTACCTCTTGGGTAAGTGTCTGTGCTTTGCAAAAATGTAATTACAAATGGGAGATCTCTGTCTAGAATCCTGTATCTGTGATTTCTAGCTATAGGTATGTGTGCCTTTGCTCTGCAGGGCAGGCTTCATCCTGGACCTCCCTTTGTAATTCTGGACCTTTTTAAATGAGTCTGGTTCACAGGGGTACCAATACATTTGTAAAGCTTGGGCTTTAGGCACATGGTGTTTGTTATACTACTTTTTTGCTATATGGAAATATTTCTTAATACCATTTAAGAAGTTATTCTAATCCACTCCACAGGATTCTACTTGCAAGGACACTAAGATCCAGATAGGCTAAGCCATCTGCCCAATTCACACATCCAGACCTAGAACCGAAACTCCCAGGTGCCCAGCCTTGGCTACACTGCCTTGAAATCTGTTTATCATCTACCCAGAATACAGAAGTGTAGTGCTCAGTGTCTTTTTGAATTGATATGATTGTAAGGTTAAAAATATTCTTAGCTTAATTAATAGCAAGGGGACTAGCTGTATAAGTATTCTTAAAAACCATCAAGTTAGAGGTAACTTTCTGAAATATGGTGGTAGCTTAATCATCGTCCAAAGAATAACAAATATACTTACAAATAAATCCAGGAATAGTACTATGTAATCATGTGCTACATAATGAAGTTTTGGTTAATAATGGACTGTGTATAAGATTACCATACTCTACTTTTTATCATTATTTTAGAGTGTAGTCCTTCTACTTATAAGAAAAGTTAACTGTAAACAGCCTTGGGCAGGTCCTTCAGGAGATATTCCAGAAGAAAGTATTATTATCACAGGAGAAAACAGCTCCTTGCATGTTATTGCCCCTGAAGATCTTCCAGTGGGACAAGATGGGAGATGGAGACAGTGATACTGATGATCCCAACACCGTGTTGGCCTAGGTTAATGTGTGTGTTTGTGTCTTAGTTTTTAACAAAAAGTTTAAACAGTAAAAAAAAAAAAAAAAAAAAGAAACTGAAAACAGAAACATGCTTGTACAATAGGCTTATAAAGAAAGAAAATATTTTTGAATAGTTGTACGATATGTTTGTGTTTGAAGCTAAGTGTTATTACAAGAGTCCCAAAGTCAAAAAAATTAAAAAGCTTATAAAGTAAAAAAGTTACAGCAAGCTAAGATTAATTTCTTATTGAAGACATTTTTAAAAAATGAATTTGGTGTAGCCTGTGTACAGCGTTTATACAGTAGTCTACAGTAGTGTATAGTAATGCCCCAGGCCTTCACATTCACTCACCACTCACTCCCCGACTTAGAGCAACTTCCAGTCCTTCAAGCTCCTTTTATGATAAGTGCCCTATATAAATGTACCCTTTATTCTCTCATATCCTATTTTTACTGTACCTTTTTGCTTAGATATGTTTAGATGCACAAATACTTGCCATTGTGTTATAATTGGCTACAGCATTAAGTACAGTGACGTGCTACACAGTTTTGTAGCCTAGGAGCAATAGGGTATGCCAGATAGCCTAGGTGTATAGCAAGCAGTAACATCTGAGTTTGTGTAGGTACACTCTGATGTTCACACAGTGACAAAATCAACCAGCAATACATTTCTCAGGATATATTCTTGTTATTAAGTGACTTGTGACTATAATTACAAATCAATCCGGAAATGGCAAAAGTTTACACATAGATCCAAATCATTAGTACACACACACATACACACACATATAAACACATAATGACATGAAGTCATTGTGAGACTGAAGACACATTATTCTAATTACCTGATAATTTTGGTAATGAACAGTTAAACTTATTCTAGTTTTTAAAAAGCAAACCTGTGTAAGTCATGGTCCAACACAGAGCTCATTAAACACTTTATTATGTCATTGAAAGCTTCAGCAGCCTTCTGTCTTCCTGGGATTGTTTTCACAAGTCCCTCCATTTATTTGTTCATCCATCCATCCATCCATCCATCCATCCATCCATCCATCCATCCATCTATCCACCCATCCATCCATCCATGCATCCATCCAACAAACTTTTAGTTAGTGCCTGACATGTCTGTCACACTTCTGCCCCCAAACCTGATGACCTTTTCTTTCTGAAACACATCCCACCCAGGTATCAGCGTACTTGATAAAACTAACCATTTACGATAGTTTGCCTCTACTGTAGTCTGCCAAAAGGTAATGGCCTCAAGTTGCCAAGGCCTTTAGGGTTAATGATGAGAACGGATCTAAATTGTGATGAAAGGTGAGAAAACTCTTTAGAAATTTAAAGGTGCACCCAAATGTAATAGATTTTTACTAAGTTGTGGAGTTTTTGATGTTGTTTCCCTCATGCCCCACTTCTCTTGCTCTCTTCTTGCTCACTGGTGGTTCATGGGTTCTTACCCTTGTTCATTTGTTTCTATTCTGACACACCGTGTCTTTCTGCTTGAAAATAGGTATTTCTGGCAGTGAGGAGGTGAGTGTGGCACCTGTTGAGGACTCTATGGTGTGTGTGCATGTGTGTGTAAGTGTGCATGGGTGTGTGCACAAGAAGCCTGGTGTTTCAACTTTTAAGTGAGACACACATATGAATCTATTCTACTATTAGCAAACATTCAAAGAGGTGGAAGTTCAGAATGCTTCACATTAGGTCCACAGTTTTTCAAAAATCATTTTTAGGACTTTAAAATTATTTAAGAAGTAAATCGTGTGATTTAAAGTATATGCCGCAATTTAACTATCTATTAGGATGAATACTGTTCTCTTAGGAGAACAGCTTTCTTCAGTTCACTGAGGGGGAGAGACTAAATTCTTTGAAATTTTCAATCTTTTGTTAAGAGTTTGCAAACACGTGAAACAAGTGCACATTTTACATGAGTAGAGAGCTGCAGCAAGAGCGTGGGATTGGGGAGAGAGCATGGCTGGTTGCTTAGAGCAGGTCTCCCAAACCACTGTTCCTGTGGTGAGGTCACATGGGCAGGACAGGTCCTCAGCATTGCTCCTCACAAATGCAGTTTTGTGGGTGTTGAGCACAAGATTCCGTGTGTGTGTGTGTGTGTGTGTGTGCGCGCGCGCGTGCATGTGCCTGCATGTACCTATTAACATCTCATAGAATTAGTTTTCCATGAAAATCAGCTTGGGAGATTCTGGCCTAGGTAACCAATAATGGTAATTGTGATCAGAACATTCTTTTTCTTGGATGGCACCAAAATTACCATGAGGTTTTCAGAATCTCCCTCCTCTGGTTTTCATGAACATCATTATTTTTGTTGATGCAACTCTAAATATTATGAATAACTGGACAGCACAAATGTTACCAACTTACATTATGATTTCTCTGCGCAGAGTTAGAAGACATTCCTCTCCCTAAATGAAATGGGGGAAACATCTTATTCTCACTGGGAATAGTGAAGTACTCCTGTAGATGACTCATCTTATTTTCTTATTCACATTGATTGAATTCACATTTGAAGAGTGAGTGGGTAAAATGTGTCTCCCCAAAATTCATTTCCATCTGAAACCTCAGAATGTGACCTCATTTGGAAATAAGGTCTTTGCAGATGAAATTAATTAAGAATTTCAAGGTGAAATCATCCTGGATTTAGGGTGGACCTAAATCCAATAACTGGTGACTTTAAAATAGAAAGGAGAGGGATATCCGACAAGGGAGATTCATAGAGACGGCCATGTGAAGACAGAGGCAGAGGGTGGAGTGGTGTAGCTACAAGCCAAAGAATTCCAAGGATTTCTGGGAGCTACCAGAAGCTGGAATAAGTAAGGAACAATTCTTCCCTAGAGCCTTCCAAGGGAGTGTGGCCCTGCCTACACCTTGATTTTGAACTTCTGGCCTCTAGAACTGTGACATTTTTATTGTTTTAAGCCACCAAATTTGTGATTTTTACAGTAGCCTTAGGAAACTAATAAGAAGGCAATATTTTTGTTACTTTCGCCAAAGTATTCTGTAGCTCATGACTCATTCATTATATTTGGTACAAGGGGTCTTACACTGATGAGTGAGTTGTATCCCAAATTTGTTTGGGACTCAGCTTAAATTTTCCCATAGATTACTAATAAAAATATGGTGACTATATTCTCAAGATAGTCATTCATTCACTTACTTATTCATTAAAAATATACACGCGTACATAGCATTCCTAAAATTAATGAGTCAAGAAACATCTTCACAAGGGCTTACTTACTCATATGATAGCCCAAGTTATAGCAGTAGCCTGAATTCTGGAATAGAGTTTTTTAGTGCAGGACAGAGGAAATCAAAAAAGTTACTTCTTCTTCTTTCTGGGACATAGAACTAATCAGGCCTTCTTGTTTTTTTTTTTTTTTCTTTGAGACGGAGTCTTCCTCTGTGGCCCAGGCTGAAGTGCAGTGCGATCTCATCTCACTGCAAGCTCTGACTCCTGGGTTCACGCCATTCTCCTGCTTCAGCCTCCCGAGTAGCTGGGACTACAGGCTCCCGCCACCACGCCTGGCTAATTTTTTTTGTATTTTTAGTAGAGATGGGATTTCACCGTGCTAGCCGGGATGATCTCGATCTCCTGATGTCGTGATCCACCTGTCTTGGCATACTAAAGTGCTGGGATTACAGGCATGAGCCAACGTGCCCGGCTTTTTTTTTTTTTTTCTTTTTTTTTAAGTAGATAAAGTGTGTATTCAACATTCTCCCCTTAGTCTGTGTGACACATGGTTTCCTCATGTGCCTTTACCTTATCCCTGCCCCTGCCCCACTCTACAGAGGACCCCTCACTCTCAACTCATTACTATCATTGCCTGCACAACCTTCTAAAAGGCAATCACTCCCTGTGAGGTTTACCTTTTCTAGAATTTGGTTAATCAGTCAGATTACTTCTAGTTTATATTAATGGATACATACTTGACTTTCTTATAATCTAGGGACATTGGCATTTTAAAAGAATACTTGTGTATTTGTTACTTACCATACTTCCTTTCAGTAAAAGTTGGACTGATCTTTAATGCTTTATATTTAAAAACAAAGTAGTTTCATCAGAATGCTGCTGCATGTTTACAGTGCTTGGGTTGGTCTGTGGGGGCCGGTGTTGCACTATCCCTGGGATGAGGGGCAACAGCGAATGGCCTGAAGGTCTCATCTGGGAGATCAAGGTTAAGGGGAGTGGGGTCTAGTTTCAAGGCATTGAGGCAAGTGGAGGAGAGTGAGCCCTGGTCCACTGGTACTGACTGAGGTGACACCCATGTCACAGAGTTCTCTCTGATCCTGGGACTCACACTGGGGACTCTGAGTGAAGAAGAGGGGAGGGAGGTTGGCCCAGTCACTCCACATCAATTGTACTGCAGAGAGAAATAGGAAGGAGTGTCCTCACCAATTAGCCATCCCTGTCTTTTAAAAGTCTGGATTAATATTTCGGATCTCAAAAGCAAGGGAAACAATCCAAATCGTATGAAGAAAAAGTACAAGGCTAGAATAAGGTGTGATCACACCACTACACTCCAAGTTGGGTGACAAAGTGACACCCTGTCTCAAAAAAAAAAAAGTACAAAATATTACTTTATCCACTGCTTTCTCAGCCCCTCAAGATAGCTAGCCAATCAATAGCTGTGTCTATCCTTCCACATCGCATGTGAACAGGTACACAATTGTTCTTTTTTACTTGATCTCTTTTGTCTTTAAAAAAATGAATTATACTATAAACATTATACCACGGACTTATCTCTGGGCAACATGGATATGTATCTCATTCACTTTGTTTAGTAATTACCTAACATCCCATTGCATGGACCTATTGAACTTTACTTAATCATTTCCTTGTTGATAGATATTTATCCGATACCCTCCCTACCCAAGTTTTGACACCAAAAATATCCTTTTACACACATCTGTACATATTGGTGTCCTTATTTTTTGTAACATAAGATTTCCCAAAGTGGATTCCTGGGCAAAGAGGTATATTTAAAAGATGTTTCCAGCTTACTTTCCAAAAATATTGCTGCATTTTACACTCCTATCCACAGTGGAAGAATGCCTGTTCCTGACAGCTTTGCCAGCACTGGGTGACATCACTTTTTTATTTTTGCCAGCCAGATGGATGAAGTTTTCTTATTGCTGGTTTTACTTGTTTTTCTCACCCAGAAACTTTCCTAGGTGTTGGGGAAAAAAAGAATCTGCTGGCTTCTAGTTTACAAACACAGCCATTGGAAATTGATAGACCTGTTTTAAATCCTGGCTCCGCCAATTCCTACCTTTGTGATCTTGGGAAAATTAATTAAGTTTTCTAGTTTCGGTTTTGTGATCTATAAAACTGTTGTAACTATTAAATAAAGTAATGCACATAAGCATATAACACAGTTTCTAACAGCTCCAAGAACTCAACACATGGTAGTTATTATTATTATAATTAATAAATAATGATACAAAGGGCTGGAGATGGAACTGCAGAGTCATTAGTCTATTACTGCCCTTGATCACCAAAGTGGTCGTCTCAATTTACAAACTAAGTTTAAATGAATTACCAGTGCATTTAGAATCCATTTGTTTTAATTTTATAGGGATAGTTTGTTATTCTTCATGAAGTTATTCAATTAAGACTTTTAAAAAAGGTAATTGATATATTATAAGTACTATCCCAAGCATTATGGATTTATGAGTAAAGATACATCAGGCTAAGTTATGGTAACAAACAATATTAAAATTTTGGTGGCCTAAAACACAAAAGTTTATTTCTTGTTCTTACTACATGTCCACTGAGGGTCACTCTCGGTCATCTAGTCCTCATTTGGGAACTTACTGTGATCCAGTAGCCGCTATCTGGCAGAGGGAAAAGAGTGCATGACAAATGCAGGTTAATTCTTAAGGCTCTTGCCCTGAAATGCACATCATTTCTGCTCACACTTCATTGGCCAATGATAGATGGGAAGTGTCATCATGCTCCAGGAAGGAGAGAGCTGGATATTTATGAACTGTCCTAGTGATGACCATGCAAGATAAAGATGAAAAAGAGAAAGTTTTGTCTCTGAAGGAGCTTCTAGTTGGAAAGGAAGAAGGGCATTCAGACAAATAATTTTAATTATTTACTATTTTAATTATTACTGGAGATGAAGAGGGAGGAAAGACTAATTCGGCTTGGTGTTGGGGACAGGGAAAGTTTTCACAGAAATGTTGATGCTGGAGTTTTTTATTTTATTATATTATTTTTTAAAATTTTGATAAAATACACATAACAAAATTTATCATCTTAACATTTTTTAAGTGTACAGTTCAGTGGCACTAATTTTATTCACCATGTTGTACCACTGTCATCTCCATCCATCCACAAAGCACTTTAATCTTGCAAAATCAAAATGCTACATCCATTAAACAATGACTCTCCATTTCCCTAATCCCTCAGCCTCTGGAAACCATCATTCTACTTTTTGTCTCTATGAATCTGACTACCTCTAGGTACCTTTTATAAGTGGAATGACACCATATTTGTCTTTTCTTGTGTGACTGACTTATTCCACTTAGCACAATGTCCTCAAGGTTCATGCATGTTGTTGTATGTGTCAGAATTTCTTTTTGTGGCTGGATAATATTTCATTGTAGGTATATACTACATCTTGTTTGTTCATTCATCTGTCAATGGACATTTAGGCTGTTTCCACCTTGTGGCTATAGTGAAGAATGCTTCTATGAACATGGGTGTACACATATCTGCTTGAGTCACTACTTTCAATTCTCTTGGGTATACACCCAGAAATGCAATTGCTGGATCTGATTCTTGAGTTTTAAAGGATAAGAAGTTCACCAGGAAGACCAGTTGGGAGGAATATGCCGAGGAAGGAGAAGAGCCAGTGCCAAGGCTGAGAAATGAGAGGGAACCAAGTACTGGGAGCAGCAGTTTGCTGTGGTTGAAAGATCAAGTGGTGGAGGAGTTTTTGGAGTGAAACTGGGGCTGGAGGGTAGAAGTTCAGGAGCTTGGCTTTGACTTCACAGCTCTTGTGGGACCCTCTTAATGACAGTGTCACCCTGTCAGCTGAACACATGGTTTGGAAGGTTCACTGAGAGCCCTGCCAAAAGAGTTTAAACAATTTTTCTGTAATCAACTCATTTTAAATAATTTAGAAAATATCTAGTATGTTGTTGATACTCAAGAAATTGCTTAATAATGGTAATTTAAACAGAAGAAAATAACAGAGAAAATTCCTATGATCTTTCCAAACTCTGAGTTTCTTTAATGCCTCGAAGACTTCTTGCATCCTTTTCCAATTAAATAAAGTACAATATCAGGCAGCTGTTGTCACAAATGGCCAAATTGCTTTTCTTAAGTGGCTATTTTTATGCTCTTTTTGCTTCCAGACAGAACTTTAATAGCATTAAGTACACTCAAACAGAAGAAGAAAGTAAATAAAAAATTCCAATAGCTGTTAACTTTGGACAACGAACATGTAACATCTCCATGCCAGCTGTGTTCACCCAGAGGTTTTCTATCACAGAAAAAACTTATTAAACTCTTTATAAAGGCAAAACTATACTGTAGAAATCTAAATATGCCAGTACTTTATTAAGAATCAGATAATTTGTGTTAGACTTACACATTCAAGGTTCTTATAAAAACCACTTGCTGGAGAGAGAGAGAGATCAATCTGGTTGTGTTCCAGAAGCAGTGTTGTTTGAAATGGTACAGTATTCTCTTTTGGCCTTCCTCAAGTCAAGAATTGGTTGGATCTACTAAAGCTGTCCTTTTCAGGGCCTTGCAGTGTTTAAGAACAATGTCTGGATTTTCTTCAGCTGACTTGGGGCAAAGACAAGTGGAAGAACCTGTTTCAGATGAAACCAAGAGTTGCGTTTATACAATTTTACCCTGAATGACCGACTCAATTGGAATGTTCCAAATCATCTTTGAGTGAGGCTGGACCCTGGTGAATATCATACTGTTTCTTCCCCAAGTTGCCCACCTGCTAGTGGAGGTGAAATCAAGTTTAATAAAATATAAAGCAATGTTGACGGAGAGAAAGCAGACATCACAAACATAACTGTAGTTAGAGTTAGTACTTTGGTGGTGGTGGCTTGCTTTTATGGAACATGTGTGCTTTTGTTTCTGTTTTTTTTTTTTTTTTTTTAAATATATTTTTTCTCTTCAGTGAAAGGAAGGAAAACATTCTTTTTTCTGACCTAATGTGATGTTGTTTGAGGACAAAATTTTGTCCCTTTGGTCAGAACCCTTGTAGCGTGCCTCCAGAGGAGGTCATAAAGTCCTTTACTTAGGCCTTACTACTAAGGTTGGTAGTCAGGAATGTAACTTTGTTGTCTATTAGATGGGGTAGAGAATGAGAATATGTGACTCTTATCGATCAGATTAGGTATATTGATACTTCAGGTGCCAATCAGAGGTCAAACTTGTGTTATTACAACCCAGTATCCACCAAAATCACAGGCGAAATGCTGATACATTAAAGATAAAGTCATTGCTTTGTTTTATGTTGTTTGTTGTCAATATGTTAATATGAAAATATGCAGTTGTCCAGGATTTCTAAGCTCTAGCCCTTCATTGAGTTAGATGATGTTCAGGAGCCCCAGGAGGTCTGGACTCTAGTCAACTCCATGGCTGAATTGTGTGATTAGGATGTGTTTTCACATCTGTAAAGTGGGAATAGTGAAGCCTGCTAGGCTTACTTCACAGTGTAGTTGTGTATATCAGATATATGCGAAATATGAAGTTCTGGCCAGGCATGGTGGCTCATGCCTGTAATCCCAGCACTTTGGGAGGCCAAGGCAGGTGGATCACCTGAGGTCAGGAGTTTGAGATCAGCCAACATGGTGAAACTCCATCTCTACTAAAAAATACAAAAATTAGCTGGGCACGATGGCAGGCACCTGTAATCCCAGCTACTTGGGAAGCTGAGGCAGGAGAATCACTTGAACCCAGGAGGCGGAGGTTGCAGTGAGCTGAGATTATGCCATTGCACTACAGCCTGGGAGACAGAGCAAGACTCCATTTCAAAAAAAAAAAAAAAAAGAAATATGAAGTCCTATATATAAGAGACTTGTTAAGGAATTACTAGAAAAGAAGCAAGCTCAGATAGACACATTTGGTATCATCAAATCAGTAGCAAGGGAATCTTTAAGGATAGCTGTTTCCTAAATTGGTATGGAACCTCCCTCCTGCCCTTTAAGCCAGGGTGACTAAATACACTCTATGAATCCAAGAATATTCCATAACTCTGAGGTCACTGCATGGGCCTCTTTGCTTGGAATCAGTCTCTTTTGCTTTGGTCTTCTATTTGCCAAATTTGAACTCCTGTCTATTTGTCTATTTACTTTGCTCTGATTCTGCATCTGGACCTGGTGTTCAATTTGGTTGCCCAGAGCTTAGACTCTCCCCTCTCCTAGTTGAATTTAGCTTGGATTACCCATGGGCATTGTCACAGCTCCCTAGGCTGACAGCAAGTTTAGTTCAGCCATTGCCCCACCACAAATAGGGAACTGAGCAGTGTGAGTGTCAAATGCTGGAACCAGCCTTCCTATGATATAAGCCAGTAAACATGGATTGGTCTCATAGATCAATGTGAATGTAATTCCCTTGTCGGTATACTCAACCTCAGTATAGAGTTGTGTCTTCATCGTGGGGAGTGGATGCACAGGAGAGCCAGGGGAGCCATCTGGCCTGTAAGTATACCTTGAAATGCCAGACATATACAAGCAGATTTTCTCTTATGGACCAATATTGTTCAATTTTATCTGCTAATTTTGCCTCAATTATGAGTGTCTGTGTAGATCTTCCTTAGAATAGGAGAAAATTTTTGCAAACTATCCATCTGACAAAGAATTAATAACCAGAATATATAAGGAGCTCAAGCAACTCAATGGGGGAAAAAATCTAACAATCCAATTTAAAAATGGGAAAAGATCTGAATAGACATTTCTCAAAAAGAGACATACAAATGGCAAACAGGTATATGAAAAAGTGCTCGAAATTATTGATCATCAGTGAAATGCAAATAAAAACTACAATGAGATATCATTTCACCACAGTGAAAATAACTTTTAGTAATGAATACTTGTGAGCATGTGGAGAAAAGGGAACCCTTCTACAATGTTGGTGAGAATGTCAATGAGTACAACCACTATGGAGAACAGTATGGAGGTTCCTCAAAAAACTACAAATAGACCTACCATATGATCCAGCAATCCTACTCCTAGGTATATCTCCCCAAGAAAGGAAGTCGGTATATAAAAGAGATATCTGCACTATTATGTTTATTGCAGCACTATTCACAATGGCCAAGATTTGGAAGTAACCTAAATGTCCATCAACAGATGAATGAATAAAGAAAATGTGGTACATATACACAATGGAGTACTATCCAGCCATATGAAAAAATGAGATTCTGTCATTTGCAACCACATGGATGGAACTGGAGCACATTATGTTAAGTGAAATAAGCCAGACACAGAAAGACAAACTTTGCATGTTCTCACTCATTCATGGGAGCTAAAAGTTAAAACAATTGAACTTATGGAGGCAGAGAGTAGAATGATGGTTACCAGAGGCTGAGAAGGGTAGTTGTGAGGGAGGGGGTTGTCAAGTGGTGTTGGTTAATGGGTACAAAAATAAACTAGATAAAATGAATGTGGTTTAGTACTTGATAGCACAACAGGGTGACTACAGTAAAAATACTTTTTTGTACATTTAAAAATAATGAAAAGAGTATAATTGGAATGTTTGTAATATAAGAAATGATACATTCTTGAGATGATGGATACCTCCTTTACCCTGATGTGGTTATTATGTATTGTATGCCAGTTACAAAATATCTCATGTATCCCATAAATATATACACCTACTATGTACCCACAACAATTAAAAAATTGACAATGCCTCCATAATGAAGGCTCCATAAAATGCCTCAATTATGGGGTTCAGAGAGCTTCCAAATTGATGAACACGTGGGAATGTCTGGAGGATAGGGCATCCAGAGAGGGCATTGGAGCTCTGTGGCCTGCCCGGCATTCCTTGCCCTGTATATCTCTTCATCTGGCCCTTCTTCTGTATTCCTTGTAATATCCTTTATAAAAACTGTAAATGTAAAAAAAAATTTTGGGAACCAGACTTCTAAGGAAGAACAGTGGATGCCAAAGAGTAGATGCAATAATAATTCCCTTATTAATCCAGGAACTCAGGGATGAGTGCACAAAACCACATGGTGCATTGTGATGTGTGATTTTGAACTTGGCTGTGTGTTTAGGCATGGTGATCTAGAGAGGGGGGTTCCAGGGCTAGGGTTATTTGCTATGGGCAAACATGTGATTTCCTATGTTCTTTGGACATCTCCTTTAATAAGATCTTTCTTTCCTCATATGAAATTAATTTACTGGAAACATTGCTAAAACATTAGGCAAAGTATTCACCATGTTATCTGGCTTCCAAGGGTGAGTCTTTTCCAGAGTTGCAGATTTAGGATATCGACTTTGGAGAAGGGAAAAGCGAGTGTTCAGTAGTCCAGGGTCACTGTGGGGAGGCCATGGAATTGTTAGAGGCTGGCCTGAGGATTGCATTTAATCTTAGGTCTGGCAAGTGCTTTCCTCCCACGGTCCTCCTTCTAGAGAAACGAGTTGCCAGAAAATTCTCAGAACTGCTGTGACCTTATGATGGTATCATGAAAAAAGGAGCGGGAAAGGGAGAGGGAGCAAATTATTCTTGAAATCCTACAAGTAACTTCTCAGGTACTTTATTATTATTTTTATTATTTTTTGAGACCAGGTTACACTCTGTTGCCCAGGTTGGAGTTCAGTGGCGTGATCATAGCACATTGTAGACTCGAACTCCTGGACTCAAGCGATTCTCTTGCCCCAGTCTCCTGAATAACTGGGGCCATACGCACATGCCAACATGCCCAACTATTTTTTTAAAATTTTAGTAGAGATGAGGTATCACTATGTTTTCCAGGCTGGTCTCGAACTTCTGAGCTGAAGCAATCCTCCCACCTAGCCCTCCCAAAGTGCTGGAATTACAGGTATGAGCCACCATGCCCAGCCATCTAGTACTTTTTTTTTTTTTTTTTTTCAAGACAGAGTCTCACTCTGGTGCTCAGGCTGGAGTGCATTGGTGCAAACTTGGCTTACTTCAACCTCCACCTGCCAGGTTCAAGCGATTATCGTGCCTCAGCCTCCCGAGTAGCTGGGATTACAGGTGTGCACTGTCACACCTGGTTAATTTTTGAATTTTTGGTAGAGACAGGGTTTCACCATGTTGGCCAGGCTGCGCTCGAACTGTCAACCTCAGATGATATGCTCACCTCAACTTCCCAAAGTGCTGGGATTACAGGTGTGAGCTACTGTGCAGAGCCATCAGGCACCTTAAATAGTATTTTCTTTTAAGTTGTTCCTCAAGCCTTTAAAATGTGCCTTACCCCTTATACTGACGTAGGAACTAGATTCATACCAGTAAGACAATGTCCTTGAATCACAGAACTTATTGGTCTGCAAACCTAAATCTGGCTTCCTTCTGGTGCACAACACAGTTGCCCTCTCAATGGAGACATATTAGAACCAGTTAAAAAGCTATTGAAAGTTTTCTGAAACAGGATCTGTGCTTCAAGGTATGCATGTTCCAATCCTGTGGTTGGGACTGAGCTAGTTGGAGCAAACCTGGTGTCTGGTCTTCAAAGCACATATATACATATATAATTTGAACTTGATTACTACATTACTGGTTCTTCATTAATTAGTAAACTTTTTGAAATTTCTAACATGTTTATATCTATATGAGTGTTGTTATTATAGCCTTCCTTTAAAAAACTATCCTTCAACAATAATATAGCAATATATATCAAAATTACGAAAGAACATTCCCTTTCACCCAGCAATTTCCCTTCCAAGAATTTATTCTGCAGATACATTTGTAAATGTGCAAAATGGCATATTAACAAAAGTCTTTTGCAACAAGATTGTAAACAACATAAACATCCATAACTAGGAGTTCTGCTTCACAATGAAACACTTACACACTCATAAAAAAATGAGGAAGTTTTTTATGTATTGATAAGGACAGGTTGACAAGACACACAGTGAAAGAAGCAAGGGACGGAAGTTGTTTATAATATGCTACAGCTATGCACAATTATAGAGGAGATATATGTGTTTTTGCTTGTCTAGGATGGTACCTCCTGGTAGGATACAGAAGAAACTGATAAATCTGACATCCTCAGAGGACAGAGGTGGAGCCAGGGGTAATATTTTTATTAGATTAAATCTCTTTGCAAGTTGGTTATTCATTAGATGGTGAAGGAATGGGAAAGGAAAGGGAAGATTCACAAGACAACTTTCTTACTTCTGGACTGGAGGAAAGGATGGTTGTACCAATTGCAAGATAGAATATCTGAGGGGAAAGATTGAGATGGACTATCCAGGTGGAGATTGCTACAGTTAGTTGAATATATGGACCCAGAGCTCAAGACAGAAATCTTGTTCTGAATCTAGTGAAATTGGCAGCCCTGGAAAAAACAACCTGTGCTAAATCTTCAGGTGTTGAGCTGCCCTGGGGATCTGCATTCCACTCAATCACTCTCCTTTACCCGTCGTTGGACTTGCTGACCTCCTGTTAGGAAGCCAACTATAGCACAAAGCTCACCAGCATAACCTGCTTTTATAAAAAGAGCTTTTTAAAAGAGTATGTTCTGAGATATTTGTATAAGAAATTATATACAATTTGAGATTTGATTCAAAATATTGCACAGAAGTGAAGGGAAATAGGTGCAGATATAGATGAAACAAGACAGCTTTTAGTGGTAACTGATCAACCTGAGTGATAGGTATTCATTCATGGGTTTATTATAATATTCCATATATATATACACATATGATTGAAAGTTTCTCTAATACAATTTTTTTTTCAAAATACCACTGCCCAGGCCTCACCCCAAGCAATTAAATAAACCAGAAATCCTGGAGTTAGGTTAGGTAACAGTAGAGTTTAAAACTCTGTCAGGGGATGCCACCATACAGCCAGGATTGAGAATTGCTGTTAGTCAAGCTTTAGTTTATCACTGTGCCACCTGTCATTGCATCATTGCTACCATGCTCTCCCTTGCACCCAGCCTCAGTCACCTGTTCCTGAGCCTGTCCACAAATCCTTGCTATCTTAAATCTAGCCTCCTTCAATGGTTCATTCTGAATCCTAGCAAGGAAAGTGGAAAATGAAAATAGAAGAAGACAGACTTTTAAAATACACTGTGAATTCCCTAGTGTTTATTAATTTGAATCACATGATGTCAACAAACACAGCACAATGTCAATTTGCTCCTGCTCAGGCGCAAGCCTTGCAAAGAGATTTAATCTAATAATAATATTACCCCTGGCTCCACCTCTGTCCTCTGAGGATGTCAGATTTATCAGTTTCTTCTGTATCCTACCAGGAGGTACCATCCTAGACAAGCAAAAACACATATATCTCCTCTATAATTGTGCATAGCTGTAGCATATTATAAACAACTTCCGTCCCTTGCTTCTTTCACTGTGTGTCTTGTCAACCTGTCCTTATCAATACATAAAAAACTTCCTCATTTTTTTATGAGTGTGTAAGTGTTTCATTGTGAAGCAGAACTCCTAGTTATGGATGTTTATGTTGTTTACAATCTTGTTGCAAAAGACTTTTGTTAATATGCCATTTTGCACATTTACAAATGTATCTGCAGAATAAATTCTTGGAAGGGAAATTGCTGGGTGAAAGGGAATGTTCTTTCGTAATTTTGATATATATTGCTATATTATTGTTGAAGGATAGTTTTTTAAAGGAAGGCTATAATAACAACACTCATATAGATATAAACATGTTAGAAATTTCAAAAAGTTTACTAATTAATGAAGAACCAGTAATGTAGTAATCAAGTTCAAATTATATATGTATAAAGTACCCATACATATAGTCAAATAATTAAGTACCATACATACATAGTCAAATAATAAATGATGAAAGAATTTACAAATTTACAAATAGATGCAAAATTGATCAATAACCAATTACATTCTACTGGGCATGACTAATTTTTATTCCTATAGGCAAAAATAATTTTCCTTATTGTTAATTTTTTACAACTTATAGAGTTGTCAAATAGCTTAGACAATGAAAATGTTTGAAGATAACCCAGGGGGAGTGTTAGATTGAACACAGAAGAATCCTTTTCTTGCCCCTTCAAAAATCTTTCATGCCTGATGCCCCTCCAGGAAGACTTTATCAACTTACAACTTACTCCCACAATGTGTAAGGAATAGAATCCTCTTTTTAAGACACAAGTCAGATCACAGAATTCTTATTCTTACAACTTTTCCATGGCCCTCCTCTGCTTTCCCGATGAGTGTCTCATACCCTAATAGGCTTACAATGTCCCCCAGGATCTGGCCCTTGAGTACTACTACAGCCTCCTCTTCTCTGGTCACTCTGAAACACTGTCATTCTGGAATGCTCCATGCAGTTTTATGCTTCTAGGCTTTTGCCTACCAACCTCTCTCTGCCTGGAATGATTTTTCCAGCCTGGTCTGTCCCAATAAATGTATTTCTCACATTTTTTCCTTACTTGGTTATTGCTTTGGGGAGTCATTTTTGATGGCACAGTAGAATTGGACTCTCATCCCTGGGTCTCTCTCAATGAACACTCTGTGAAACCCATAATCTGCATAATTTTCAGCTGGGAAGATAGGATGCCTTTTGAGAGCATATGACTAATGGACATAAATGTTTGAAACAACATACTCAATTTCATAAAATCCCAATTCTTCTCTGACCATCTTACACACACTATTCACCAACTGTTTAGAGGGATAAAAAGATGAATTTCATAGTATCCATGAGGGGTCCATTATTTGATGCCTAATGGCCTCCTCAGCACTGTAGCTTGGAGGATGAAGAGAGAATCATACAAATCATCATCTTGGCATCTTTAAGAAGGGATATTTAACCTGGATATTGAAACCAACGTTTGCAAACTACTGGGTCAATATTGCATGTGAATACAGTGACGCTGCAGAGTATCAGCAAATCAATTATTTACTACACCTAAAGTTAAGGGCAACTTTATTTATTTATTTATTTATTTATTTATTTATTTATTATACTTTAAGTTCTAGGGTACATGTGCACAATGTGCAGGTTTGTTACATATGTATACATGTGCCATGTTGGTGTGCTGCACCCATTAACTCGTCATTAACGTTAGGTATTTCTCCTAATGCTATCTCTCCCCGCTCCCCCAACCCCACAACAGGCTCAAGTGTGTGATGTTCCCTGCCCTGTGTCCAAGTGTTCTCATTGTTCAATTCCTACCTATGAGGGAGAACATGCAGTGTATAGCTTTCTATCCTTGCGATAGTTTGCTGAGAAGGATGGTTTCCAACTTCATCCACGTCCCTGCAAAGCACAGGAACTCATCCTTTTTTATGGCTGTATAGTATTCCATGGTGCATATGTGCCACATTTTCTTAATCCAGTCTATCATTGATGGACATTTGGGTTGGTTCCAAGTCTTTGCTATTGTGAATAGTGCTGCAATAGACATACGTGTGCGTGTGTCTTTATAGTAGCATGATTTATAATCCTTTGGGTATATCCCCAGTAATAGGATGGCTGGTTCAAATGGTATTTCTAGTTCTAGATCCTTGAGGAATCGCCACACTGTCTTCCACAATGGTTGAACTAGTTTACATTCCCACCAATAGTGTAAAAGTGTTCCTATTTCTCTATATCCTCTCCAGCAACCTGTTATTTCCTGACTTTTTGATGATCGCTGTTCTAACTGGTGTGAGATGGTATCTCATTTTGGTTTTGATTGGCATTTCCCTGATGACTGGTGATGATGAGCATTTTTTCATGTGTCTGTTGGCTGCATAAATATCTTCTTTTGAGAAGTGTCTGTTCATATCCTTTGGCCACTTTTTGATGGGGTTGTTTGATTTTTTTCTCGTAAATTTGTTTAAGTTCTTTGTAGATTCTGGGTATTAGCCCTTTGTCACGTGGGTAGATTGCAAAATTTTTCTCCCATTCTGTAGGCTGCCTGTTCACTCTGATGGTAGTTTCTTTTGCTGTATAGAAGCTCTTAGTTTAATTAGATCCCATTTGTCAATTTTGGCTTTTGTTGCCATTGCTTTTGGTGTTTTAGTCATGAAGGCCTTGAAGGGCAACTGTTTTTAAAAATTATTTTTAATTTTTGTGGGTACATAGCATGTGTATATATTTATGGGGTACATGAGTTTTTTTTTTTGACACAGGCATGCAATGTAAAAGAAATATCATAATGGAGAACAGAGTATCCATTCACTCAAGCATTTATCTTTTGTGTTACAAACAATCTAATTACACTCTTTTAGTTATTTTAAAATGTACAATTAAGAATTATTGACTATAGTCACCTTGTTATGCTATCAAATAGTAGGTCTTATTCATTCTTTCTAGCTATTTTTCATACCCATTAGCCACCCCCACCTACCCCCTTCCCCCAGTTCCCCACTACCCTTCCAAGCCTCTGGTGACCATCTTTCTACTGTCTATGTCCATAAGTTCATTTGTTTTTCTTTTTAGGCAAGGGCAAGTCTGACTTATCTCTTTTGCCCTTGGCTAGACTTTGATGGTTACATTGGGTGGTGCTGGCTGGTGGGCAGCATGGAATTGTTGAGTATCAATAGAAAAGAAGGCAGAGACAGTCTCTTATCAATAATATTTTATTATACTTGTTTATTTATGTAGGAGAAGAAAGACTTTTCCTCTACCCTCTGAGGTTCTGTGGCTGGGTCTGAGCATTAAACTGACAAGAGAGAGATTGACAAGAGAAAAGCATACATATTTTATTTGATGTCAATATTTTTTAAGTGTACATGGAGGTCTTCATGTAAAATAAATAAAGAGTCAAAGAAACTAATAAGCTTGTGAACTTATATGCTATTTTAATAAAGAACAGTAAATTATGGAGCTGTGACAAGAAAAAGAAAGAAGGGGTTTTGCTTAAGGGTGGTAAATTGTGGGAAAGTGAGTAAAAAATATATGGGGGAAGCTAATGGAAGGTAAGGGTATTTTTAGTAAGTTTGTTTGCACAGATTACTCAGTGTTGACTCCCCTATCTCTGGTGATGAGAAGAAGAGTTTCCTCTTCCTCATACAGAGAGAGTACTTTTCTCATAGAAAATGTATGCTTTACTTTTAGGTAGAAAGAGAGGAGGAGGTCAGAGAACTCTTCTGTATCTGCTGTTTCTCAATTGCTTTCAGATCAAAATAATCAATATGGCAAAGTGGCAATATTTTAGATCCTCTTCATGTACATGCCTATATTTTTTCTCCAATCCTTTTCAACTCAGAGTTCAGGAGAGATTTTTACCCCTAAAACCATCAGGTACTCATTGTGTGTGATGAATTAACTTCTCTTCTATGCATCTATGGTCCTCGTTTCATCCTTGGGAAACTTGAGAGAATAGTCATTCAAATAATTTTCTGTAGGGCATCTTCAGATTCTAGCTGAGAAAGGCTATAAGCTACTTGAAGGTAGAAACTATGTCTCCCTTGTGTTTCTATCACTGACACCAAGCACAATATCTGGCAGGGTGTAAATGCTCAATGAATAGTTGTTAATTAGTTGAATAGGTGAATGAATGAACATGAAACATCCACTCTATCTATGTTGATCTTCTTTTCCTCCTCTTTTAAAAACAATCTCTGCTTAGTCAGTCATGGTGGCACTAGCCTTTAGTCCCGGTCACTTGAGAGGCTGACGTGGGAAGATCACTTGAGCCCAATAATTTGAGGCCAGCGTTGACAAAATGGTGAGACCTTGTCACTAAAAAACAAAATCTCCTTATGCAGCTAGCCAGATTATATATAATATTAGAACTGTGACCCACAATCTGTGGCAACCAGTCTAAGAAGCCAACCTATGATCCACAACTCAGACTTGTCGGAAGCCAGACTACGATCTCGAGCCACTAGTCTAAAAAGCCAAACAATCACCCCTGTGGCAGTTTGGCCCAAACAGCTAGGACTTGATTAATGAACTCGTATCTTCTCTATTTTTGTCCCTGTTTCCGTCTTGGGACCCATTGGAGAAAGTCAAACATGCACCCCTAGCCAATTATATAGGATGTTCTACTTATAGTTAGTTCACCTACAGCTTTCCTATGCTAATGGCCTCCAGTCAGGGCACACCTGAGGTGTTTGCTTTTTTCCACTATAAATCTTTCTTCCTCCTTGTCTGCCTACGAATATCTGCCAAATGTAGGTGATGATGGTTGACTCTTTTGCCATAGCAAGCGCAGAATAAAAAGCCTTTGCTTGTTCTCATTTCGGTGGTCTTCATTTATTTCCACAGTCTTCTTAAGTAGGGCTTCCTGTATGAAATTTTCTCAATCCCCTCACCCATGATGATACGATAATCTCTTTTGATATTGGTATTTTTGGGGTGTGTGTGTTTTGTCCCAGCAATGAAATGCTACGCTTTTTGAGAGAAGAAAACAAGTATTTTCTCTAACCTTTTCTCAAAAATAGCACAGTTCTGTGTACTTAGTTAACATTTGTTTATATGCAGTTAGTAGATTTATTTTATTTCCGTGAAAACTGATAGCTTCTGTGGCAGAGTCAAGCTAGATGTTCATCAATTTATTGCCTTTTCCTAGGCATACAAGAAAGCTGTATTTCCCAGTCTCCCATGAGGTTGGGTTGGGAACATTGAACCAAGTTCTGTTCAATGTAAACATGATCATTAATGATATGATACTTCTGATATGAAGCAGGAAAGACAGGGTGGACCTCCTCCCCCTTCTCTTTCCCCTTTTTGTGACTAGAAGCAAAGAACTCCAAGACGATGATAATGAAGTTCAAAGATGGAAGCGCCCCCACTCCACATCCAGGCTGCTTGGAGAAGAGCCTCACAGGATTATTTTCAAACTAGCCTTTGCCAATGACATGCACAAGAGGTAAACCTTGAGTAGGCCTCTGAGATCAAGATCTCCCCACAACCCCTCAAATTGTTAGCATAACCTTGACTAATAGCACAGTTTCTTACTTTCATAGTCACTGTGGAGGTCTATCAATTGTGCCCTACACCCTCCATGAAAACTTTCACCAAAGTAAACAATTTTGCAATATTTTTACCATTTCAAAATGTGTATTTGGTATGAGTGCCTCAAGTATAGAGTTCAGGGCTGGCTTCAGGGGTTTGCAAGCTGTTTAGAAGGGTCTCATACTTGATTTAATGCTCTGATATTGCTGTCCTAAAATTCTAATTTTTGAACACAGGGCCCTCCATTTTCATTTTGCGCTGGGCCTCATGAATTATGTAGCCAGTTCTGACTGAGTGACATGAAATGGGATTAAAAATGGGCATCGACTGTGATGAAGGTGAGGCAGATTTCTCTTTCAACAAATGACAAGATGTACCATTTAAATCCTAAAACTTAATGAACTTGAGAATGACATAAAAGATCTCAGAAAACCATGACCCAAAACAAACAAAGGAAGTTGCCCTGCTTCTCTGTTCTCCTCTGGGAGGGCTGGTGCTCACACCATGAGAAGTACCTTTGCTGGAAGTTCTTTGAGCATGGGAAAAGCTCACATTGTTTTGTAGGCCAATAGATTTTTAAAAATTTACTTTTTGTGTTCACATATACATAGGGATGTCTTGCATTCTTCCTAAAGTGAAGTAAGGTATGAAAACATGAACATGGTATGTGTTATGAGTTAAATTGTGTTGTCCCCCTAAGTCATCCCCAAAAAGTTATGACAAACAGCCAGTACCTCAGAATATGACCTTATTTGAAATAGGATCGTTACAAAGGTAATCAAGTTAAAATGAGAACATTAGGGTCTTCTTAATCCAAAATAACTGGTGCAGTTATAAAACGAGAAAATTTGGACCCAGACAGACACACACAGAGGGAAGGTGATGTAAAGAGACACAGGGAGAAGACAGTCATCTACAAGCCAGGAGAGTGGCCTGAAGCAGATCCTTCCCTTCGAACCTCCAGAAGAAACTACCCTTGCCAACACCTTGATCTTTTTGTTGTAGCCTAAAGAACTGTGAGACAATACATTCTTTTTTATACATCACCTAGGATGTAGTACTTTGTTATGGCAGCCCTAGCAAGCTAATGCAGCACACATATGTAACAACAATAACATAATAATAGCATAATAATAACAATAATAACATAATAATTGCTATCATTGCATATTTCTTCAAGCTATCCAAAATAGATATGTTACAAAGAAATTTAATTTAACAAGACACATATATAGTATTTTTAGCTCTATACTTTTGTGAATGTTTGAGGGCATTTGTTAGATGACTACAATTCATGAGTTGGCTGTTTTTCCACAGTATTAAGATGACATTTCTTTCAAAAATATAAGAGATGGGGTCTTGCCATGTTGACCAGGCTGGTCTCGAACTCCTGTCCTCAAGCGATCCTCCCATCTTGACTTCCCAAAGTGCTGGAATTACAGGCGTGAGCCACTGTGCCTGGCCAAGTGTTACATCTTGAACTCTTCCATTTCTCCTTCCATTTTTGATCTGTATTTGTAAGTTAACTTTGGCATTTATGGAATTGGAAAGAGCAGTCAGGATTGCTTTCAACTCAGACTTCCTTTTAAAGCGTTGTGAAAAGTGATGGATACAGCAGTTACAAGAGAATTGTTGCCATCTCCTTGTATCTGGGCACTTTGTCCTATCATACATCTTTGGTTAGTTGATCTTACTTGTACAGACAATTAAGACTATTTATGGAGACAGGAGAGAAGGAGGAACCTCAAAAACAGTGAGGATCCTTAATGAAAGGACGAAAATGTTTAGTTATAAAATTAAATTTATAAGTTAAATTTAACTGTGATCCAACAACTAAAGCAAAATAGATCCAAGAAAAACCCTGGCTACTGGCAGAACAAACTTCATTAGGGTGGGGACATTTGGCTCTGAGGTGGATGATAAATTCAGAAGCTGAGAGTTTGGATGTTGTGATGTTTGATTTTGCGTTAAATACCTCTTAATGTAGAGCCAGATGAACAATTCTAGGCACTTAAGAATTTGGGAACTCCATTTTCTACTGGCATCAAATAAGAAGTAAAATCTCAACTGAGATGATGGGGTCCAAACTAAATTCAAATGTGAGAAATCTATAAATCACAATGCCGGGATCTGGAACCCAGGGGACACTGGCCATAATCTGTGGTTTGAGACTTTGAGCCAACATAAGGACTGTGGCCACAAGACAGGAAGCAAGACCAGGAAACCAAACAGGGGTTCAGGCATTACTTTGGAGGTGCATCTGGTTCTGTAAGCCAAGAGGGAGACAGCCAAGTGAGCCAGGCCCAGCATGCAGACAGCATTCTGCCAGGCAGAGACAGGCAGAGTCAGCATCTTGGAAAAAGAGAAGCAGGTACCGTTCCAGCAATCTTCCGGGCATGTCCCTCCTCCATGGCAGAACAGCCCATGGGGATAGTAAGTGGGCTGTCCCTGGTTTAGAGGACCAAGAGTAAGTAAAAGACTAGGTAACCCTGAAGTGACCTTTTTGAGGCATGCCAAAGTTAGGGCTTTCTAGGTCTCTAGCCCTTTAATATGAACCTACACGGATTATGGGCTGTTGGAACTAAACTAGATTAAAGCAAAGTCGAATTAGCTATCTTGGAATCATTATTAATGGTAGAAAAGGGAGTTGAGGAACTTTTCATTCAACAATTAAGTGTCTTCTGTGAGCCCAACACTGTACAAGGCAGTGTGAGAACAAAGATGTAAAAGATCAATTCTGTGCCTTCAAAGAGCTCACAGACCAGAAAGGCAGATGGACTGAAGGCAAATCATCACAGTGCAGCAAGATGCTGCGGAGTGCAGCAGGATGTGCACGAGTGGCTCAGGAGTCTAAGAGGGGCTTTGGGGCAGCAGTCTCGTAGAGGGGTGGTGCCCACTATGGAAGGACCTGTTCTGCAACTGGATTTGCATGCAAGCATATTATTTCTTCCTTTGGCTGTGTGCTTATTTGGGGTGGTAGGAGGAAAGGGTTTGGCACCAGCAGGGCTGGCCCTGGAGTAGGGCATTTGAGCCACTTTCTTTGGTTGCAAAATGTAATGGAGTACCAAAAAAATCAGTGATTAAGATAGAGAATACTCTAGTGCAAATTTTATTTTTTCCTTATTTTTATTTTTTGAGACAGGGTTTCTCTCTATCGCCCAGTCTGGAGTGCAGTAGTATGATCATGGCTCACTGTAGCCTTGACCTCCTGGCTCAAGTAATCCTTCTGCCTCAGCCTCCAATTAGCTGGGACTGCAGGTGTGCGCCCCTACACCCAGCTAATTTTTAAAAATTTTTTGGTAGAGACTGGATCTTGCCATGTTGCTCAGGCTGGTCTCAAACTCCTGAGTTCAAGCAATCCTCTCACCTTGGCCTCCCAAAGTGCTTGGACTACAGACATAAGCCATCATACCGGGCCTTTGCAATATTTTATAAAAATAAAAATTAATGCAAAAAATAAAATCCATGATGAACAAAACTTCAAAATCTTCAATAAAGACAGAGTCACCACCAAGCTATACTGGAACCTGAAGCGAAAGGAAAAAGTATCAGTGATTCTTATACTTTGTCTAAAATTTTGATAGTTTGTTCATCATGGCTTTTTGGCATTAACGTTTATTATTAAAATATTGCATTAAAATATATCTTCATTATGCTAAGTGAAATAAGGCAGTCACAGAAGGACAAATATTGTATGATTTCATTTATATGAGGCTCCTAGAATTAGCAAATTCATAGAGACTGAAAGTAGAATAGTGGTTACCAAGGACTGGAGGGAGAAGGAATGGTGAAGGATTGTTTAATAGGTACAGTACAGAGCTCCTGTCTGAAATGATGAAAAAACTCCTGAAATGGATAGAGTTGATGGTTGTACAATGTGAATACATTTCATGCCACTGAATTGCATGCTTAAAAATTGGTAAAAGAGTAAATATTATGTATATTTTCCCACAATAGAAATATAAATATTATTTATCTTGATTACTGAATGTTTTGGCACCCTCTTACATTGGCTCCTGCTTTAAGTGCTCCATTTTCCTCACTCCAGTCCCCACCCTGGCTGGCATCAGCCCATTATGCAGGAGGTTGAGAGGCAGCACAAAGAAAAGAAAGACGCTGTGAGAGAGGGAGGGAAATGCAGGTGTCAGGGGAGACCTGGCAAGGAGGTATTAACTGAGCTTAGCCTTGAAGCTAGAGGTGGGTGGATGGAAGACATTCCCAGCAGGACTAGCAGATGTGGATCATGGGAGCTGGTGTCCAGTGAGAGGGTATGGAGCCCTGCCAAGAAGGCAGGTGGGCCAGGCTTGCTGGAGGGGCAAATTTGGGCTGGGGGTAAGGAGTTTTTGGAAATGAGATTACAAAGGTGATCTGGGACAAGCTCATGGAGGACCCAGTATGAAGGTTAATTGCAATATTTAGGCAGTGGTGGGATAGTGAAGTTTAAAAATAGAACAGACCATTGTTTCTAGAGTGCTGTGACACGGTGTGGGGTGGAGGTAAAAAGGGGAGGAGATCCGGAGCCTCAGGAGCAGCTCCAGTGGTGGGTGCTGCCATACCCAGAGAGGGGATGAAGGGGCAGAGCTGGTGCAGAAGCCAAAGAGAGCCAGATGAGAAGCAGGATTGGAGATGCTGTCAAATGGTAGAATTGACAGGATTCTACCCATCTGGGACATATGTTAAACTAGATTAAAAAGCGTTATTGGTTGAGTACCTCTTTAATTTTGCTAAGAGGAAGCTTCATGGAGCAATGCTTTCCAGCTTGATTTCTGGGGACTAACTGTCCAGGCTCAAACTCTGGCTTGGTCACTTGTAGCTGAGTGACCTTAGGAAAGTTTCGTATCCTCTTCGTGCCTCAATTTCTTCATTTGCAACATGGGGATAATATTAGTAACTACCTCATAGGATTATCATTAAGATGAAATGAGTTACTATTTGTTAAGCACTTAAAATTTGCCTGGTATGTAGTAAGCTCTAAATGACCATTTATTGAAATAGGAGAAATAAATAAGTAAAATAATGTTGTAGATCACCTTGCTGAGGCATTGTCCAAGATTACTGGGATAAAATCCTAGAAATGTTTAATGTAGAGTCACTATCAAGCGCAAGAAAAATGCCTGGTGTCTGTTAAGTACCAGAAGAGATGTAGGTAAGTAGATATTGCCCATATAAAAGAAAGCTCTGGCATTGGGTACGTGGTGCAACATGCTAAAATGATGCAAAGATGAAGCAAAGAGCTCACTGGAATCCATAACTTCCAGCAGGTGGACGAGAACCAGAAAAATGCCCACTTTGTAGAAGACTTGGCCAGTCTTCTCTCATTTCCCAGCACAGAAGTTGACCACTCCGTTTCCTGGAAGAATTTGGTCAATTGCTGGGAAGGATTTATTTGTATTTATTTATTTAGTCAATTTTGTAGAAATAATGTCATAAAGACATGGATGCCCGTGGCAAGAGTCACATCCAGGATCTTGCCCCTCCCTGCCTGGCAGCTGTCTTTCACGTGCTCATCTCTCTGTCTGAAACCCATGCCCACTCCGACCCTCAGTAACTACTATTTGCCCCATTGCTCTCAGTGATAATGTTAGTTCCTCAGGGAAACTGCCTCCACTTCCCTAGACTGTATATCCACATGACATTGTGTACCTTTCCTTCCTGTCTTTTGTCCTCGTTTGTAATTAATTTTGGGGATTATTTGTCTTCTCCCTTAGAAAACAAGTTCTACTAAGAGCAGATGTTGCTTTTTCTCAACACTGTTTCTTTGGTGCCTACACAGCACCAGAACAGTGTTGGTGCTTACTAAATATTTGTTGAATATAGTGAAATATTTTTTGTTGAATGTACCCCAGCCACCTAAAGGGTCTCTTGGTTTCCTGAATTCATAGAGATTCCTTTGGAAGTACATGGTTGAGGTGGTTGAGCTTGACAGCTGCTTTCAGATCAAGATTGATATTCTATGCTGTGTGTGGATGGTTGTGAGAGTCTTATTGTACACTCAAGCTCTAAGTCGATTTCCAGTCTAGGTGGCAAAGAATCAGGGCTTATTATCTCAAGTGGGTTGTGCTTGTCTTCCTGTGGCTCTTAAGGGACCATCTCAGAGATTGCCAGTGGTGCCGCTCTATTATTTGGGAAGGGAAGTATTAAAAAGGATGGGAAGAATGGAATCCCCCACTCCTCATCGATTTGCCTCACACCGTTAGTAATGGGGAACAATGCTATCGAGGTGTCATCAGTTCTAATGTGGCTGGCTATATTAAATGCTAGAAATAGTAATGGAAGAAATGTGAGACTCTCCTTGCTGCAATGTGCGTTGCTGAGGAAATGAAGAACGTCGCATTCAAAACCTCATTTCCTTTCTTAACTACAAGGGATTTCAGCATCAAAGGACTTCATACCCGGACTTCCCCTTGCAGAAGCGTTGCCTGCAAAGCCAACCAGCAGAGGGCGCTGCTACCCTTTGTAAGAATCATTTGGCTCTCACTTGATGAGAGAGATATCTGAAATGTGAACCAAAGATAATCAAGTCTGATGTTTATGACACTTCACTTACAAACCTGAAAAGGGAAAGCTTTATGATGCTATAATTTATGTGCTTTCTTTAAAAGTTAACAAAGCTTATTTGTTTAAGCAATCTGTTTACCATGTAAAATTGTCCTTAGTCTGGGAAAAAAATCACCTTTCTGAAAGAAAGGCTGACAGGAGTGCTGGAACATGAACTTAACGTGATCCAAATGCATGCATCTGTTTAGGGTCATCTGAGCTATTAGGGGTCGTAGGAGCTTGGCTAAGACTTCTCAGTGAATGTAGAAACACTGAG